>NC_065514.1:20430299-20765456 GCF_006386435.1 Epinephelus moara | reverse complement strand
AGGTATACTGTTTCAGGCAGCTTACATTAGCCATGCTGTCCTCACTTCAAACACATGTGGGCTGTTTGTAACATGCCACAGATGCATGTTGACAGGCATAGACAAACTAGCAGAGACATTAAAGGATACACCGACTTCTCAAGTTTCTTAAGTTTTCCTCTTTTCGTTTTGATTCCTGTAAAAATGTCCTGAGCTGCTAGTTGTGCTCAGCCACCTCATCATGTTACATAGGCAGAGGGAGAGGAAAGAGCACATTTGATATTTGATCTGTTCGTGTGTCGGGGTAATGAAATATTTTGTGGCATCGTCAGTGTGGCTGTTTGGTATTTTGCATCTTAAAAATGCATTTCCCCATCTCTTTGAAGCTTTGCTGTGAGGGAGAGTGGCAGTGTGCGAGACGTCCCTGTGGCAGAGTTGTGATTGCCTTGCTAGCTAGCAAGAGAAGCTGTCTGTCACCTTCTGAAAAGTTCAGTACAAGGACATGGGAAATCAATGAGCTATCTGAGAAACCCCTCCAGAGAGGGAAAGAGTGTGTTTCTGTGTGTTTCTGTGTGTTTCTGTGTGTGCTTGTGCATGAGGGAGTGTTGGGAGGGGGTAGGGTCCTAAAAAATACATCGGACAGGACATCGTATCAAATCAATCTGAGATGGAAAAATGTAAATCATGCTGGCTGCAGCAATATGAGAATGCTATGAAGAGAAGAGAGATCATTGATTTTAGAAATGAAATGTCACACCATTTCCTGATGCCATAGGAGAAGGCAATAAAGTGCCATAGTTTTTATATGTGGGGCTGAGGGGAACTGCGATTATTACTATACTTCTCTAAGAAAAATAATTACTGGCGCAACATACTGTAGGATATATCAATTTTTGTACATTTTGTATGAGGAAGAGCATTAAACCTGTAGTTGGTAACGTTTTTAGAAATAAGTTTTTGTCATATTTGCTGGAACTGTTACTACATCCTCACAGTAGTACATGAGGCAGATAATCTGTGGGAAAAAATGGCGCTACTCTTCCTCCCTGTAGTGCTTCTCATGGCATTTACATGAGCTCACTGCATGTGACTGAAAACAGCCAATCAGAGTTGAGGAGTCTGTAATACAGCTGTCAATCATAATAGTAACAACTTTATTTGTATAGCACAGTTCATACAGCAAGTGACAAAACAGTGCTTTACATTAATAAAAAGAGAAAATGCAGATACAAGACAACAAGATAAAGTAAATAAGACGCAAATACACAACTACACAAATACATAAACACATGTCCTCTGGAAGGCTTTTCCAGAAAAGAGCTCCAGAGACACAGAATGCAGCGTCACCGTGCTTTTTAGTTCTACTGTGGGGGCCATTAAGTCGACCAGGGGTAGAACATCTTAAGGATCTAGAGGAAATATATCTAACCAGCATATCAGAAATAATCAGGAGCCAGTTCATTAAGAAATTTAGATACTTTTAAAATGAATTTTAAAATGAACAGGATGCCAATGAAGAGCCATTAAAAGGAAGTAATGTGTCCTTTTTGACATTTAGTGCTGCTGGGTAGATGTGCTGCTGTATTTTGGATTATCTGTAGTTTGTTTGAACCAGTCATGTCAATCACTACTTGTGAACGATGGTCAAACTGTCAGACTAGTCAGTGCTGATCAGTTTTTGCTACTGCATTGTCTATGTCTCACCTCTGTTACTTTAAGAACATACTTTAGTGTACTGTTTAGCTGCAAAATGACAAAGAAGGTCCGGCCAGTGGGCTACTTCCAACATGGCGGCTGGGTCACAAAATTTCTCATTTTACTGCTAAACAGTACACTAAAATACATTTCTGAAAACATTTGAGGCAGAAATAGGCAACGTAGTAAGAGAGTCTTGATTCATGTATGACCAGCGTTGCCTAGTTTGACAGTTTGACTGCAGTTCATGAGCCATGATTGACCAGATTGACAGCTGCATTAGAGTCTGATTGGTTGTTTTCATTCAGATGCGTTGGATTCTTACAAAGACCATTAGTTTTTATGTTGGTCTGATGTCCCTGTCTGTGTTCTCTTTGACATTACACTTCACTAAAGAAACCTGTAAGACACAGGTATTGCATGCATTGGCAGTAGAAATAGTTGTCAACAATCCTCTGGTCAACCTGACTACTCACCACTCTCATGTATGTCTGTCTGTTTGTGTGTCCGTCTGGTTTTGTGCTCCCCAGGGGTGAGTCTGCTCATTCCAGCAGGGGCCATTCCTCAGGGCAGAGTGTATGAGATGTATGTGACGGTTCAGAGGAAGGACAACATGAGGTACAGTACGCAATGCCGCCTGCCACATCACTGCCCCAGAGCTGTGTTTACCCCTGTCAGCTCCGCCATGTCGCACATACACCAAGACTTCTGTCACAGTGCCACTAAACAGCGTCTCTTTGTGTGTGTGTTACTATGTGTGTTCCTGTCTGTGCACCTCCAGGCCCTCGGTGGATGATGGCCAAACAGTGCTGAGCCCCGTGGTGAGCTGTGGGCCCCCCGGGGCCTTGTTGACTCGGCCCGTCATCATCACCATGCACCACTGTGCCGTGTTTGACGGTCAACAGGATTGGCTGATCCAGCTCAAGAGCCAGTCACAGCAAAACCACTGGGAGGTGAGACATGGTGTCGACTCTAATGTCTATCAACATGCTCCAAGATTGAAAGTGTGCTTTTGGCAGTGTGTGTGTGTGACGTATTCAAATGACCTGTTTGCTACCTAAAATAAGATTGATCGTGACACAGGTGTGATTTATCCATTAAATAATCCACATTTGGTTGGGTGAAAATTCTACCCAGCCAAAAGCAAAGGGGAAAGGTATGAGGGAAAACAAAATGATGAAATGTCACGGGACGATAGACAGCACGAAGGAGGTGAAGGGGATCAACTCCCCCAGCTTTGTTTGTGCAGCTCAGCACTGAGAGTGAGCTGCTGTTGCAACCAGGTGCTGAAATAGTAAACCTCTGATAGCAGGGAATGGGTAGGGACTGTTTTTCCCCTAGACTGCTTTCTTGTACCTTTATGAATGACTATTTTTGTTTGGGCATGCCATTGTGTGCGTGAGTGTGTCTGTGTGCGTGTGTGTGTGTGTGTGTGTGTGTGTGTGTGCTGTGTTTGTGGTTTTGGGAGCCCTGTGCCTGCAGGCTCCATCATTAACAGTGCTGATGATGATAAGTTGGGTTGCTGAGGGCAGCAGTGTAAATGTGTTCTGCCTATCCCCTCGCTCCTTCTCTTCCTCACTTTCTCTCTCTGCCACACACACACATGCACGCACACACAAAAACAGTACAATTACCACAAACAGATCATTTGTAGAGAAACTATGCCTCCACCTCCACCACAAAGGAAATGGTCCAGTCTTCATCTCGTTCCCCAAAATTCTTTATCAGTACTATACCTCAGATAATAATACGAGGGACCTTGTTGTAGGCAGTTATTAGCATCTTTTTCTTACCTGCCAAGAGAGCATTTCTGGGTAAGCTTTCCTCGTGGTTAATGAACTCTCAAAGGCAGGATTGTGCTGAGACCTTTTTTAAAGTGGAAGGTGCTCAAAATATAAAGAGGAGCCATAATCATTTGTGTAGCAGCAAGGCCTAACACAGGCAGAATGAAGAGCAGTAGGAAGGCAGTACAGAACACAAAAATGCTCCTTTTTCTGAAGAATTTGTGCTTTTGCCTACATATGCTCATGGCCTAAATTAATAGGATAGAAATTCATAGAGGGCACTGCTCTTGGGGAGGGTATTTAAGAAACTTTTGACGCACTAGTTGGAGCCAATGCAGGCACACCGCAAAGGCCAGTCACATATTGAAAATCCAACTACTTAGTACCGTGCTATATGTAATACGTAACCCTCTGTCAGCTCATTATTGAGTAGCAGCTTGATAACATCAATTTCAGGAAGTCTTTGCACAGTCTCCACTGCTGATGTGATGATATGACTCATGGAGCAGAGAAAAACTGCCAGAGTGGCTCCACATGCCTTCGTGACATTGATGAATTACTCAGGGGGCAGCCAATAAAGCTCAGTGTAAACTGAGTATTTTTAAGGAGGAAATAACTATTGATCAAGGGCGACATTGACGGGGGGCCGTGTGTGTGTGTGAGTGTGTTGACACAGACAGTCTGAGGCAATCTGGACGTAACCAGTTGTCTCACCGGTCAGTATGGCTCAGGTTTGTTGCATGGCACGTTTGCTGCTGTCCTCCTTGAAAAAGAAATCTTGTTTTTATCTCAAAGGGACTTACCTGGTTAAATATGGGTTGGATAAAAAATAAATTGTCACTGGCTGACATGTACACCAGCATGACACAGGAGGAGTTAAGTGAGCGCTACACATGCTGTACGTTGTGGAGTCAGTTTTAACCCTAAATATTGAGAGAAACAAATAGCTTTATTTCCACTTTTGGAGGATCTGATGACGTGTCTTGTCATTTCAAATATCGGATGGGACAAAGATCCATATTTCACATATTGGAGGGGACGTACGCCCCCCGGTGATTACACGCTTGCTATTGATTACATCTCTGACCTGTCAGAGATGCAGATGGTAATATCCAAGGCGACGACAGCTTCCTTTATATGAGCTTGTCTTCCCACTGAGGCTAGCCTCCGTGCTGCATGTGTGAAATATTGCTTTATATGACGTGCTCTGTCAAAATGTGTATTCATCACCGCAGTAGAAATAGGAGAGATGAGCTCCTCTGAAGAAGTAATTCCCGGACATTTATATATATAGTCATCACCACCTAGTGAGAATAATCAGTTCCATTGGCATCCAAGATGCCACACCCCTCCCCCTTCAGAACATACACATATACACACACACACACACACAATTGCACTCATAGTGTCACTGAGGGAACACGGTGTTGATGATGATGAAGACAGCAGGTCATATAATGAGGAACATGTGGGGCTTTCTGCTTCAGTAAGTCTCCTACAAAGATTTATCCTCCCACGCCTCCGAGGAGGAAAAAAACCCCTCTGCTGATGAATACAGTCAAAAATTTGTGAATAAATTATGCCGGGTGAATATGTGTGTGTGTTTACATGTTTTATTGTTTGTGTCTGCACACATACGTAAGAAGCCAAAGCCTACTTTTCCACTGTGTGTTCTAATTATCCTCCAATAAGGAGCCCCAGTGCCATCCCCCAGGAGCAGTTAAAGCGTCTAATGATCAGCCATAATACTGCTGTTAAACGGCCTAGCTCACAATAAAATACTGTAATTCCTTTTCTGTCTCTCATAATAGGCTGAATTAATGCCAATGTGCTGCTCACAGGAGTGTTTGGATTAGAGGGGGGAAAGACAGGGAGAGAAAGCAAGATCAAGGGAGATTGAGAGAGGGTGAAAGCCTCCTCAGACCAGACGGTCTTAATGAAAGAGAAATATGTCTTGGCATTAGCGCTATTACAGGGGTCAACTGCAAATGGTCCAGACACTCAATCTTCTATTAACATCATACACACAAAGGCAGGGTGTCGGACATAAGTAGCACACACTTGCTAAGTGTAATATTTTAAAGAATAAGCTGATGTGAAAAGGCTGTGACCCCTGTACTGTCTCCCTTGAATTTACATTTAAATTCAGTTCAGAGTGAATTAAATAGAATTTAAATGCTCTGTTAAAAAAAAGTAATAAATGAATTCAGCATTAAACTGGACAAGCCAGTTATTCTCATCTCTGCCTTTAACTTAGCAATCGATTTCTGATGTGACAACAAAAATGTACATCATACATGGGCATTGTTACTGAACAGCGTGCAACAGTGCAAGTGAATGACTGAATAACTACAGATGTGACAAATTAGGTTTAAAGGAACAGTGTGTAGGATTTAGTGGCATCTAGTGGTAAAGATTGCAAATTGCAACCAACTCAAACTTCCCCCATGTGTCAAGCGTGAACTCCCGGTCAGGATTCCTTCAGTGTTCATTGATCAGGAGATTGTCATCAGGAGCCAAATTTTCCGCAGAGTATGCTTCTGATCCAAAACCAACAGACCAGGTAACTGAAACAGATAAAAAAAAACTGAATAAAGCAGTTTCATGCTTAAAAAAAGCAGTGTTTCTCCAATGCTCTTCAGCTCGCCAATGTGTGCTCACCTTTTTTCCCTGATAACATTTAGGAGGTTTTTACCAGGGGCTGAATTATCCTCTACTTCCTCTACAAAACAGACACTGTAATTTCAACTGGCAAAAACACTGAATAAAACAGTTTTAAGTAAAAAAAAAAAAAATAAATCAGTGATTTGAAATCAGAAGCTGCTAACCACAGTTGGCGAGGCAAAAACGCAAAGCCTAGCAAATAGCAGAGATTTCCTCTACCCATATGAAGTCAGGCTAAATCACGCATAAGACTTAAAAAAGCTATTTTGTGGAGGCTTTATTGTCTTCCCAATTTATTGTTTCTTATCTGTTTAATAAGATAAAAGCTTCGTTTACACTGAGGGAAATGGTTTCAGCTTACAAAAATGCGTCTCTGTGATGTTTCTGGGGAGGTGCACGTCAGGCTACGGCGAACGGTACGGTGTAGGCCCACGTCGACACGGAGCCCACGCCGTAGGTACATCGTCGATTCGACACAGGAGTATAAATCCTGTTTGACTCTTGGTTGGGACAGTGTTTGGTTTGTCCCTTTTGGGTTACTATAGGTAACAAAAACAAGCAGAACACAGTAACTCACAGAAAATTTCACTTATTTAATATGGGTAAAAAATGACCAGAAAGGGACGTGTTTCATCTACCATGGCGTTTATCAGGGCCTTTATATTTTGCCCATATTAAGCAAGTAAAATTGTCTGTGAGTGCCAGTGTTCTTTAAGACTTTAGGAGCTGTGCACGCTTCTATTTTTCACTCTAAGGTAACAAAAACACAAAGATTCTTGTTTTCTGTTGATTATACACTAAAGAACACATAGTTACTATATTATATTCCATTTTTACCAATATATCCACATTGGACCTTCAAGTACACTGTTTATAAGAGCACACACACACACGCTATATTAATGTAGTCACCATACATTTTTCTCACTTTTAAAACTGATTGAACTGACTAACTGACTGAACTGTCTCTTTCTAGGAATGAAAAAGCATTAAATTAGATGTAGAAGAACATGATTATAAGTAATAATTGATAATAATAATCATGCGTCTTGGAGACAAGAAAGCAAGAACAGTGTTTTTCTTCTGCTATTAATTGCTATACATACTTGTCAACAAATGTGAATATATAAGAAAAGTTGAGGGGGACAGAGCCAGAGTGACAGCATTAGCAGTGCTTCTTTTGTTCTCATCTCATCCCTCTATATAATGGTATTTCTTCCAACCGCAAACCACATGTCCACCACACAATTACGAAACCCTTGACTGTTTCTGTTTTTTTCAGCTTATTATCGCCCACACTTGTGTCACTTCTTCTTTCTTCCTGTCCACATGTAGGATGTGGTGGTGGTAGGAGAAGAAAACTTCACCACGCCGTGCTATATCCAAATGGATGACGAGTCCTGCCACATCCTGACAGAGACACTGGGTACCTCCTGCCTAGTGGGCCAATCTCTCAGCGCAGCAACCACCAAGCGCCTCAAACTAGCCATCTTTGGCCCTGTCACCTGCCCTGCCATGGAGTATCACATCAGAGTCTACTGCCTGGACGATACACAGGACGCCCTCAAGGTAAATACACAGAAGGTTGCGCGTGTGTATCCGCTCTTTTATCTCTGTTTGCGAAAGGTTATGTAGCAGAAATTAAATGTGTTTGTACGCATTAATGATGTTTGTGGGTGTGTCATTTTGACTGAATTGTTAATGTGTGTGTGTGTAGGCATAGCCGGCAGATGAGCTGTGGGAGGCTGAATGAGAAATCTTTGTGTTGGTGTGTCACAATAAGGGGAGATGAGCGCTTGCGTTTGAAAAGCGTTGCTGCTCCTAGAAAGATGTAGCTGCTGCGCCAACACAAAATAAGCCACCTTTATCCCCCTACTCTCCTGTTGTCTCCCTCTGTTTAATACCTCTATCTACCTACATGGAGGAAAGATAAGGACGGATTATTATTCTGTGCAGGGATATTAAACACGGTTATTAAGTTTGGGAATGGGTAATGAGAAGTGATAGTGATCCCGCTGCAAGGACATTGAAGTTGGTTTCAGATGGCAGGTCTAGATTCAGGTTCATAAAGCCCAGAGGGAAAGTGATAAATATACTATAAAAACATTTCATTTGTGGATTTACACAACAGAATTTGCAAGAAACTGCTGCAGCAAACAACAACAATTTACAGCAGCACAAAAGTAGAAAAATTATTTTGAGGTCAGTGTGCATGGCGTCATATAGTTACCAAGTGTGTGTGTGTTTGTGTATTCAGGAAGTCTTACAGATGGAGAAGCAAATGGGTGGGAAGTTGCTGGACGAACCAAAGACTCTCAACTTTAAAGACAGCACCCACAACCTGAGACTTTCCATCCACGATGTCCCCCACACATTGTGGAAGAGCAAACTACTAGCCAAGTACCAGGTAAACCACTCATTCACCCTTTCAGGAAGAGGACAAACATTTCCATGTGACAGCTGAGTAAATCTTTTCCACTCTCCACCTCTCTGCAGGAGCTTTCCTTTCAGCAAGTGTGGAGCGGTTCACAGAGGAACCTCCACTGTTGCTTTACCCTGGAGCGCTTCTCTTCCAGCACTGTGGACCTGGCCTGTAAGATATGTGTGCGCCAAGTGGAGGGAGAAGGACAGATTTTTCAGCTGGACACTATGCTGTCAGAGGTAGGGCTGATAAATGAAGCCTAAACTCTTGCATTTAATTTGGCGTAAAGGGCTTAAAGGGACAATTCAACCGTAAATCAGTGTCAGTGTCGGAGATATTGGCCATTGAGATGTCCGCCTTTTCTCAAATATAATGGAACCCATGTGGCACTCGGCTTGTGGTGCTCAAAGTGCCATTAGCTCGCTCAGTGGTGCTAAATGAGCTAGCAGTAGCTGCATGTTTCCCTCTGTGCGGTGATTCGGTTGGGTGTGGTTCGGTATTAAAAAATAGTGCCTACATAAAACTGCGTATATCAAGGCCTGTGTATTATCATGAGTAACTGAGTCATGATTTTTGGAAAGAGACATTGCAGGTCAGTTTTTCAAATGGGGTCTTTTTGCACTTTGAGCACCACAAGCCAAGTGCCATCTTGTTTCATTATATTCAAGAGAAGGCAGACATCTCTTCAGCTGATATCTCCAACTCTCGGCAACTCACACCAAAACACTCTCGATTGAAGTAGCACTACAGGTAAGAGGAAAAGTACGTACTTTTGATTTTGGGGTTAACTGTCCCCTTAAAAGAATGACTGTCCTTGTTTAGATATGAGCAATGCATTACAAAAAAAAGAAGAAGTTAGGGTTAGGGTTAGGGGTTTTGAACCTTCTTGTCACCTGAATTTGTCATTCAGATATTATGCATTCCCTCTCTCACACTGACCTCCTTATCCCTCTGTTGTGAGAGATATTTGAATGAATGTACCCTCTCTCCCATGTCCTCTTTCTTCTTCTTGCAATGCTCACAAAGAGTGACAGGGTGGAAGACGGGGAGTCTCGACCCCGCAGCCTTCATATGGTCCTGCCTATGACAGGCCAATGCAGAGCAGAGGGGGAATAATCACCCTCTAGTCGTGCTGCACTTGTTTCACAAAGGCCATCTGGCCAGGAGGATAGAGCTTGAGGGATGGCGGAGCACTCAGGCTTTGTGCTCAGTAATGAGATGAATTACAGTACATGCAGTGCAGAGCTGTGTCCCTGCCTGGCCTCGGTTCATTTGTCTCTGGGTCTTGCTCTGGTTTCTGTAGCCAGACCTCCAGCACTTAATCCTCCAGATGTAATATATTTGAAAATCACTCAGCTTGCATCAATGAATGGATGGCGATAAAATGAATAATTTTCGCTTTTTATACAACCCAGAAACAGAAATTTTCTGTGCTACAAATCAATTTGAGCTACATTATGCTTCGCTTTGTGAGATGGTGTTAAATTATGTACATGCTGAAAAAATGCCTCTGCTACAGTCTGTCTGTCTCTCTCTCTCTCTCTGCAGGACTCCCAGAGTATTGACACGTCTCTGCTGGACCCTGCCAGTAACATCACGACACTGGTGGGGCCCAATGCCTTCCGCATCCCTGTCTCCATCCGACAGAAATTGTGTGGCAGTCTGGATGCACCGCAGACCAGGGGAAATGACTGGAGGATGTTGGCCCACAAACTTAACCTTGACAGGTGGGTAGGGGAACAGGACTGTCTGAGAGAGAACAGGAGTGAGACAGTGACTCAGATTCAGGCCCTCGGCGGTTACAATCTGGCCATGGGAACAGGCTATGATCAGACTTTGCTTACTTTCTGAGGGAAAATGAAACAGGAGAAATTAAGAAATACTTGTTAATTGTGTTAAAAATATTTATACACAATCTTACTATTCACAAAGTGGTTGATGTGCAACTTCAGCTACCAAATCCTTTTTTCATTGGAAGCAAGGAACAAGATAACATGCATATTAAAACTGTAGATAAGTGTTCTGTTTTTATTTGATTTTGATTATTCTGTTGGAATGTGACTCATTTCGATAATCATCTGCTGAATTGAGATTAATTGAGCTAGGCTGAGCTGAGACAGAGAGAGAGAGAGACAAAGATAGAATGATGCTTCTCTTTTCAAAACGTCACCCATGTGTCTTTGATAGTCTTGTGTGTGTGATGGAGATACAGTGTGTGTCCATTTATAAGGTCCCAGCTCAGCGGGGCGGCCTTATCACATGCAGCAGCTGCAGATTGAAGAGACCACTGACAGAGTGTGGCGTGAAGGAAGACGTGCGGGGGAGAGACTTGAACCAGCCTCTTATTCATACTGATGATACAGACAGAGCTGTAATGTGTGTACATAGGGCTTGTTAGTTTCATTTTTTTTTTTCACATAATAATCCAAGTATTTATGATTGCTTATTTTAAATATCAAAAACTGACTGACACCTGTGTCAAAAATAGGATTTTAGAAATATCCTTTACAATATAAATGCTCTTAAAGTTATTTGAATTTATTAGGTAACGTAAAGACACACTTGTATAACCATAGTATAGTATGTCGTCCAAAATCATGAAAAAAACGTCGTAGTATATACTATGATGTTTTTTCATGGTTTTGGAAGACATACTATACTATGACTTTTTTCATGTCTTTTGATAACATACTATACTATAACTTTAAAAAAAAAAAAAAAAAAAAGAACAGTTTTTGGGGCATTTGTGCCTTTAATTGANTTTGGAAGACATACTATACTATGACTTTTTTCATGTCTTTTGATAACATACTATACTATAACTTTTAAAAAAAAAAAAAAAAGAACAGTTTTTGGGGCATTTGTGCCTTTAATTGATAAGACAGCTTAAGTGTGAAATGGGGGAGAGAGAGGGAATAACATGCAGCAAATGGCCAAAGGCTGGAGTCGAACACAGGCTGCTGCAGCAGCCTTGTACATGGGGCGCCTGCTCTATCCACTAAACCACCAATGCTCCTTTACTGTGATTTTTGACATCATACTTTCTTATGACTTTTTTTCATGGTTTTGGACGACATACTATACTATGACTTTTTTTCATGTGTTTGGACGACATACTATACTATGACTTTTTTTCATGGTTTTGGACAACATGGTATACTATGACTCTTTTTCATGGTTTTGGACGACATACTATACTATGACTTTTTTTCATCGATTTCGACAACATACTATATTATGACTTTTTTCATGGTTTTGGACGACTTACGATACTATGACTTTTTTTCATGGTTTTGGACGACTTACCATACTATGACTTTTTTTTCATGGTTTTGGACGACATACTATACTATGACTTTTTTTCATCGATTTCGACAACATACTATATTATGACTTTTTTCATGGTTTTGGACGACTTACGATACTATGACTTTCTTTCATGGTTTTGGACGACTTACTATACTATGCCTTTTTTTTCATGGTTTTGGACGACATACTATACTATGACTTTTTTCATGGTTTTGGACGACATACCATACTATGACTTTTTTTTCATGTTTTTGAACGACAAACTATACTATGACATTTTTTCATGATTTTGGACAACATGGTATACTATGACTTTTTTTCATCGATTTTGACAACATACTATATTCTGACTTTTTTCATGGTTTTGGACGACATACTATACTATGACTATATTTCATGTTTTTGGACGACATACTATACTATGACATTTTTTTCATTGATTTTGACAATATACAGTACTATACTATGACATTTTTTTCATTGATTTTGACAATATACAGTACTGTAATTATGACTTTTTTTTCATGGTTTTGGACGACATACTATATTATGACATTTTTTCATGATTTTGGACAATATGGTATACTATGACTTTTTTTTCATGTTTTTGGACGACATGCTATATTGTGACATTTTTCATGTTTTTGGACGACAAACTATACTATGACTTTTTTTCATGGTTTTCGATGACATACTATATTATGACATTTTTTCATGATTTTGGACAATATGGTATACTATGACTTTTTTTTCATGTTTTTGGACGACATGCTATATTATGACATTTTTTCATGATTTTGGATGACATACTATGCTACGATTTTTTTTTTCATGGTTTTGGACGACATGGTATGCTATCACTTTTTTTCCATGGTTTTGGACGACATACTATACTATGACTTTTTTTCATGATTTTGGACGATTTATGTCGTCCAAAATTATGAAAAAAAAGTCATAGTATAGTATGTTGTCAGAATCAATGAAAAAAAGTCATATTATAGTATGTCGTCCAAAATCATGAAAAAAAAGTCATATTATAGTATGTCGTCCAAAGCCATGAAAAAAAGTCATAATATAGTATGTCGTCCAAAATCATGAAAAAAAGTCATAGTATAGTATGTCGTCCAAAATCATGAAAAAAAGTCATATTATAGTATGTCGTCCAAAATCCATGAAAAAAGGTCACAGGATAGGATGTCGTCCAAAACCATGAACTCAAGTCATAGTACAGTATGTCAACAGAATCGATAAAAAAAAAGTCATAGTATAGTATGTCGTCAGAATCGATGAAAAAACGTCATAGTATAGTCTGTCATCAAAAAACATGAAAAAAAGTCATAGTATAGTATGTCGTCAAAAAACATGAAAAAAAGTCATAGTATAGTATGTCGTCCAAAATCATGAACACAAGTCACAGTATAGTATGTCGTCAGAATCGATAAAAAAAGTCATAGTATAGTATGTCGTCAAAAAACATGAAAAAAAGTCATAGTATAGTATGTCGTCCAAAATCATGAACACAAGTCACAGTATAGTATGTCGTCAGAATCGATGAAAAAAGTCATAGTATAGTATGTCATCCAAAACCATGAACAGAAGTCATAGTATATAGTATGTCGTCAGAATTGATGAAAAAAAGTCATAATATAGTATGTTGTCCAAAATCATGAAAAAAAAGTCATAGTATAGTATGTCGTTAGAATCGATAAAAAAAAGTCATAGTATAGTATGTCGTCAGAATCGATGAAAAAAAGTCATAGTATAGTATGTTGTCCAAAAACATGAAAAAAAGTCATGGTATAGTATGTCGTCCAAAATCATGAAAAAAAAGTCATAGTATAGTATGTCGTCCAAAATCTTGAAAAGATAGTCATAGTATAGTATGTCATCCAAAACCATGAAAAACAGTCATAGTATAGTATGACGTCCAAAACCATGAAAAACAGTCATAGTATAGTATCTCGTCCAAAATCCATGAAAAAAGGTCACAGTATAGTATGTCGTACAAAATCACGAACACAAGTCATAGTATAGTATGTCGTCAAAAAACATGAAAAAAAGTCATAGTATAGTATGTCGTCCAAAAACATGAAAACAAGTCATAGTATAGTATGTCATCCAAAAACATTAAAAAAAGTTATAGTATAGTATGTCGTCCAAAAACATGAAAACAAGTCATAGTATAGTATGTCGTCCAAAAACATTAAAAAAAGTCATAGTATAGTATGTCGTCCAAAACCAAGAACACAAGTCATAGTATAGTATGTCGTCAGAATCGATGAAAAACAGTCATAGTATAGTGTGTCGTCCAAAATCATGAAAAAATGTCATAATATAGTATGTCATCCAAAATCATGAAAAAAAAGTCATAGTATAGTATGTCGTCAAAAAACATGAAAAATGTCATAATATAGTATGTCGTCAGAATCGATGAAAAGAAATCATAGTATTGTATGTCGTCCAAAATCATGAAAAAAAAGTCATAGTATAGTATGTCATCAAGAAACATGAAAAATGTCATAATATAGTATGTCGTCCAAAATCATGAAAAAAATGTCATAGTATAGTATGTCATCGAAAACCATGAAAAAAAGTCATAGTATAGTATGTCGTCAAAAACATGAAAAATGTCATAGTATAGTATGTCGTTGGAAATCACCAAAAAAAAGTCATAATATAGTGTGAGGAAAAAATCACCAAAAAAGTCATAGTATAGTATGTCGTAAAAAGTAAAAAAGAAAAAGTCATGTTATGTCATCAAAAAACAATAAAAAAAGTCATAGTGTAATATGTCATAAAAGCAAAAAAGTCATTTTACAGTATTTCCAAAAAAAAGGTATAGCATAGAATTTCATAAAAAAAATGTCATATTATAGTATGTTGTCAGAAATCACAATAAAAAGTCAGTACATTATGTCATAAAAAAAAAAATCATAGTATGGTATGTTTTCAAAAGTACCAAAACATTATTGTTTGTTATGTCACAAAAAGTCATAAAAAGTCATGAAACAGTCATGGTATAGTACGTCATAAAAACACTTTCCAGGGTAAATTCCCCACAGACCCTTCTGGAGGGTTAGACTGTAGAAGGAGTACATTGAAAGTGGTCCCACCCCTAACATTATACAGTACAGGTGATTAGGTCTTTCGGATGCTACAAATGGCTGTGCTAAAAATGTTGAAATCATTTTGCAATTATGTCAGCCCAACAGCCAAGTCCAGTTTTATTATTCAAGTAAACCCAGTCACAGTTCAACTCCTTTTTCTTACCCATTTCTCTCTGTTTTGTCACAATCCTTCACTCAGGTATCTCAACTACTTTGCCACCAAATCCAGTCCTACAGGAGTGATCCTGGACTTGTGGGAGGCCCAGCATTTTCCTGATGGCAACCTTAGCCGCCTGGCTCAGGTACTGGAGGAGATGGGGCGCCATGACAGCCTTGTTCCTGCAGCGACTGAACACTGACACCTGCCCACCAGGGAGTGTGACATTCCAGGGAGTAAGAAGACATAAAAAGAAAATAAGAGAGGGGGACGCCGTAAAGCAGGCGAGTCATTTGGCATCACACTGACAAATGCACATACACACTCACAGATCCTCTGTGTGTGTATGTGTGTGTGTGAGTGAGAGCACTCAGAGAAGTAAGAAGAAAGAAACAGCTAGGTCTACTCAGCCATGACCCAGTTAAACATTGGCAACAAAAGGTGTAAAAACTTGGAGGGTAAACAAGAATCTCTGTCATTTCTCTCTGGCTGTTCCGCTCTCTCTCTTTCTGGTACGACAACTTGATATTTTTGGATCTAGTTTCCTTGGAAACAGTTGTCCGGTTATTTGGATGGACTGTGCGGATATGTGGATGATGCCCTTGCCATAGACAACAGTTTGAGTAGTGAGACGCTATCAAAGGTCAAAGGAGCAAGACTTGGATCAGAGGAAGCATCGCTCACTTTCCAAAACCAGTCTCCATAGCAACTCCATGGATGAGTATGTGTTCTGTGATAACATAGTATTTAATAATATGCCTATTTATACATATCTTTTTTTTGTTTTTGTTTTTTGTATTTTATGCTGCCTGTTATGGAATATTTTGCCCTCACATTTGTTTCCTCCTCCATTATGTTTGGCTGTATCATAGCACCTCCCGGTGGACTCTTGCAGTAATGACTCATTTACATGTACAGAAGGAAATCAATGATGTAACCATTTTACAGCTTTAGTGTCGCTGTCGTAACTACTCTTAATACTTTTTATTCATGTTATGTATAATTATTGATTTTGAATTATGTTTGCTCCTTTTACATGTTTTTTATCTTTAAAATATTTTTGATAAGTTGCATTGGTTAGGATTTTTCTTTACTTTGTTTGCATGTTTATTATCAGGTCATTTGGCTAATTACATCAGTCACTATCGCTCCAAATAGAGGGTGATCAAGACAGTTTCCCAACGGAATAAAAATCATGAGTGATGCTGAAGATTTGTACGTTGTTAAATATATCATCTACATGAAAGAGACCAGGCAGAGAGGAGAGGTAGATACTGTAGAAAGGGGACTCAAATAAGTATATTTTTGTAGGACCAATGTAACTAAATACAACTGCTTTTTACCAAATAATTGACATACAGTGTATGAGGTTAAATTTATTACAGAGGGCGTTCACCTAAATATCAAACGACATTTCTTGTGTTCAGAATGAAATGACTTTCATCTGTGATTTTGGAGAACAGATACTTCTGTGTTTGTACATTAACGACAGAAGCCATCAATGTTACGTGACACCGACTGTGTGCATAAAAATTAGTGGTAGTTGTAAATGCAACATTCCTTTGATGCAGCAGCACTTGTGACTGTTCCAAGTGTTCTTGGTTGGTTCTTGTTTTTGTTTTTTTGTTTTTTCTTAATGGCAGTTGTCTCAGTTTTCGTAAAGCCGTCTATGCAAACTCTGCATCTTTCTGAACAATCTTTACATTCTCAGTGGGCTCGCCTTTTTGCATTTCCTAGTTGTTCTTCAGCTTCATGATTATTATTGTGTATAGTGAGAATGTAGCCTGTCTGTTTCTGGCACTCATGATGTTCCTCGCAACTGCTTGCATTTCATCTGTCAAGTTATTGTACAAAGTGTAAGAAAGAATTTTTAAGACTAATAATAAATTATATTTATATGCAACATTGAAAACCAAGCGTGGGGTTGTTGTTTGTTTGCAATATCACACACCAGTGTTCGACACAAATAGACCAGCCTTGGAGACGCTTAGACATTTTATTGGGGAATGTTATCCAGATCCACTCATACACTCTCATTAATCACATATGTACAGATTAAATAAGGCACATGCCATAGTGGTAGAGTGGACGGGACATAATTCTGTACACAGATAAATCATCAAAAACACATTTTAACATCCAGCAAGACAATAATATCAATCGATTTCAGCTCCATTATGTACAAATGAACCATAATGGGAAGGAAGAGCAAGGTCTCAGCTCACAAATTCATCAGTGACATAAGAGTCTGATGCTTAAGTCTTACTTGTGTAAATGTTCTGTCTTTTCTGTTGCTGCTGGACAAATATATATATATACCATTAATTTAGTCTTACTTCAGTTCATTAATAATAATAATAATAACAATAATAATTATAATAATATCACTGACAATGACGTCACTGAGCATGAACTAGACATTTCTTTGGATGGATGACAGTGACTGAGTCAAAAAACTAAAACACAAAGGCAGCTGTGACAGTACAAAAGACTGCACATACAATACTGCTGTATGGCTTTCAGGGCAGAGCAGGAGCTCCCGCTGTTTAGAACTCATCAGAGGGATTTAAGTGTTCCTCTCCTGCGAGGGTCCCCGTCAGCGCGCCCACCTGGACCGTCGGGACCCGACAACCACTCAGCTTTCACAGAAAGCACAACCTGAACATTTGGTCTGAGGCAGAGGCGGCTCAGACGGTGGGAGGCCAGATCTCCCCTGACATAATAAATCTTTTGCCTCTCATTTCTCTCGCTCCCCGTCGGCTGTTATCTCCATCACTCATCCTCGCTGTCAGTTTCCTTTGTCCTATCTTTCACAGTCTCTTTTTTTTTTTCTTCCCTTTCTTCTTATTGGCCAGTGTAAGTGGCGCTGTGCCAGTGGCAGTGACAAGTCTCTGGTGATGAGAAGAGCGCCTCTCTTAGCTCTTTGTCACAGTTTGATGTCTTGAGTCTCTAACATCTTCGCCAGGGTCTTCTTCACCCTCAGAGCTGTGAGGCGAGAGGCCGGGCTGTGAGCCCAGCACTCGGACATCAGCTTTCCCATCTGCCGTAGACACTGAGGGTACACATGTACAGATACGTAAGAATAAAACAACACTTTTTAATGACATTTTTTTAAAAGCTGTTTTATCATGTGAAAAACCATCACTAATGATTCACTCACTTTCTAATAGGCCGCTCTGCTTAGTAATAAATGTGGAGAAGAATATATAACATTTTTTCCTCAAGGTGTTTTTTAATGGCTTATAACTGCTCTATAATACATTAATAAATAAGTTATTAACCTATAATAAAGCCATAAAGTCTTCTAAAAATATGCATTGTTTGAAAGCAGTATCAGAAAATATTTAGAATACCTCATCACTGCTCCAGCGATTAGCAAACGAAGGTCTTTGTTTCTTAATGCAGACGACTTCTCTCATGTCCTCATAGGACGGATCAGTGGGCACAAGGTCGTGATAGGGCAGCTGATACTCCTCCACAATACCTTCAGGAAAAAACACGGATAAAGGGGAATAAGTAGTATCATGAAGAAAACATCAAGACAGATTTAGATAATGCGATATAAAAAAACAGCTAGATTTCCGTCCTTACCTCCGGAGATGCAACGTCGCGCCATCTCCCAAAGGATGAGGCCAAAACTGTACATGTCAGCCATTATAAAAGACTGGAAGTACGTCCTGTTCAGGGTCTCTTCCAGCACTTCAGGCGGCATGTAGCGCTTGGTACCAACTCGTAGGTTGGGAGGGATATCCACCTCATTGGTGTCACTGAGACAGAGAGGAGAAACAGAAATTGATTAAAGATATTTTGTGAAATCTCCAAGATAGACTAAAAGTGTTCAAAAATCCAAAATATATTCTCTACCTGTTAAACTTGACAGCCAGTCCAAGGTCTGCTATACAGCAGAATCCGTTCTTTTTCACCAAGATGTTTTTACTCTTCAGGTCTCTGTGTGCGATGGCCGGCTTGCCCTGCGTGCCATAGATCTCAGTGTGCAGGTGACACAGGCCCGATATGGACGAGTAGGCCAGTTTCAGCAGAGCCTTGACGTCTAAGGTGTTAGACTTGAGGTAGTCGTATAAAGATCCGTTCTCGTGGTAGTCTGTGATTAGGTAGAGCTGAGTCCACGAGCCGGTTCCTTTAATATCTGCTGCGATGAATCCTGGGGGTTGGAAAGAGAGGGATGACAGGAAAATAACACAAATGATGTGAGTCAATTTTGGGAACATCTCACTCGCTCTGCTGTGGGTTTACCTTTACGTCCCCCTCCAGACATGTTTTTAAGTAGGCTATGTAAAAATACTCTGTGATTAATACTTTGTCTAACATAGTTCCCCCACATAAAAAGTAAAAAAAGGAGCTGGAAGCAGCTGTCTTTCTCCCTTACTGAGAAATTCTGGATCTGGCCTTGCACCCTATCCACCACTGGTGCCTGTGCTAGGTTTCACTTCTGCCCTCTACACTCAGGTAGTGGTGCCACAGTGCTAAAACAAAGTGTGGATATAGGTATGGCTATGCAAGACTGGCATTAGGTTGACTCGTGAAAGTGAAAGTGAACATCAAGATGTAGCTGTAGAGAAAACATAGGAGGGATCCAGTCAAACATGTCTGAGCCTCAATCAGACCTAGGTTCAGATAAGAAATCTGTTGACCACCAAAACTGGTGATAAGCAGATGTATCAGAATGGTAAGCGTAGCATCTTTATGTGTCAGCTTGTTAGCTTGTTAGCTTGTTAGCTTGGCCTGGCAGTGACTGACACAGCGATAACGCTCAATCAACGATCTGCCATGATGTTAGATGAGGTCACGTTGGTCGGGTTTACATTCAAGAACTGAACAGTCTACAAGTCTACCACCAGTCCACCATTGCTGGTTTCAGGTGTCTTTGCCAGTGTGGCAAAGTTTGTTCCCCTGACAATATGTGCTCCCTTATTAGACAGCAATCAGATCGGCTTTCGTATTAGTGACGTAAGAAATCTAGCTTCCTTAGCGTACATTTGAATTTCAGATTTTAGGTAAGTGCTCTGACATTGGCCCCTTCAGTAGAGGAATGTGAAAATACCTCCCTGGTGGAGAACTTTGCAAAGATACTGGTCAGTATAGTCAAGGTGAGACATTTTAGGGGACATAAGCATAAGAAAAACACCTTTTTGAGTAAAGGGGCACTATAATTTAAGCCCAAGCTTGTGTTAAATGGAACCAGTATTCAGGTTGGTTACAGAAACACACACACCAATGAAATAAGTCCTTATAATAATTAATGTTTTTCACACTTTGCTATATCACCTTACCCAGTATATTGTCATGTCTCATGAGGAAGGTCTGGTAGATTTCAGTCTCTCTGAACCAGCTCTCTTCTTCTGTGGTGAAGAAGACTTTCACAGCCACTCTCTCTCCTCTCCACTTGCCCATCCACACCTCTCCATATCGCCCTTTTCCAATCTGCTTAACCATGTGGATCTGCTTGGCGATGGTGCGCTGTACCTGGAAACAGGTTATTGGAAAAAAGAAAGAGAAAAAGAAAAGAAAAAATTTAATTCATCATGTCCTTTCCATTTTAAACCACTGTTATTTTCTGTCTCAGTGTTGTTGTGTTGTTGTTTTTTTACATAAAAATTTTACAAAATAATTTAAGACAAATTTTGATCAAAAAGCAAAATGAGTTGCTAAAATTTTACATGTGTGAATGTAAATCCTACAAATGTAATGTAGGGTGTCAATGTGACTATTTACATAGTAATTTTGCATATATTTGGTGTATAGTAATATATATATTATACCTTAAAAAACAATCAGAATAATAGCATAAAAGTGATTTCACCCAGCCCCAGGTGAAGGTATGAGACAATGTAGTAATTTATAACTGTTCCAAGAGAGACTTGTGATGTTGAAGCATATTGCACTTCTTTCTTCTTACCAGTAGAGGGAGTCCTGACCCAGAGCCAGACCCGATGCTGCGGGAATGCTCTATCAGGTCCTTCAGGGATTCCCCAGGGGGGATGTAGGTCTCCTCCTGCTCCAGATCGATACTGTAGCGTGGTCGTGACTCCTGCCGCTTATATCTGCCACAGAAAGGCGATGCCGTGTTTACTAACTGCACATCAGGAAGTGTAAATTGGTTTGTGGATGCATGAAACATCTTCAAGACTCTTACCTGAAGTAGCAGAAGACGAGGATGAGACCTAGGATGATGCTGCAGACTGTGATTGAAATGAAGAGAGCCATGTACTGGATACTGCTGTCGACATAATCTAAGAAATGAGAAGACATATATTATTATTTCAGTGTCATTTTCTATTATTTTTCCACCTCTTAATGTTAATAATCATGCCTTGAATGAGATGGAAAGTCTGTAAATTTATAAGTGATGAATAGGTGTCGACAGTCATTTGTTCACTGCTGTCAGCTCCACAATCTGTCTAATTTTCATTGGCAGGGACAAGCACCTTCTCCCCTTCCTCCCTCTAACCCTTCCCTGCCACCCCCTCTCTCTCACAGCGTGAGATCGATCACATCCCCTTCCTGAATCCCACAGATCAGCTGTCACACTGACATCGCTACAGAAGCCCCAGAGGCCCAGTGCGGCTCTGGGACTCTAGCCTTTCTGCCGCGCTCCTGCCAATCAGACACACACAAACAGATGCTTGAACACGGGGGGATAGTCCATGGTGTTGAAAGAACCACACACACTAAGGACTAGTGGACAAAGACTTTAAGACTTAGACTTAAAGGATAGCTCTAGCTTTAGCCAAACCTTTATGGAAGAAAGGCAAAAAGTATTATTACTAAAGTTCAACGTACTTGCTCTTAGTTGTGCCTTTTTCTGTAGATTGTGGGGTTATTATCAACATACAAGTGCTCTCACTTTCAGTTTTACCTCTTAATAAAGTTGTTTCAATATTTTGGCTAAACTGTTGGTGTTTTTCTTGCTTTGCTGTTGCAATATTTCCACGTTCTCACATCTCAGTGATTATTGTGGTGTGTACAGTGTTATCATAGCTGATAGAAATGATGGCCAAAACTGTGAAAATGAGACCCAAGCTGAAAAAAACAAACAAAAAACCAACAGATTTGTCCAAAATCTGTCTTCTCTCCAACACCCAACACACTCTACAACTCACTTTCAGTTTTATCCCTACACAAAGTTAATTTTCGGCAACCGTTTATCCTGTTAGCGGTTGCGGAGGGGCTGGAGCCTATCCAAGGTGACACTGGGCGAGAGGCGGGGTACACCCTGAACAGGTCGCTAGACTATCACAGGGCTGACACAGAGACAGACAACCATTCATGCTCACGTTCACACCTACGGCCAATTTAGAGTCACCAATTAACCTGCATGTCTTTGGCCTGTGGGAGGAAGCCGGAGTACCCAGAGAAAACCCACACTGACACGGGGAGAACATGCATTATTCTTACTTTGTTGTCTCAATATTGCCATGCTCTTAAATCTCAGTGGTGACTTTGGTGGGTACAGTGATATCAAAACTGAGAGAAATTATGTCCAAAACTATAAAAATCCATGTTGTCAAAAAAATGAATTGCCCTTTATTTCCCTCCAACATCCAACAGACTTGACAAATCAGTCTATCACTGTTTTCTTGAAGGTCAAAACTAAGTGTGTCAGACTGTGTGACAACATTATTGTGAATTTGTGTGACAGAGACAGGCAGTGAGAGACAGGCAGAGAGAGAAGGAATGTGTGTGTGTTGGTGTGTTGCGGAGTAACAGATGGACAGATATCTCACATCCGTCCCGAGGCAAGAAACTCAAGCAGGCCCCGGGGAGAGGCTGTCCTTTTCATTAGAGGGTGAGAGAACAAGCCGAGGCTGCAGGCTCTGTTTCACCTGCCTCTCTCTCACTCTCTCTCGCACACACTGCCCCCCTGGAGCAGCATGTGCCACTTCACTCCAGCACCACACTGTGGTTTGTAACAGTTTAAACTGTCACTACCCATCACCACCCGGCATGGCCTGAACGAGCCCGTTCTAAAAAGGCACTCAAGTGGGGCAGGATTTCAGTGTGTGAAAACCTGTGTGAACAAGTGTGTGTCGTACCTGATGTCATGAGCGGAGGAAGAGTAGGATGCAAGTCTCTGTTGCAGTAGTCCTGATCTGTGCAGCACTCCAGAGCTCTCCTCGAACGTGCATTCCACGAGTCCTATCACACACGGATAAGACATGCATTTCTACTGAAGAAGACACCAGAGTAGCAAATATTTACAGCCGCACTTAATCCTAGTTAGAGCATTTTACAATATACCAAAGGTTTTTTCCTACAGCGTGTAAAGATAGGGAGGCTGGACAAGTTTGATTTAAATAGGGCTCATAAAGAGCTGTGGTGAGTAAAGGAAAGCTCGTAAAGGCTTAACAACAGCTCATGAAGAAGAACACACATACACTGACAGTGCAGAAATAGGAAGAAATACACACACGCATATAAACACACACACATCTGACTTACCCTGCACTGGAACTCGGAGCCGACAAGACCCAGACAACCTGCTGTGAGTACTGCCAGACCCCCCTCCTCCTCCTCCACCATGGTGAAGCAATAACCATCAGTCCTACCAAAACGCACATAAATCATCATATAAGTAAACATTATCTGGGAGTCTTTTAATCCATGGCTCCGTTTACATGCACACTGATATTCCATGTATATATGGGTCATATAAACAGCATATTCCTTTTACATACACCAAATTAGGCCCTTTTTTTCTAATGTAGCATTTTCCGATGAAGACATGTTGGATATGCCAGTATTATTCAGTTTTAGAAGCATTCTTTGGACATGTATACAGCGCATTCGGAATACACGTCTTAATTTTTATCACAGTTTGCGACGCGGAGACAGTCAACAGTTTGCAGGGCTGGGGTAGACATGCATGCCCTAAAGAAAAGCCCACATTTCTGGTCCAAAGAAGAAACACACCTCCTTTTAGACATTGTGATAGACTTGGACATCAACAGGTTTCCAGCATGCACTTGGGCGTTTAGCAGCAGAGTGTGAAGCGGTTGGGATGAGAGTCAGCACCTCCAAGTCAGAGGCCATGGTTCTCTGTTGGAAAACGTTGGATTGCCCCTCCAGGTTGGGAGGGAGTTGCTGCCCCAAGTATCTTAGGGTCTTGTTCATGATTGAGGGTAGAGTGGAGCGTGAGGTGGAACGGCGGTTTGGTGGTGCCAGACTTTTGTGGTGAAGAGGGAGCTGAGCTTGAAGGCAAAGCTTTGGATTCACTGAAGGGCTGCTGGGCTCAGCCTTAGAGATAGGGTAAGGAGCTCGGACATCCAGAGGCTCAGAGTAGAGCCGCTGCTCCTTCGCGTCGAAAGGAGTCAGTTGAGGTTGTTCAGGCATCTGATCAGGATGCCTCCTGGGCGCCTCCTGTTGGAGGTGTTCTGGGCGCATCCAACTGGTAGGAGACCCTGAGGCAGACCCAGAACACGCTGGAGGGATTACATATCTCGTCTGGCCTGGGAACGCCTCAGGGTCCTCCAGGAGGAGCTGGAAAGCGTTGATGGGGAGAGGGACAGTTGGAATACTTTGCTCAGCTTGCTGCCCCCGTGACCCAGCTTCAGATAATACTTTGCTCAGCTTGCTGCCCCCGTGACCCAGCTTCAGATAAGGGGTTGAAAATGGATGGATGGGTGGAGGTTTTTGGATATGCAAAAATATCGCAGCGTCGACCTTTTCAAGAAGGTGGTTGAAGGAATGAAAGAGGGAGGTTCTTTGACACAAAGAAACAAATGGCACAAGTTTTCCGTATTTTGATCTGATAAACGAAATGTTAGGGCATGTTAAATCAGAATAGGTACAGCTGCATGTAAACAGCCATGTAATGTCTTTTTCAGAATAAGGACAAAAAACAGATTATCTTGTGCATGTAAACGTAGTCATTGATGTCATGAACACCATAGGTGTCAGGGTTCAGTAGTATTTCCTTAACTCTGAATCCAATAATGAAACTGCTTACTGGGTCAAAATAATTTATGAATCTGTTTTAAATCTATTTATCTTTTAACTATTATAATAAAATTGTCAAAATACATTCATGTAGTCATTATGTGCACCTACATTTCTGTAACATACAGCACATGCCATATGCATGAAACTTAATTAATGCAAGGCAGCTGGCTAATGAAGTGATAATAGGCTGCATCTCATTAAGGAAAACAGTTAAAGTAAACATGTACATCTAATCAGATAAATCAGATAATTAGGATTCTCTCAGATAATTGCTTTAGATAATTATTTGTGTTGTCTTTTAATAGCTTTGATATGATGAGTTATTTTTACTGCTTGGGCATAGTGTTATGTCTGCTTAAACCGTACATGCAAGTGTTGTTGACAGAGTCGTCGGGGCAGTGGTGGTAGCAGTGACACCAAAGCATGTTCTGAGCTGAGACTGTGGCTGTGCTGCTGCTGCTGCTCTCCTCCGCCCTCCGATCCGAGTCCCCCTTCCATCCGTTCTTCAGCAGCATGGTGTCCAACATGTTGGCTGTACACACAGAGAGAGACAGAGAGAAACTGGACTTAGTACCGCAGCAGACCAAAACATTTGGACACTCCTCTGGCTCCAGCAAAGCCAGAGGAGTAAAACTTAAGTACACATACCTCAGGAAAATTAGAGATGAAATAAATCAAAGTCTCCAAACAACATTTCTACTCATTTCCAATGGGTCTTCTGAATTATATGGTTCTGCCTGCCCTGGCACTGTTACCATGGCAATGCAATCCACAGAATGTGTGAATATGTGCTGCTGAAAGCAACCCTGCTGTTCTGGACTGGACTCAATGTACCTGCATGAAGTCTGGAACCAGAATAACAGCAGAAAGAAGTCTTTGTGCTGTGTGTGTGTGTGTGTGTGTGTGTGTGTGTGTGTGTGTGTGTACGCACAAATGTCAAACTGCCTACAAGTGCCTGTGTATTTAGTGTGAGTATGTACAGTGTGCTTTTGAAATGTGTGCGAGTCTGCAGTACATTCAGTGTTGGGGATTAGTTTATTACATGGAATTACACGAGTAATTTAACTACACATGTCAGTAGCTTGCCGGGAGTTAAACTAGTGAGACCAGCATAGGGATTCAAATCGTTCAAGTACTTTTTTGCTGTTTTTTTGTGTCGTTAACAGCCGAAACTGCAAACACTTTGGGGCCATTAAAGGAAATGATTTTTTAAATATTTATTTTACAAATGGTTCTCTACTGTAATTGAACTCCCTCTAACCAGCTGTCTTCAACATGGCCACCTTGAAGGCGTGCCCTAGCAATGCATTCAGCAGGTAGAATTTGTAAAACTACACTTGTATGTATCAGGTGTCAATCAGTTGGAATGATTTTTGCTTTTTATTAACGAATGTTCACTGAAGTTGTTGCATGCTATTTTAGTAGTTACCTGACTGAGTTATCCTGCTTGGTGCAATACCCCCACCTGGACTCTAGTTCCATCTCACACAGACTCCGCCCTCTTCTGGACTCTATGGGTAATACTCCTTCAACCACAAGCACACATTCGCCCAGTGAGATTCGCATAGCTGGCCAATCAGGACATGCCTACACAAATATGAGCAGACCCCACAGTACAAAAGGCTGTCCGCCATCCATGATGACGATATGCCTACTAACCTTCAGCTGGTCAGGATCAGTGTGGCTGGGTTGATGCTACTTGCTATTGAAGGTGTAGGATGCCGTACAGCCTTGTGTATGCCTGTATACTCTTCTGCATGTATACGGGTAGACATGTCTGGATTGGCCGGCTACATTTATGCAAATCTTAGTGGGCGAATGTGTGCTTGCAATTGGAGGAGAAATACCCATAGAGTCCCATGAAGTCCAGTAGAGGGCTCCGTCTATACGAATAGAACTAGGGTTATAATATCGTAACCTCTGCATCGTAACCAAAGCTGACATTCTTTGATCTTTTCCATGAATAGTGTTTTTTTTTTTGTTTGTTTGTTTGTTTTTTGGTTTATGTACAACTTGTGAACAAGTAGGCACTTCTTGCAACAAACTCAAGTGAGTGGCATTTTATGCCGGCAAGTTATTTTTTTGTATTATATATTGTAATGGTTTTGTATCACACGTACATTGTCAATATGATTTTTGTTTTACAAAGTAGTTTGAACTACTTTCTTAACTCAGTGTGAAGTAGTTAGTAGCTTGCAAAGCTATGCTTTCAAAGTAGATTCGCCAACACTGAGTACATTACTGTAATGTATTCAAGAGGATGTATCCATCATATTTAAAGCTGAAACTTTGAGAGCTAAATAATATCATTAATGGTGTTCCTATTAATCTCTTTCTACAATAAATCAAATAAATCCTCCAAACCAACGATAGAATTTAATGTCATCACAACTGATAATTAAGTTAAAATGCTTAAGTAAACCTGTTGAATGCTAAACTAGCCAATGAGACTGTCAATCCTTAAAACATACGGTACACTAACAAATATACAAAAACTATACCAATGTACACTAATATACCAACACCTTGTATCCACTCTGCCTGCACAGTAGCAATCATATCCATCCCAGTATTCATTTCCAAATGGCACACAACTGTTGACAGACACCATTACTGTACTCTGCAGTCAAAACTACTAAAAAGCAAGGCATACCGTGGGTTAGTGGATATATGGGATGGCTTAGTGTTTATCTTCAGAGAGGAGGAATAACATTTCCAGCAAGCAATAGATACAGTTGAACTACAGTACCAAAACACAGTCGAGCCAAGTGCAGTAACACAGTACATGTGTATTCACATAAACCAGGGGTAGGATAAATATTATTGCTCTGGACTTACTTATCCCAGAGAGTGTTAACTGTTGCAGGTGCCACTGAATGTTGAATCAGTCCAAGGTTGTGCTCAACAAAAGGGAATTCCAGCTTTATTTATTTAGTGTGAGGGACTGACTGTAAATGTGAGCCAGCAGTAATGCCAACATTATCAGCTGGAACTTTGCTGAACTGTGCACATATATGTACATGTAACTACTTAATCAAATATTGAATATGAAGGAAAAACTAGGCCCTAAGTGGAGTTTTCAACCATGTAAGCTTAAGCCAGTATCTCAGAGGAAATTATAATTAAAATCCACAGACTTAGCATTTTATTATTCCATAATAAGAATAATCTACTTTCATAGTACACCAATAACGCTAACAGTCAAAAGCTTAGACACATAAGCATTAAGTAACTGATTAAAAATGACTACTGTTAAAAATATTATTCATTAACACTGATTATTATAACACAATGTGCAATCTTTTATATCCCTCCAAGCAACTGAGGGTTCATACATTTATCAGTGGAGAATAAAACCAGTTCAGACAGCAGCTCATCCCTGAGGACCTCTGTGGTCAGAGAGCTGAACGGTGTTGTGCCACACTAGATGGATGTCTTCCTCACTGTCTTCTATTCTGCTCTAATAATATCTGTATCATAAAACTGCAGATTTCAAGACCAGTAAGATCAGTTATTCATCTGCTTTAAAAATCCTGCATAACAAAAGTAACTATAAACTATGAAAGGCGAGACATCACAGGGGCACATCCCTACATTAGCTCCATCTATCCATAAAATCCAAGAATAGCTTCCTTATACTGTGGATGGGCTTCACTATAGTAGGTGTAAGTAGATCTAAGCGGCGCAACAGCCTGAGAGCCAACCAGCCATTAAAAAAGGGACATGAGTAATCCTCCAGAGGACGACGTGATGAAAAGGCTGAATGGCTGAGTGTTGTACAGTGTAAACACACTGGCTGTTCTTTAAGTGGTACTCTGTGTCCTTCCAAACTAATCTGTGCTACTGTTTCTGTCAGAGGGGAAGTTTGCAGAGGTGTTCTGATCCTCCCTCGCAGTGGCCTTGGTTTTTTCTGCAAGTGTGCAAAATAACAAAACACAAGGCGGGATGTTTCATGAAGTTGTCAAGCATTCAGATACAGTCTGTCCATATCAGCTCTGGCGGTAAGTGAGCAAAGAAGACAGGGGCAGAAATGTTACAGGAAAGCTGACGTAAGGAAAGGACAATCCCGCTTTGGAGGGGAAAGCGAAACCTTGGATGATCAGGCGCTGACCCGAAAAGATAAAAGCAGTGAGAGTGCTGCCTGAGAAATCATCTTAAAAATGCACGTAATTTGTTTTCCCTTTCGTCTTCTTCTTCAAATTTCCTACCATTCTGTATGGTCAAATACGATTTTTTATATTCCGTCTACAACAGGTTTACCATAGCCTTAATGAGAGTTTGACTGTCATTTACTGTCATATTTGCTCAGCGTACAACTTCTACCTAACACTGACATTCGGGGGTTAAATTAAGTATTTCACTTAGCACAGGATTTATCTTATAAGTGGAAAGTATGTCAGGATTTCTCTAGAACTTTAAGTAACATAAGACGGTGTTGTTGTCAAAGAGGGGTTTGTGTGCGTGGGGAGTTTGTCATGCTCAGTATGTAAGAGCAGGTTTACTACAGAGCTGCTGTGTGTTCAACAGACTGTTAAAGAGGCTATAGGATGTAAATCCAGCAGGAGACTTAGGCTGAGGAGGAGGAGGCCATCTTTGTTAAGCTAACAGAGGATTAAACACCACATTGATGAAGAACAAGCACATCAGAGCATAAAACTGCCTAATTAAATTAGTTTTTAATGCTGAAAAGATGATCCTGCAAGTAAATAGACTCAAAACATATCTAAACAGACATGGATATACAAGATAAAAGATCAACTTAGTATTGCTGATTAAATGTTTATTGTGTTTTTAGCCATCGCATCAATATAGTGGCAAATACGATGACCAACCAAGCATTATTATTATAATTATTACACCGTAGTAGTCTGTTGTTTTCTTCTTTGTCTCGGTCTTGCACACACACACACACACAAACACACAAGCGCGCGCGCACACACACAACAAACAGACTTGCTGTGTCAGCTACGGGGCACACTCAAGGTCACCCCGAAATCTGATCTGCATCCCCCACACATTCCACAGGCTGTTCCTCAAACTAGACACACACACACACAGAAAGTCAGTGTATTACACACAAACACACACACTACAGCTGGGCGATTAATTAAATTTTATTTTCAATCACGATTTTGGCTTTCGTTGATTATGAAAACAAGATAATCAAGATTAAATGATAATTGAGCTGCATTCTGATTTGCAATGATGCTCTCATTTTCTCTTGTCAATCTGTTATCCAGCGGTCACTTTTCTCCCTAAAAGCCCAAACTCACTCTCAGCCAGGCTGTGGCGTGGCGTGCATTTGAAGCCATTAGAAGTAACACTCCAGCTGGAGAACCTTCAGTCACAGCTTGTCACAGACCGTCTTCGGGTACTTCCACTCCGGCTGGCTTCAGCTTTTCCAAATGTATCTGAATTAGTGATGACAGCTCATGTTCTGCCTTCATCACTGTGTTTGTCATCTCTTTTCATTTCTGGCTAACACTATCAGCATGGTCTGTGACACTTCCTCCCTCCTCACGACCAGCCAAGTTTTCCGTGGTGACAGAGCTAGCATGACTGTGGGCCGAGTGTCATTCCTGCGATGATACTAATGTGACATGGGAACAAGACTGACATTGACATTTCCATACAAGATCTAGATCTCTATCCAGCAGCTCCCACTCTGTTATTTAATGTTGCATTTTATAATATCTTTTCCTTTGTTTGCCTATCAGCTCCTCACTTTGTGTCTGGAATCTGCTCTGCCAGACCTACTTTCCTTGTTCTGGGGTCGTCTCTCGCTTTTATAAAATTAATAAGGACAATACAAACAAACTTCAACTGTCATGAACTGACTCATTATGACAGACTGGAAACATTTTTGTGCTGCACAAATGTGTGTCAGACAGTATCACACCACTGGATAACACAAAAATAAGCTATAAGAAACTGATGTAGAATACTGAAAAGAGAGATGAAAAATGTCACTGGCACACAAGCACGATTAACATCTGGAATACAGCCGCCCATACTGTTCAGATCTATTCTACACCATGTGTACAGCCAAAATGCTGCCCATCTTGGGACCTTGACGCAAAACAACAAACAAACAAAACCCACACATTTGAAACTCATGACTAAGCTGTGTTAACTGACTTAGCTTATTAATGACTTAGGGGTTTTTTAGTGAAAACACAGCTAGCAGATTTAATATGAAATATTTTTTAATCCCCTAATCACCTACTCTAGTTCCCATTAAGCAGCTGGCAGCATAAACAGGAGGCTATAGCACTGGCAAAACATTAGTGATTTTATTTTACTTTTACCAGTTTAAGAATGATGATGAGGGTGGTCATCAGCTGCAGTTCTTAAATCAAGGTTCACATACTTGAATGATCAGTGTATCGTAACAAATATGACACAAAAGCAACAGCAAAAGTAGAGAAGGTAGAATGTATGGCTGAGCGAAATGGAGAAAGTCAAATATCACAATCTTTTCTTCATCTGTATTGCGATGATATTGTCAGGTTGACTATTGGTGCTTTGACAAAATATTTCCACAATGAGATTTCTGATAAATAATCATCAGCAATGTGAATATAATGACTAAGTAGGTGAGGGAAAACGATAGAACAGTGAGAGCAGTCTGGAAAGTCCATAAAATCACTCACTTTACTGTAATGCAGCCTTTAAAACAAGGAAAATTCAACATTTACAATATGACAATATCCACCAAAATCTAAGATCATATCTAGTCTCGTATCATGATATCAATATAATATCAATATAATTCCCAGCCCTGGTAGAATGTAATAAATACATGCATTAAGTGTGCTGAATTTCCAAAGCAGGAGCACCTTTGAGAATGTTTTGGAACAAGAGTGCTGGATGAGTCAGGTGGTGGGCATTTTAGAGAATGTGTTATGTGACCTTGGGTTGTTGTTTTTTTTAAATTGAAAACTAAAACCATTTTTTTCCCTTTCATGTGTAGCTTTTGTGCATGTACTGTTGTGCACTATTGAAACATTTATCTGAAATTGCGTCCCATGAAAGTAATTAATTCGTCTACAGGAATAAAAGCAGAATGTCCTCTATCAGTCTCTAAATCCAGTTCCTGACACTACTCTGGATTTGTTCTGACCACAGAGAGACGCGTGTGATTTGACCCTTACATTCCACTAAAGTTGTAATCCAGACACACACTGGCAATCAATGAATATACTGTTATAATACTGGGTTTTGTTTTTCCATCAAGAGATAACTGGAAATCAATGTAAAACAGAATTACTGCCATTACAAATTAGGAGAGAGATGTTGACAGGGGAACTGTATGTGTAGGAAAATGGAGAAATCTCTACACAAAGTGTTCCAATTAACACGGTTGTTTCACAAGAGCCGAGTTCAGCTATTTAATCTTTGAGCTGAGACCTTCACACAGACTCTTCATCACAAGCCGAGAGGAGGACATGAGAGAAAAGCAAGATAAGTTACTCCAGGTGGCCATTATAAATCACCTCCTCAAAGGAGACATCTTCCCCAGTGTCTCCACAGTGCACTCTGACCCCGAGGGGGTCGCAGCCAACCTGCAAAGAGGCCATACATCCTCCTCCACCCTACCAACGCACCCTCATCCCTCTTAACCCCCTACAGGCTTCAAAGGACTCCGCCACACGAGGCACACACACACACACACACACATGTGCACATATTGTAGGCCTACATGCGCACACACACAAGAAACACATTCCACACTCTCTTCTCCGTCTACGCTGCTACACCCACACCAGGTCATCTGTTTTCACCCTGCAGCTTCCAGCAACCTGTTCTGTGTTTACCAGCCGTGACCAGACTGCCTTTGTGGAGGAATGAGATGGTCACTTTGAGGCTCCCACCACCCGCAGCAATAATGACACAACAAATTTATTGACCCTGCCTCACTCACGCTGAACCCTAACCCCACTTTCAGAAAAACTATAGCTCAACTGTCAGGGATTCACAATGTTTGCACAGAGAAAACCTTCCACAAGAGTGTGAATACAGCAGAGAGCTGCTATATCCACAACAAATTACTCAAACACACAGCAGACACACAGCAGACACATAGATAGAGTGACTTCTGCTGTATTCCAATAAATGCTAAGAGCAGAGAAAGAGACAGAAATTCTCTTGCATCATAAAGGAAGAAAGTAACAGAGATGTATTAAACTTACAAATAAATCACAGAAAACACTGCAGAGGAATATATAAATGGTCTTGCATATGACAGAATACGGATACAGTGATTTAGGAGGATAACTCCCTTCTATGAGGAACAAAAATACAAATGTTCATTTCTTAAAAAACAACAACATGCATTTCTCAGAGAATATAATTTGTCGACTCTGTGTATTGGGCTCTGTAGTCAGACAAACTCTTCTTCACGCTCTGTCTCGGAGGAACAGACCAGCATGTTGTGTTTGCAGAGATTTAACCTCCTGCGATCCTGTGTCATATGAGGACATCAAACTTTGGGTTAACTTGATCTTATACTTTATTCTACTTAAAGAGGCAACAGATAGGATTTGTTTTTTTTAGCTTGGCGCCACCTAGCATCAGTGGTGTTGCGTCGCACTGTCGCAATGACCAAATTGACCATGTGGATCAGAGATAAATGTAAAAAAAAAAATGTAGGCAAAGTCCAGTGTTCACTTATCTGGGCGTAACTTAGCTGGGCGATGTCCGTCGATAGCTGCCTCAGTGAGAAGAGAACAGAAGGAAGAGAGGGGGGTAACACTGTCCAAGGGCTGCCGTAGAATGGCAACGAGGATGTCAGCCGACCAACATTCGCTACCCGGTCCCTGGTTGCGGCAATTTGCGATGCTGGCCAGCTAGGAATTAACTAGCAGCCAGTACAGTACAGTCCTCTCTCGTCTAGCTAACATTTAGCCATGTTACTTACTTACTTCCACTTCTTAAAAATCTGCCTTAAAACAAATTTTTTCCGCAAAATTTTGGCACCGGTGGCAGAAGCTTATTGCAAAGCCACTAAGTAACCTATGTAAAAGCTGATAGTCTGATTTTACTGTGTATACTACCCTGTGCAACCCACATTATTTTCATAATGATATATTTAGGAAAAGATTCTATCTGTTGCCTCTTCAACTTAGACCTGTTGTTGTCATTCGTGGGCACTTCTTTGCGCCATCTAGTGGTAGTAAGACCACAATAGACCGTTTCAAACTAGACAACATAAACATTCTAAATGGGTCCCTTTGTATTTCCTGTTTGAATGTATGTTAATGCAGAAGCTGACAGGAAGTAAACAGGGACCAAAGTTATTGCCCTAGCAACAGAATAGCAATGAAACGGTCCATACACTAATCCATGTAAAACAAGATGGCAGCCATCTCTGCCAAGTCAGTCTGCTGCCGATCCCGACACAAAAGTGGACAAGGTCCAAAACTTGATCAAATTTTTATGGTTGAAAATTGTTTATGATTGAGAACGTTTGTAGTTTGATATGGCAATAAATTTGACCAATTTTAGCAACAGTAACAAGCTAAGACACTATTAATTAGAAAGTACTTCTTAAAAGACATTCTGACTTTACTGTCGTCTCGTTTGAGGAGAGTGGGAATCTATCGGGTCCCACTGAACCCAAATAGCTAGGAGAAATTAAAAATGCATACCAAACAAAAGTTGGGGTCTCAGGAGGTTAATATGAAGAAGTGTGAAACTACAAGACAACAAAAAAATAATCATGCAAATATCAGTTCTCACCAAGGAGTTCTGTGGTGGATTTAAATTTTGCTCTACAAGCAATTATTTCTGTATAAAGGTATGTTTTAATTTTCATCTTTTTCCTTTCATGTATGATTACATGTCATATTTTTAATGTCTAAGTGAATCTCTATGTACTGTAACGGTATTAATACTTGTCTTTCCCTTGTACTTTAAAATAAGCATGCAGGGCTTGAACCTACCAACAAAAAATAATAATATGTTTAATAAAATCCAATGCTTTACCACACAGCAACCATTGAGAGTGCTGGCCAAACTGCTGCACCTTTAATTTCTGACAGACTAACAGACACATGCACACACAGACTGATAGGCACAGAACAGGTGTAGATGCTGGCACGCAATGAAACCAAGGCTTTGTATTAACCACAGTGTGGTGTACATGTGGCACTTATCCCAACACACTATCTCAGCCCTTCCTTCTCTTATTTTTTCCTGTTCCTGTCTACTACGAGGTATTTTTTAACACTGTCTGTCCACGTTGCTCATCAGTTCATCTCACTGCTCGTCTATCTATCCATGTGGTCTGGACTTACTGGAAAAAGCCACAAGCCACTGACTAATGCTGGGCTCTATTACAGACGTACCGAGAGACTGCAGCCATAGCACCACCACAATATGTCACTTTACCCCAAGATATTACCTCGGCCAAAAAAGTGCTTTTTCCTTAAGGTTGTTCAAGGTCTTTATAACGTGGGCAACCTCAAGGAACTTTTTTTGTCCCTGTGGACAAAAGCAAAAGTGTGTCCCAGGATATGGAGCGCATTTACCATGTGCACCATCACCATGTGTCATAAAGATCTTGATTTTTCTTTTTTAAACACAAGTGTTTGCATGATGCATAGCGATGAAGTCGTTAATCTATTTGTGGAATTGTTAGATTAATAACTATAATATGACGATGGTGGTTTTATGGTGTGTTCCATTTGTACTGAAAAGTCAGGATTTCCGAGTTGCCAGTCGGAAATTTAAACTGGAATGCCCCCTGAGGTCTGATTTCCAACCTGGAAAGTTGGAGGAACCTCACCAATCCCAACCTTAAAATCCAATGTGGCTCCTCCGCACGTTAACAGTAGTGAAAACTCTAATAATGTACTGTCAATTAGCACCTCTGTCTTATTTGTATCTCATTAAAACCTGTCCAGTTTCTATCTGTGGACATGTTGCTACTGTAAGCACAAAATGCAGCGCCATGCATGGTTATCAACTGGTATTGCTGACAACATCTTGGTTTTCCAACTTGATGTACTGGACAGCGATGCCATTTCCCAGCTCTGACCCCACAACTTCCAAGGTAAATGGAACGTAGCAATCAATAATATTCATAGACTACATAATGTCAGCCTTCATCTAACAGACAGCAATTTGCATCATATGCTAAGATGCAAGCTAACAGCCATAGGCATAGGGCTTCCTCTATATTTTTCATTCATTCATTTCCATCTTACTAACTCAGTTCGCTAACAGTTATCGGCCATTATTTCATAGACCATCTCAATGAGGGATCTCAGCATTGAAACAGAGGGAACAACAGACTCTAGCAGAGACAGTGAGACATATTACATACCTGTCTAGGAGGAAGACGGCCAAGTCAGGATCAGATTTGAATCCTTTCAAATCCTGAAATGCTCTCCATCTGTAAAGTTACCAAGCAAGGTTGACTCCTGTTTTTCACCTGTACTCTTTTGGCATTTTTCTTTTCCTCTGTCCTTTCTTTTCTTTTTCTCTTTGCTGATCCTGCCCCAGTATCAGCAATAGCCACAAAATATAACATCAAAAATAAAATTCTCTCACTTTGCCTTCAGTCTGCGTGCCGTAAATCGTTCCATCTGATTTCATGGGCAATCTGAACTAGGGACAGGCATTGTGAAAAACAAGAGCTGGGAGCAAGTCATTGTTTTGCAAGTCACAAGTAAGTCTCAAGTTTTTGCACTCAAGTCCCAAGTCAAAACAGGCAAACCCTGAGTCAAGACCCAAGTCCTAAACCTTTAGTTTCGAGTCCTAATCAAGTCATAATGTGCGTTTCACCAAATATAATGCCATTTTAATAATCTATTAAACAAACAAGATTAACAAATGCTTTTTAAAAATAGTGTTCATTTGTCAAAACAAGCGCAATGCAATTTAATCATATAAAAGTAGCACTGACATTGACATTGCACAGCATATAGCACTACTTACCAGTATAAAAACTGAATGAATTTTGCATGTTTCTGTACTGTCTTGTTAAATTTAACTCAACTCATATTGGAAAAATGTCTTAAGTTTCTCTTCCCAAATTGCCTTGAGGGAAGGTAGCCAGTATTTTTAAAGTAAAAAATGTTCAAGTTCAAGTAACATCATGAGTCATTGGTGTTAAAGTCCAAGTCGAGTTGCAAGTCTTTTTGATTTTGCCAAGTCGAGTTTAAAGTCATCAGATTTGTGACTCAAGCCTGACTCGAGTCCAAGTTATGTGACTCGAGTCCACACCTCTGAAAAATACGTGTAGAGAAATAGCCAATCATCTCGCTAATGGTCCCGTTTGCTTCTGTACATCATACAGAGGCATCGGTATTAAATTGAGAGTTTCATAACCAGTTAGAAACTCCTTGTAGCTGCTTTAAAACAAGAAATGTTTCAGGCTGATATTATCTTGAATTTCCAACACTACATGGTTTCTCTTAACCAAAACAGTATCACTGTGTGCTCATGAACTGGGAAAGTTCATCATTTCAAAGTTCCACTTCTTAAAGTCTGCATTCTAGTCGTCCCTGAACTCACAAAAGTAGTCCTACGCATCCAAATATCACCAGGCAGATATACTCATGTGGTGCACATGAATAACTATTGCACAAACACACACACACACACACACACACACACACACACACACACACAGTATATTGCTCCCATGCCTGACCGCTGGAGCAGCACATCTGCCTGGGGATCAAATTCTGTGTGGGGGAACTGTATCCACATCCTGACAGGAAGCAACACACAGAAGGCTGGAGAGGCCTGGTCCTGCCGAGGACCAACTGCTGCTGTTTTGTACTTCTGGACCACTGCACCACACTACACTCTGACCTTATTCCACAACAGTCCTCAACGCTCCACACAGATGTCTTTCCCAGAGTGTAGTCCATGCTGCACAACACTTTCAGTTTCAAACTGTTAAACAAACGTCTTAAACATGTGGTTAAATCACACGTGGAATCATCATCAACATATACACGGACTGTATGAGGACCCAAAAAACAAGCTCTTTCTTTTTGTACTTTCTATTTAAAGTACAAATTTACAGACTCAAGAGAACATCACAATAATCCTCTTTACCACTAACCTAAATTCAAACTAGAAAGTTTTGTAATTAAAAGTTTCTGACAAATCACCTCCTTTAAACTCCTTCACGCTTGTACGACTGAAGCAGAGCTGCAGAAGACAAATGGCTGCTGATAAGGACAAAACTAATATACCCCCTCTGAATGCTCCTACGGAGACACACTGACATTTTCAGATATTTGAGGATCGCTGTGAACGAAAACACACACTGGTCGGAAAACAGCTCCTCTGAGACTCCTGTCGACTAGACATGTCTGTCCAGAAGACATGAGGATGGCTTTAGTGGTGTAGAGTGAACTTGTTATTCTCCTTCTGAATTTTCCATGCATAAACAGCTCGTATCAGTTTGTGAGTCTCTCTTGTTGGCTGTTTGTCACACAAGATCTCACCTTCTCAATATTGAGAATGCAGTGAGAGTTTATGGGAGGAGTCATATTTGTAGCTATGACCCAGACATGTTGGGTTTTCACGGTTACTTAGCGGTTCTGTGTTGCAAACATTGAACAAAGCAAAACCAAAAATGTGGTTGGAGGAAATGGGCCAGTAGAATTTTTTAAGATGCAGCCATCATAAAAGTATATTATCAAACCCACAACCAAAGTCTTTGTATTTCCACAGCATTGCCACCGGAAGAATGGGAGCCAGGGCTCATCTACTCTCTGTGAACCTCACCAGCCTATAGAAACAGGTGGCAAATTGACCGTGCCGCTTAGATTTATGGGCAACCTCCCACATGTTTTACTCATTTAGGAGACCTTTAAAAAGATCAGATCACAGAGGAAACCCAAAAAGCAACTGGTGGCTCAAGTATTGGTGAAATAAAGTGGACAGAGGGAGTAAAAATGATGGAGCCCGACACTGCAGAAAAAGCTTTAGTATGGATCTTTCCAAGAGGGCTCTAAGCTTCTGTCTGCACTGACAGGAACATGCAGAAACTTTGTCTCTTGTCAGTTCATAGTCAGACTGTTGGAGTAAAATTCAGACACTGACTCCTCTTTCCTTCTTCAAACAACCAATCTACCTTCATGGCTACTGCCCTCAAACTAGCTAGACTTACTGGATGAGAGGTGAAACACTTAGCTCAGTCTGCACAGATAAGAATGAGGGAAATTCTGTGAAGAAACATTCATCAGCAGCTGAGGTATTTCATGACCAACTGCGAAAGTTACAGCTAGCTCTGAACTGCTCAGTCAGACTGGGATTTTACAGCTGGCCTTTAGTTTTGCCACGGTGTCAGTGAAGTGTCTCTTTGTAGCAGGATTAAAATCAAAATCCAGTTGATTATATATACATACATACGTATTTATCGCTCCTGCTGTTGATTTTTTAAAATGCGTTTCAATTTATGAAGAATTTTCCAAAATGTATAAATGATAAATCTGCAAATATAATGTGTTGCCTTTGTTTTTTGCTGTATGAGGGAACAAAAACACAAACACCCTGACAAACACACATCACACAAGCACTACAGACACAAAAATATATACACAACACACACATGAACACACTACAAGTACATTGTAACTGCAGCATACAATGAAGAGGCCACGCAGCATAAAGTTAACTGGCACATAATCTGTCATCTAAGGGAAATCCAGTCGCAACAAGAGTCATATGGTGACATTTTCCAGACCGTCTTTTAATGTCAATATTTATAAACACTGTGCTTGTGTGCGTGTGTGTGTGAGTGTGCGCCCAGCCTGACACTCGATTGTGTTCAATAAGTGTTTGATAAACTGAGTGTTTCTGCAAAGTTAAAGCCTATCCACATGCATCATTAAAAGTGGGGCTGCAACTAATGATCCAATGATTTCACTATCAGTTAATCTGTTGATTAAATTTCTATTAATTGATGAATTGTTAAGTCTATGAAATTTCATAAAATTGTGAGAAACGTCCACTGCAATTCCCTAAAGCCCAAGGTGACGTCTTAAAAATGGCTCGTTGTGCCTACCGACAGTTCAACACCCAAAGATAAGTTTGCAATTCAAGACAAAGAAATGACTTTTGTTAATAGAAATAGATGCACATGAATTTTCTGTCGATCGACTAATTGTTTAAGCTCTAATAAAAAGCCACACTGGGAAGCTTAACTATCCTAAAAGCAAAGAGGTTATATGTGCGACTGGTTAACTTAAACATATAGTTAAAGTAGTGTTTTAACGTACATAAAAACAAGAAATCCCCAACCATACACATACGAACACGTATACTGGCCGACAATGTCTCTCTCCTCTCTGTGATCAGAAACAGAACAAATGCACAAGTGTCATCTTCTTGGGGCTGGGAGCTTGTCGACCCTCCCCGCCTGTCACAACCTTACGGGGCACCGTGACACTGTTGGCATTCATCGTAAAAAGACAACTGGCTGTCCATCTTCAAACAATTCAAAACATGACCGGGGGGGGGGTGGAGGAGGAGGAGGAGGAGGAGGAGGAGGAGGGGGCTGAGAAGGGAGAGGACGGGGCAGATAAATGCACACCCGTTCTCATGGTTGCCCCTGTGGAGATCATGATAGCTTTTGCTCATCATAAATACCGCGGGGTAAAAAATAGACGGATAACCTCACAGCTACCATGTTCGACCTGTGACCTTACAATACTCGCAGTAAAATGTGTGACAGGATGCTTCTGACTTCAGAAAAATGAAGGGCATTTAACCATAAAGTGCAAATACAGATATTTAAGAAGAAAATACAAATTTGAAAATTAATATTTAAATTGGATTCTTGCAGCTTTTGAGTGACAAACTATAATCAGTCACATGAAGGCCTCATCTGCCTCGCAGTGAATAGTGGTAGCATCAAAACACACAACTGTAGTCCAGCACAGTACTCACCATCAGACCCACGGCTCAGTGATGCCAGTCCCGTTACCAGGAGAACAGCCTGCCAGGCCCACTCCTGAGGCAGCCACGCCACCACCATCACTCCAGCGCCAACCCCAGACACCCGCCTTCTTCAATTCCCTGAGGCGCAGCCACAACGAACACGCCTGTGCAAAGAGGCGGAGGTGTGAGACTGCGTTTTATATCCTTCCGTGAAAGAGCGCCAGTCCACTTTCTGCACAAGTGTCTCTCTGTGAGTGACTGCTACTCTGCCACTCTGCACTCTCAGGAAAACTTCCCACAGCACACGGCAGCCCCGCAGCCTCCAGCACTACTCCACACTGACAGCCTGGGAGAGACAGACACAGAGAGAGAGAAGAGTGGGGGGAGAGAAGAGAGGGGGAGGAGGGTGTTACTTAGTTGCTCTCTCACTGTGCTATTTGTCCAGCCCTTTCTGTGACCGCTTCACTACAGAGGGAACAGCTGAGTAGATGTGAACCCACGTACAGCCTCTCTCTCCCTCCTTCACACACACATTACAGATTCTCACATCACTCATACAGAGAGGAGAAAAGAAGGGATGTGAGCTGGAGCTGAACGAGGTGCGAAAGGCAGCAGTGAAAGCATTATGAGCTATTGCCACAGGCATACAAACACGCAGCATGCCAAAAGGGACACACAGACTACAGTAAGACCTAAGGAGTATAAACCCACAGAGGACATGTACATATACTTTGGTTAAACCGTCTGGTATCAAACCCCGCGAGGCAGAGCGGGTAGGAGCTGAGGAGTGTTTGATGCACCGATGCAAGAACGCAGAACAAGACTTGTGTTTGTGGTTGGTGTGAATAGGACAACGTGGGTTAACTATGCTGGCTCAGCAACGTCAGTTTTTATGGGTCTTTCAACTGCAATAAGTATCAAAAATGAATCAAGAGAATGAGTTGTTGCATTACATTTACACTAAGTTACTGCTCTGTCAGATGTTGCAAGAGTGTTTCTTTATTGCTATAAAGACCTTACTGTCATTTTCCATTAAAAAACAACAAGAAAACAAAGAAAAAAGTGGGAGAAGTGGAAAAATGCTGGGAATTGCAGTTCAACAATACAATGTACATTTAAATAGATAAAGTCTGCACACTTGGATTCCCCAAAAAGATGAAATAAGGCTGCAATAAACAACCATTCTCCAAGAAAAAGTACAAAAAGATTATCTGTCTGATAGTCCAAAAAGAAAAGCAAAACCAGGCAAATACAGGACAAAATCCACAATGCTAAATTTTTAAAAAAGCAACCAACCTCTCGACAACCCCGTCCTCATGTAACACGTATGAATGGAACTACAGCTGCAGGCACAGGTGCCGTGTGAATGGCAAAGGCCGGACATTAATCTGTAACCAAGAGTCTGGTATTAAGGTTCAGACGTGGGCTGAAGCGCGCTCAGTTCCTCATGTGAATCTGTGTGTGAAAGGGGTGAAAACACAAACACTTGTACAGGGGATCAGGCCATCACACGTCAGGTGATTAGAGGTGATTAGAGCTCACACCTCCAGGCACCGCCACAACTTTGCAACTTCACACTAATCCAATGCACACATGCAAACAGGCAATACCGCAGGAAAAAAAACAGTGATAACAATAGGGACACATTCCAGCGGTGAAAGATTTATGTGGGTTACAAGTTAAGAGGATTAAGTCAACTGTTAGACAGATTACATGTCTACAGCAGCACCTACACGAATCATAAACATCTCAGAGATTGGCAAATTTGCGGTATCACACATGTAAGATCCTTGCGAGGGAGAGAAACGGTTTCCTTGAAGAGAGAGATGTTTATCCATTCCAAATGGTTAATGGCAAGCACAAAAAAAAAAAGTCCCAGTGGTGTTAAAGCAGTGATGGAGGAGGGCGAAACAACAACAACAACAGCCAAATGGGCTTCTCCACCCCACACCTGTCCCCTCTTAAAGTCTGACTGGGTGGGAACACCAGCTCCCAGAAGCCACTTCTCCCCTCCAGTGCTCCACCGGCCCTATAGCTGTCACTCCTGATTTGTGCAGCGCTGAGTATTACATGTGATAAGTCAGCCTATTCTGGAGCACGAGTGCATGGGGAGCAATGTGAATGGGTCAGTGCACCTCACACACCCTTCTGCGCTCCATCAAACGCCCAGCGTGGAGCCTCTCTGTATTCTCAGACAGCCCACTCAGCCCACAGGGATGGGGGGTCCAGGGGAGTGAGCGGCTCTGTAGGTGGGGGTCACTCCACCACATAAAGGGGTTGAAAGTGGGGCAGACTGGTTGGAATACTTGCTTTCAGTGGAATTAACTCTTCGCTTCCCTTGCTTTTTCTTCCCCTCCCTTTCCTTGCTTGGAGTTTTAACTGCAGAGCCCATTTGTCATCACGCACATAGTTACAGGATGATTAATACTGCCGGGGAAATCAATCTGTCAGCACCGCGATCATTCTGTAAAGCCACAATGTTTGTTGCAACTGGAACGAGAAATAGTCACATTAGACATGCAAGCACCAGAAACACGACTCAAATGCTGCGTTAAAGGGCCACTCCACTGAATTCACATGTTAAAGTTCAGTTTGTTCATCATGGGGAGTACTACTGTGAAAAGTGAGGTTCAGTGTCTTTTGCGGTTGTACCATTTAAAGGTTGATGGAATTTATCAGGCGAGGGAAGTCTAACGAAAGAAGCTACTGAGGATCAAGCAATTTTTCAAGCTTGATCTATACTAGGGTCGATATATCTCAGCCTCTGCCTTTGATTTATGATCACTTTTTTTCTGCCTCTTCAATTATTACAGACATGCAGAAAATTCTTTGCAATGTGAAGGACAGCCTTTAACTTGTTTCAGGATATCCCCCAGGAACGGTGCTAAGCTGTGAAGTGCTTCTGGTGTAGTGGCCACAGTCGGAACTGCAGGTCCAAGAAAGACTTTTATATACGCAATTACAACCACATAAACTGTTGGAACACAAAGAATATACCTTGCCCATTGTCAAAAATGCTTTGAAATGACTCTCTGTAAACTTCAGGCTACTACACTTGAGAAATGAAAAGTCTCGAAGAGGCGTATTTGTAAACTGTTTTCATGCTTTTTCATGTGTGTGAAAAGTTGCCAGGAAGTCACCGTCACCTAGCTGGCTCACCCACAGAGGGACTTGAATGAGCATGCTCAATGGGCTTGAGAGCCACATGCAAATAGACACAAACACCTTCACCAACTTGACAACACATGTGCACCATTTACAAAACCAATGCAAGAAGCTCACAACACAGCGGAAACTGCTGACAGGGAAACGAAAACGTGGTGCCCATGGCTGGAAAACACTTGCTGTTGCCATGGTTTGTGGCTTTTGAAGTTATTTAAGTCGGCCATCTGTCATTGCGATGGCATGTGTCAGATATAATAAAAAGCAAAAGGCTAATGCTTTGTTATATATCTACAATAATGTCTAAATCATGTCATCAAAATGTTAAAGTAGGCCAGAAAACCTTAAATTTTAGGCATTTTTCTCAACAGCTGACTTCAATAACTACTCACTCCACAAACGTCAACAACAAGCACAGTGTGTACTGTGTACCAGTCTTGTGCATCACTTTTTAGTGTCCCCTGAAAACTGTGTCCATTGAGTTGTGAGCCTCTTGCAGAGCTTTTTCTAAATGCTGCATGGGTCATCAAGTTGGTGAAGATGTTATATTGGTGAAAATGTTTTTTCATTTGCTTGTGTTGTATCTATTCGCTTGTGTTTTCTTAATTTGCAGTGCACTGAGCTCTCAGGGCCACCGTACAATACACATAGGGAGCCTGAAAAAGTTGTTCAATGTATGTGCCTATTGAGCAACTGTAACTGGCATGAATGGAGAGCCATCTTGGAACATGCTATCCACTTCCCTCAAGGGTTTCATCTCTAACTCTCTCCACTAGACCTCAATGCTCATGACCACACCTCCTCTGTTCTCCGATTATCAACACCATGAAACTCTCCGCTCCTTTTCTCAACTACTTAAAATACTTTACAGTAGGGCTGCAAAAATTCGACCAATCAATGACTAATCGACTACTAAAATAATCTGTGACTATTTTAGTAGTCGACTAATTGGTTTGAGTCATTTTTCATAGAAAAGTACTATAACAGTACCCCAAAATACTCTTACTGCAGCTTCTTACTTTCAAATATTGGCAGCTTTACACACTCTCCCATGACAGTGAACTAAAACCCTTTGGCATGAGTACGAAACAAGACATTAGATGACATAATTTTGGGGTTTGGGAGAGACAGACCGACATTTTTCAACATTTTAACACATTTTTCAATTAAATGATTTGTCGACTAATCGAAGAAATAATCGACAGATTAGTCGACAATGAAAATAATTGCTAGTTGCAGCCCTTCTTTACAGTAGCAGATGCTCAAACTCAATAACTCAAAGTCCTTCCAACACAACCCCAGAGATTCAAATACTTGTCAGAAGTTATTGCACACAGTGTATTTCAGTAAATTAAGTACCTCTTCATTTGTCATGAAATGCTGCTGAAACTGTGTTTTCATCCATGGTGTTCCACTTCTGGCTTTGACCAGAAGCCCACCCTTAGTCTGTGCTCTGTGTACAGTAGGCATTAAGTTTTGATTTGGGAGAGACTGTGAGGGAGGTGTGTGGAGCAGTTTAGCTGGAAGATTATTTTCAATTTGTTTTGCAGACTCTGTATCCCCCACATTCTGCCCTCCAGCAGTCACAGATCAATTAATGCAGCTTGGTTGTTTGTAATAATCTGTCTCCATTTCATAAGGCAAACATTTTCTTATGAAATAGAGACCTTACAATAATACTACCAGTAGTGTTACAACGCACCATGAAAATGAGCCACGTTTTTGATTTCAGAAAAGGACTTTAAAGGAGCAAACGCACCTTTCATCGCACAGCGAGAGCAACGGGATGGATGACTGTGAAAAATCACCGCTAACCTGTGAAACAAAAAGCCATGGCAGAACACAGATGATGAAATTACCCCGGGCAGAGATGGAATGCGTATCATGAGCGATGTTCCAGCCGGGGCCAAACTGACCCCCAGCTCTGTGAAATTAGGAGGATTTTCAGCGGCTCAGTGTTAAAACTGCTGTCATAGAACCCTGGAAAGCAGTTTATTACCGTGGCAACACAGCTGTCTGCCCCAGATGGTCCAATCGAGGTGCAATGGCAGAGAAAGCCTGACACTGTCTTCATCATCCCGCTAAACAAAGATCTAACTCCTCTCCTCATTGAGCCATTAGAAACGGTGATGTACTATATTTTGTATTGTGGAGCAAACTAGCGCTGCAGCTTTAATTTAATTACCGTCATTATCAGTTTGTCAGATTAATGGATTAATCATTGAGACACACGAGATGTCAAAAAAGAATGAAAATTGTCTGTCTCAATTTTCAGAAGCCTGAGGTGACATCTTGATTGTTTGTTTTTGTCCAACCAACAGTCCAGACTTTCAATTCATTTCAATTAAAGTGATATACTAAAAGGGAAAAACAGCAAATAAATAAAAACTGTAGAAGCCACTCAATCCCTTTAGATCCCCATGTTGAAATGTCAAACTTTAGAGCAGGAATATGTTTACAAAAAACGGTTTTGGTCTCTATGGCTAATTTCAACATTCATGACAACTGTGCGGGGTTGAATCTTTATACAAGTCAACTGTTTACATTTTATTAAGGCTTAAAAATACAAATTTTAAATGGCGTGGTTGCTTGAGTGACAGGCTGTCTGCTAGGCATCGTTCGTCTATGAGTCAGATCCACCCCCAGTTATCCATAGCTCCACACACTTGTCCAAATTTGGTCACTTCTGGCTCCAAAACAACCAAGTTGGCAACAGCCAAAATTCTGAATTTGAGGCTTTAAAACCGCAGCTGACAAACCAACGGGTGACTTCTTCATAGCCAAGTTCATTTTATACAGTCTATAAAAGTTTTTCCTAATAGGGATAGAGCGTATGAAGCTGCATGCTACTACCTAGACAAAAAGCGCTGCACCAAGCGTCTTTTATTAAAGCGCTCTGACTTTCTTGTGCGGACAGTACAAGTGCTTCCTCCTTTAAATCTCTGGACGTTTCAGAAAGGTGCTGGTGTGCCCTGCCAGTGCTTTTCTGTTATCAGAATTGTTCAAACATCCCATCAATATAGTCATTGATGATTAATTACTAGACTGTTTCAACGCTGTATCATACCATATACATACTGTGCATTTTCAGCCCCTATTATAAACTGAGAAACAGTCTTTGTCTGAGAACAAGTTAATCATTTATTGTAAATGTGTCTTATTAATAAGAACACAATGGGAAAATGAATGTTAAGGAAGTCTGAAGTAGCCTAATCAACATGTGTATTCATCTAAATCCATACAACCATGTTCACACAAGACATCAGACAATATCTCTATCCACCCCTGTTATATTCATATAACAGCAATATATCATGGGATCCCTGCAGATTCATAGCAGAGTCTCAGCCCTCTCAGAGAAAGAAAGACCCTGATGAATATTCAAGATTCACACAATAGTAGGGCCAAATCACTCTGCTGAGATTGACGCTTTGAAGTCCCAAAGAATGCTGAGGGGGAAGAAAAACGTCATTCATATGGAGTGAAAAGGCTGTCACAGCAAGATTCGCCCTGCTTCCCCTCCCTCCGTCTGTCATGCTGTCTCATTCTCTCACCCAGTCTGTCTCACTGTCTCTTTCTTTCACGATGTGACGACGTAGTGAGATATTGAAAAACACTGACACATCAACAGGATCACTCTAAGTCATTTGTTTTTCCTGCCAATATTCATGTTGTTAGACGGTACGACTTATGGAAAAATGATTATGGCAATGACTGCACATCACTCAAAAACTAATCTTAAACAGAAAACAAAGTGCTCCTACGAAACTATATCATGTATCACTGCTTTAATTCAATATGCAACCTCTCTGATGGGAGAAAGCAGTGCTTGTAAAACTCCAGACAACAAGGCGACAACATGATGTATCCACATACTTGAATTGACAGCATTCTGACATGCATAAAGATGCACAGCGTGCAGGTAATAATTAAGTTTGTTGCAACCGCACAGTTTCTGCGAGTCGATTGTCTGTGCCAGGTAGTAAATGTCAAATCTTTTGTGATACCCATAAACTCTTCACTTAACACCGCTTGTAGCCAGTCAGGCAAACGAAACCCAGAGATGGCATGTAAAGCAGCAATTTGACACGTTATTTGACATGTGTAGCACACACATTCCCACACCCACAGTAAGCACATGTGATGAGAACAAAATCTCAGATCATAATACATGTAAATCTATATAACAATATCATAAAACACCTTTACAAAAATACACCTGACATGAAGCATATAATGACTAAATGGTGTGTCTCTTTTTGGTTAATCGAATAAATTAAATCCCTGACAAACCAAGGTGCTTCATCAAATTGATGCTAAAATCCTGTAAATCCAAAAGTACCTTACAGTAGTCCAGCTCATTTATTTGCAGGACTGGACACAACCTGACAGAATAAAAAGGATATAGTAACAAATTTATCCCAGTAGACACATCTCTATCCTCTCACAGTATATATCATCCTCCTCCACTGGCTCCCTGTCCCACAACGGACTCAGTTCATACAAAGCCCACCATAAGCCACGTAGCGTGATCTCATCCCTACTCATCACATTTTAACCCATGGACAGAAGGTATAAGACTCGCGTGACAAATTATCTCAACACTTTTAGTTTCACACATGACAAGAACACTGGTCTCCTGGCTCAAAGTCCTGTGCACGTTGGACCCATCCACCTCAACTCCCACCAACCAACAATGGTGCTGATAGATTTACATACAACCCCAGTGCGTCTCATACAGAAGCTAAAGAGTGCATTTTTATTTCATTTCATTTATTTATTGGGATAACACACGTTTATCAACATTTCTGTAAATGGGACAGTGTTAGCCAGTGATGCCAAGGGCCACCACTTGGGTCACTGACCAGCGGTTTTTGACACCGTAAGCTATGCTGACCCATCGGAGGCTTCCATCCTGCAGCCTCAGCTCATCAGACTGTTCCCCACCATCCAGGCCCAACCACTGGACCTTGTGTGACAGGGCTCTCTCCATTGCCCAGCCTTTTTTCGTCTTACCTAATTTCAGTCTCAGCTCTTTGAGTGGGCCTTCCAAGAGTCCAAGACGCAACAGAGATCTGCTATCTAACGTACTTTTGACTCAGTTCAACTGACAATTTGATGCTTAAAATCTTCCTTGAGAGGAGACTGGTTAATATTCTGTGCAAGGCACTGACTCCACCCATCATTGGCTTGTAGTTCGGAGTGTAAATGGTAATACTCTAAACCCTGCATTTATAAATTGTCAAAAGAAGCTTTGGTTTGGCTCAGACTGATAATTATAACATCTCTAAAAACATTTTACTACACAGACTTTGTTTCCTTTTACAACAGTGTCTGCTTTTATTCTTCAGAAGAAGATCAGACAGACTCATTGCCTTGCAAATAAGGGAGACAACTTTATATTAAATTTCAGACTGTAATTATACAGTGGTTGTGTGGACTGTTTTGAAAGGGTGTGCTTGCCATTCGTTTTTTTTTATCAGTTCCATTTGTAATGTTGCTTAATACAGCAATTGTGCAAATGCAACGGTACAAAACAGATTTACATGATTATTTTCTGTTTCTACAAGTTGTATTGAACAGCTACAGCTGTGGTGTCTTAACAATGCAGAAGCTAAAATATCCGGTTAGCTGCAAGTAATCTGATCAGATTTCCTCATGAACTTTACTTTTCTTTGTACCCACTGATGTAGCTTCTTCATGCGAACCTTATCAAATCACTCGACAGGACAAACATGTTGTAATCTCTTTATATTTGACTACTAAACACTGAAGCCAACCACGAAGCTTTGATTACAACAATGCACAAGGCCCTTTCTGTGGACCAACTGGTGACTGCACCTGAAACACACCTGTGGCTCGGGTTTCACCCATGGGCACCGGTGGTTACAAAACAGCCACACAACCTTACAGATGGATTCCATGTATAGAAGTGTCTGTCTGGCTCTGAAGGTGCTGTTAAGAAAGTGCTCTGTGATTTTCCACGACCGGGGCAACAACACGCACCGGCCAAGAACAGCAGAATGAAATCCTTCCCCCCTCTCTCAGTCGCTCTACCACTGAAGGTCACTGGGCCAGGTCTTGCTGGATCTCTACTGAGTAAACCTCCTTGTTTTTGTCAGCAGGCCTGGCTGCCAGTGGGCTGTACTTAAGTTAATTCCCTCACAGCTCTGTTCCCATTCATTTTCTGGCCACTTGATCACACTACTGCACTCTGGCATCTTACATAATAGCATGTACTCACATTGCAAACACACACCAAACCAAAGGCAACATTTTGCTGAAATAACACTGTGCAGCAGTGTGTAAACCTACAATTAATCATTCTGAACTGCTGCAACGACAAAGAAATTTCAGGGAAGCAAAAGCAATAAAGCAGGCTAATGCTTAGGCTAATGTAGTGTACAGTAGGATTACACAAAACAGATTTAGGTGCTCACAATTCAAAGCGAAACATTAGAGATACTCTTCACATTTTGTGCAGCAGGAATCGGAAACCGAGACTCTTCTTGCCAAGTCAACCAGGAGCATTTAATGAAGGGATTGTTGCCGAGTGTCCGCTGGGCTGCGTCGAGCAGACACCGCAGACCAAAGGGTCTAATTAAGGGGTTCCTCTGACGGTCAGACAAAGCAGACAGCAGGGGTCAAGACGCTGGCCCACAAACTGGCTGTGACCCTCACACCTGCCTGGTTGCATTACACTGCAACATGTCCGCACACAGTGGACACGCTCGCACTGACACATCATTACTGAGCTGGTACCTTACCACACACACTGACACAGAAATGGGAGAAGAGACGGAGAGAAGCAAGAGAACTTATAGGCAAGTGATCATGCCTGAGAGCTGTATCTACTACCACAATACATTAATGACCAGATTCCTGACTCTCAAAACTGGAAATCTCTCAAGTCTTTTGTGATCAAACATGACTTCAGGGTAAACAAACATGGCGGACAACAAGCAGGAAGAGCTAGCTGTTAGTTTTTGCACTACTTTTTACAGAAAGTTCACCAAGAAGAAATAAAAAAATAAGGATGAAGTCTTGGAGACTGCATTTAAATGAACTGTACATGTTACAGTGTGAGCTGGAGGTGAGTTGAATCCCATTCAATACTTTAAACCCAGTGAGAACCGTGGGACTGCCAGCGATCCTCAGGGTTTACCCCATCACAACAGGATATCGGATCGTAATATATGTTACATGTAATTGTGATTTGAAATAAGTGCGGTCAGGATGGAGCAGATTGAGGTTGTAAAAACACCCTCAGCATACCTCATACTATATTTCCGTTCATTTTCTGTAACCGCTTATCCTGTTGGGGGTCGTGGGAGAGCTGGAGCCTATCCCAGCTGACACTGGGTGAGAGGCGGGGTACACCCTGGACAGGTTGCCAGACTATCACAGGGCTGACACATAGAGACAGACAACCATTCACACTCACATTCACACCTACGAGCAATTTAGAGTCACCAATTAACCTGCATGTCTTTGGACTGTGGGAGGAAGCCAGAGTACCTGGAGAAAACCCACGCTGACACGGGGAGAACATGCAAACTCTGCACAGAAGGGTTCCCCCACTAGAGCTTAGATTCTCTGCCCGAGTCAGAACCCAACCCGCCACTATCCTCGGGCTTAAGAGGCACATGACGAAGGCTTGCCATGGAAAGAAAGACGAGAGTCAGCCTTCAATGTCTGCCATGGAAAGAAAGACGAGAGTCAGCCTTCAATGTCCACATTCATATTCTTCAAAAAATATCGGGTTTAAACCGGGCTCGGGCTCATAATTACAGTTAAAGGGACGGGACGGGCCGGGCCGGGCCGGGCCGGGCCAGGCTCGGACAGAACATGCATGGGCTCGGGTGGGGTTGGGCTGGATTTTTTGGGCCCGATCTAAGCTCTATCCCCACACAGGGGTCGGATCCACCACCCTGGATTCAAATGCTCTTGCTGTGAGGCGACAATGCTGACCACTGCACCACTGTGTTGCCATGATATTTAGAATCATCAAAAAATCTTTGCTTTCCTGATGATTGTCAGGTGGAGGGAATCATGCCCAAAATCAGCTTGATTCTCCTGTAATGTGTGTGCGTGACATCATCGTATATCTTAATATCTGTATGAACCCACACAGAAAAAGAAGGTGACTCTGAAGCACCACAAGTGTTTAAAATGTAGTCTGCCTTTTCACAGTAAAAGTAGTATGTATTTCTTCTTCTTTCCAAGCATATTCGTGGAGACAGGTGTTGTGACTTAGTTACTGGTGTTACTCGCAGGACCTTGACGTTAACCCACAATAAATGAAGCCTGGCAGGCTGCTCCGGGGCCTCATATAGGAGTGTGTCAAAAGTTCATGCCCTCCTTCCACTGTTCACACTGCAAAAACAAGAAGATCACCCAGTGTGAGGTACAGCCCCGCCACTAACAAGACTGATTGCTACAGAGCGGCTCCACCTGTCTCTTGCTCCAATTAGTCCTGCAAGCCACTGAAGTGCTAAATAACCAGCAGGGAGGGAAGTGACGGGACAGCAATAGGGTCACAGAAATGGAAAAAATGCAAGAAAAGCACGAGACGCTGGGTGAGCAGAGACAATAGTTTAGCTTATCTTTTAATTTCAGTTTAAAAGACGACATATTTTTAGAAAAGAAGAGGAAGCATTACGTTTAAGGGGGGGGGGGGGGTGTTCAGATGTCCCAGGTTTAGATCCTTCAGAATGAAGCAAGTCACCCAGAGCACTTGCTTCCTCTAAGGTTCACAGGAGGCTGTAATTATGGGAAACTGGTCGTGTATTTACCATATCACATGCTCTTTAACAAGCACTAATTGTGTGTGTGCACTGAGCGCGTGTAGGAATGTCGTACCAAAGCTGCAGGAAATGTTTAATGAAGAGAGCAGAGTTGGACGACATGGTTTGTGTCAAATCTGTCAAAAACAATATAAACCGGAAAGTGTGAACCTGAGGTGACTGGGACAGACTGAGAAATGAACTATGGTGGTCACTAAATGGGCGGCTTTTTAATCCTCGTCTTTTTGACAAAAGATATGAAAAGATTTTAAAAGACAGTCAGTTGGTCAGCATGCAGATTCTTTTCTAATGATTACAAATTTTACGGAAAAACAAACTGTGAATGGTAAAAAATGGCTTTTATTCAGATTTTGAGGACACTGTTCATCTCCATTTTACAATAAACAAGGTTGTCTTGTGGTTATGACAGCACTGAATGATTCTGATGGAATGAAGATAGGAGAAAATGAGAACACACAAAAGTACAAAAAAAAACAAAAAAAAACTACTAGGGTTGCAATGAGATGAGATTTTCAAGGTATAATAAAGTCTTCACACTATCATGGTATTACAAAATTATTATTATTATCAGTCAGAACGACCCTTGAAGGAATGAAAACATGGGGTGTCGGTGACTTAGTGGTTGGAGCAGGTGCCCCGTGTACAGGGCTGTTGCCGCAGTGGCCCGGGTTCGACTCCGGCCCGTGGCCCTTCGCTGCATGTCATTCACTCTGTCTCTCCCCCTTCACGCTTAGCTGTCCTATCAATTAAAGGCAAAAATACCCCAAAAAATATCTAAAAAAACCCAAAAAAAAACAGAGGGGTTATTGTTGGTTAGAGAAACGTTCTATTAATACATTTGAATCTTGAAACTATTTTTTAATGGAGGTTTGTGTAAAAAGTCTCCCTTTTAAAGTTGAGATTTTCCGTCCCGTTGCATTGTTTTTTCAATATCAGGAAATGTACCTTGTATGATAGCTGTCACTTTTAATTACACATTTTACCTTAAAAGCGGCATATTGCTGCAATCCTTTTCATTACTGGTCATTTACATTTTTTTTCAGTTCTTTAGTTCTTTTCAGTAGAAACAAACCAATACATTCTTGATTTTTCCCTCATGTTCATATACATTTATACATGAGCTTTCAGGCTCTGGCCTCATCAGAGCAAGATGACCACCACACAATACAAACATTCAGTGATCCTTTTGCAGTTGGACAGAGTTCAAAAGTCCAACTGACCAAATTATCTAACAAACTACAACAATCTCCTTCAATGCAGATTAGTACTCATTAACAATAACACTTTTTTTTTTTTTAATTTATTTTTTTAAGATTTTTTTTTGGCGTTTTAGCCTTTAATTGATAGGACAGCTTAAGCATGAAGGGGGGAGAGAGAGAGGGGATGACATGCAGCAAAGGGCCACAGGCTGGAGTCGAACCCGTGCCGCTGCGGCAACAGCCTTTGCACTGGAGCATTTAGGGAGTAATTACTGTCATCTAATGGTGTTTTAACGCCAGAAAAGTGTCTTTAACATATAAATAGCACCAAGAAACTTTCCCAGTTGAGTACTTTTACTTACATTCAGACTTTTTGTGTTTGTTTTACAAGTTTTCCAAAATTTTATGTTTTAATATGCAAATGAGGCAGTATCTGATTAAATATGCACTAAGTTGCATACATTTCCAGAAAAAAACTTGAACATTGCATAACACCAGGTTCAAAATTCTTGTTTCAGTTTGTTGACATATTAGAGTCAAAAGTTTTTACAGAGGGAATTTTGGATATCTGTTTCACGCACTCCATAAATCAGAAAGAACTGTACAGCCATATTTTTAGGAATAAAATGTTATGTAAATCAGGCTACGAATAAGATAAAAACAAATCCCTCTGTAAAAACTTCCAAATATAGTGAGGAATATAACTAGAAAGTGTGGTGTACGTAATGTTACTGAAGTGGAAATTTTTGGCTCAGAGAATAAGAAAAAAACAGATTTTGAGAAAATGGCTTTTAAATATGTATTGTAAAATTTCATACATTTTTAGACCACAAAAATACACTAAAAGTGAATAAGGTAACAATTTAACTAATGGATTTCACCATGAAACCCAGTTGATTACTTACATTAAGACAGTTTTTTTTTTGTTTTTTTTACATTACAAGTTTTCTAAAATTGTATGTTTAAATATGCAAATGAGCCACTGCCTAATTAATAATATTCTTTTTGCATAAGTTTTTAGAAAATAAATCTGAACTAAATGAAACACGTACGTGTGTATTTTGTACGTGACCATTCTACTAGTCTGACAGAAGACATGTTATTGAAGCAAAACAGCCCAAAATCTCAAAATTGACCAGAGCATGAAAAATTGTTGTTAAAAAAATTTTCACCTGGGGTGTCTCACCTGAAACCACATCATATTTGTATGTTATTATATTGTTACTTTTATGTATTTTATTTTAATGAATATATTAATTCAAATCACAGATAAGACAAATGCACAACAAGCAGGTAATTGGGTCCATGTGCTGACAGCATGTCTGGAGAAATAAAAACCCTGTATGTTATTCATCAGGCCCTTTTGCACACTGGATCCTTTTTAACATTCCCCGTCCCTGGCTGTACTAATGCATGAAGGAATGGATACAACCCAACCCTTGGAACAGCTATTGGACTCCATTTACGCACCTCTCTACGGGCTGGTTGACACAGACAGGTGGGGTTTAAATGGCAAATTAACTGCCCGTAGATGCCCCCAGAAAGACTCTGTTCATTAAAACCAACGCTCCTGGCCATTGTGATTAATGGTGTTTGGATAAATTTAGCTTTACTGCTTTATAATTCGGAGGGAATTAATAGAAGGGGCCGGCCCATTGCCTCTGGTCAAACTACCTGCTCTTGTTGGGAGTGTGATTGAGAGGGAGTGCAGGGCGAAAGCAGGAGGAGGGAGTCTTCTGTGCATATTTTCCATGTGCACCCACACCCCTCCCTTGGCTGTGGTGCTGAAAGCTCTTTTGTGCGTTTGTGAGTGGCATGAAGGCTACAGTGATACAGCATTCCCCTCAGATCTTTGACTGCATGGCCACTTGTAACATTTGTGCTTCACTTGGTGGCTTCTTCGTCCATCTGAAGGAGGATTTTCAGGGATTATATATGTGATGAGTCTTTAAAATGATTTGTAATTGTAGAAAAACACCAGCGTTAACTTGCAGATCTTCTAAAGATTTCCTACACAGATCCAAGATAAAACCAGGAAATGTAAACATATGTAACCCTGGAGCAGCTTCTCCATCCATCCAAACCTTTCAGCCTTGTTATCAGTTGTAAAAGCACATGATGATAAAGACTGACCTCAATTAAAGTGCACTGACAGGCTATAAGCACTCAGACAGCAATAAAAGACAATGGAACAAGGAGAGAGATGAAAAGATACAAGTACTATAATTGCCCATAATTAGCACATGGCTGCCACTTATTGAATTAAAAGGGGTGAATGAAATGAGGTGTTAGTTTTCGGGACAGACAAGGACACACAGTAGTCATAACGTTCAAGTCTCACAGCTGTTGATACTTAAGGTCCTATTTCCATGCTGGAGCAAATCAAGTGCTGTGACCTTTTGCCGAAGTGGATTGTTTTCCATCTGAGACTACTAATGCCACATAGAGCTGGAAGCACACTCGAGGTACAAAGAGGGTGTTGCACTGCAATTTTGGAATCCTGAAATACGCACGGAGCATGTTCACTCAGGCAAGGACATCGTGCAGCTTAAAGTTAATTTTGTGCTGCTTTTATAGTTCTAGCTTTCTTTTTGATCCCAGTAAAAAGTATCTGCTCTGAGCTACATTAATAGATGATTACCTGTCAGCCAAACTGCTTGTATGATATATGAGATGTTTCCATTTTGGCTGATTAAATCTCCACAGCAACGTTTCACCTGCACCCCTTGAGGGATGTGCCGCATGTTTTCAAGGCGCTGCAAAATTGCAAAATGACCTCGTCCAAGGTGAATACCTCGGTTGCAATGAGAAAATGCACTTTAAGCTCTGTAATTTTCTGCACATCGAGAAGGTCGCACACAACACGGCCGTAATGTTTACACAGTGTAAATCATGAGCGGCGCAAGAAAACAGATGGTTACACATCATCATGATGATGCACTGGATGCAGATCACACAAAGAGTTTCAGCACATTTTCAATCTTCGTTTTGTATTCTCATTAAATAGATGACGGGGCCTCGACTGCTACACGCTAGACCAGCATTTAAAGGTCTACTGTGCAGGATTTAGTGGTGAGGTTCCTGAACTTAAGGTTCTCCCATGTGCCAAGTGTGTAGGAGAACTACGTTGGCCGAAAAATACGAAAACGTAAAAGGCCCTACCTAGAGTTTGGTTTGTCAATTCTGGGCTACTTACTTACTTTACATGTTCTGCATTGCTCAGTTAATTCTCTTAACTATAACACACTACAATTTTAAAGCAAATCATTTCAAATACATAAGTAATCTGTCCATTTCAATCGATTCAGCGCCCTCTTAAACTTCTATATCTTGGATTCAGCATTCTCAGTAACCCCCAAAACCACTCCAATACTGTCCAAGTCAGCCAAGCAGTTGCTGAAATATAGTCTACATTAGGGCTGCAACTAACGATTCTTTTCACTGTCAACTAATTTGTCGATTATTTCTTCGATTAGTCGACTAATCATTTCATCGAAAAATGTGTTACAATGTTGAAAAATGTCAGTCTGTCTCTCCCAAACCCCAAAATTACATCATCTAATGTCTTGTTTCATACTCACGCCAAAGGGTTTTACCATCATGGCAGAGTGTGTAAAGCTGCCAATATCTGAACGCAAGAAGCTGCAGTAAGAGTATTTTGGGGTACTGTTATAGTACTTTTCTATGAAAAATGACTCAACCGATTAGTCGACTACTAAAATAGCCACCGATTATTTTAATAGTCGATTAGTCATCGATTAGTCGCGATTATTTTAATAGTCGATTAGTCATCGATTAGTCGACTAATCGTTGCAGCCCTAGTCCACATAGGTGATTATGCTAAGCACTGCTAATTATGCAAATTTCCCAACATATGCAAGTTAACATCTGAGAGTTTCTTAATGCTGGGGACACATTCTGTACATTTCTAACATAAAACTTCAGATTCACATTGCTGGCAAGTAGATTCTCTGGAAGGCTAGTGACAGAAAATTCCGTTTTCTCTGATTTAAGGTATAGTGACAAATTTAGGCCTAAGCAAGTGTCATTTCCAAAACAGAAAGGTCAACTTGGGCTAAAAGTGAAGCTTATCAACTTGGGAAGTATTCTATGTACAAGTGAAGCAGTGATATTAAACACAAAGGGATGAAAAATAAGCATTTCTGATGAGAATGAGTAATAATAAAGACCCCAGAATCTTATTTTGCTACTTTTTTCTTTGTGTCAGGATACTCCTTGCCAAATTTCATACTTGTATGACTATTTATGCCATGGTAGTGCCCTGATATTTGCATTTACATGATTTAACCAGAACATGTCCTAGAAAAGGGGTTTTGGGCCCCCTGAGACCAAACGGCCCCGAGTTGGGGGTGCTCGCTATCAACTTATGATGGCCCAAAGTAAAGGCTAACAGGAAGTAATAATGAAAAAAAGGCAGCAGAAAACATCAGGAGGGCTGGACCTGGTTCCCTGCCTAACTGTAGAAACAACATGGTGGCCTCTATGGAAAAGGACCCTCCCGGTATATACGTAAAAACTCAACTAATCTTTTTTTTAAGGTCATTGCAAACTAATGGAAACATAGTTATGAATATTTTATACCATTTCTGCCAACAGATGCCCCTAAATCCTTCACATTAGACCTTTTTTTTTTTTTTTGATATATTTTTTGGGCATTTTAGCCTTTAATTGACAGGACAGACAAGTGTGAAGGGGTGAGAGAGGGGGAGTGACATGCAGGAAATGGCCACAGGCTGGAGTCGAACCTGGCCCCTGCAGCAACAGCCTTGTACATGGGGCGCCTGCTTTATCCACTAAGCCACATTAGACCTTTAAAACAACGAAATTTTGTGCCGACTTGGCATATAGTACCGCACTCCATCACAGTTGGATGTGGTCACAAGTAGAACAAAATAAAGCTCCAACCAATTATTTCAAGTAGCAAATAATCTGTTAATTCTATGTTAGTCTATGAATTAAAAATGAGTCCAAAATGTCGTCTTCAAATTCCTTGTGTTGTCTGACCAATGGTTGAAAACTCAAAATATATTTAGCTTACAACGACGTAAACCAAAGAAAAGCAGTAAATCCTAATACTGGAGAAACTGCTGATAAGTTTGGCTTTTTGTTTTTTTCTTATAAATGACTTCCTCGCTCAAAATAGTTGCCAGATAATATTCTGCCAATTGCCTATTTGATTTATAGGCTAACCGCTGGAGCTCTAGAAACCTATAGTGGTCATTGAAGCCTGGTTTTCCCCCTGTATATGCTTTCAAGCTCCAAAAAAGAACAACTACACATGGAAACACACGTGTGAATGAATGCAAAACTAAGTGAACTCCACCTAAGTAAATGACAGAAATCAGGCAGAAGTTAAACATCAAATGTAATTATGACTGTTTCAGAGCCAAGAGACAGACACTCTGCTGATGAGACCAAATCTCACCAACTCTGAAACCCTCTGAGTCCATCCAATGATAAATACAGATGGCTTAAATCTAAACAGATGTTTCTGTTGTTCCTGTCAACAAAAATACGCACAGATTCCCACACACACACACACACACACACACACACACACACACACACACACACACACACACACACACACACACACACACAAACACACACCCACTCACATGGCACTATGCAAGGTNACACACACACACACACACACACATTCATCCATCACAGCACGATATCTAAGTCTAAACCTTTTCAGGATTTCCTCCAACGCAGGGCGAATCCTGTCGAGGAGAGATGGATTTGCAGATGCCAACATAGATATTCACATTCAGCTGTTACTCTGCTCATCGTAGAGAGAAACACTGTTGATGATAATCAACACAGACACAGACCTTTCTGTTGTCCGTGTCCATCCTGCAGTCAATAAGTCTAGATAGGCAAGAGCAGATGTGGATGTTTGGATGCAACTGCACAGCAACCGACCGACATGAATGAGGGAATGACATGAACCTTGAACACAGGCATCATTATGTGGTAGGAACGCAGCTTCTCAGCAGCAGAAATCCAAGTCTGGCCCCGGCAGATTTAAGTTTCGATGCATCAGTTACGGTTTTATTGGCTTTAATGGACTTAACAGGGACACTGCAGCTTCTTCTTTAAACATAAATGTGATGTTCAGATGCGTCAGGGTAAAAAATATACACTAGTGTTTCTATACAATTCAACAGCGCCACTCAGTTGTGCACAGTTGCTCATAGTTTACAAGTCAGTAATCTGGAATTAAGTATGAAGTCAAGTGAAGGTCGAGGCTGAAGTGTAACTCGAAATCAAATCTCCCTCACATGTACTTAGCCTACAAGCTGAGAAATTATACATCGACTGCACGAGGAAATCAATCAATTACAACAATAAGCACACAACAAATTGCAGTAATAATTTTTTGTGCAGTAATCCAACTTGTTGCTCAGCAGAAGCAGATGAGACGTTCCTGTTTTCTACAAGGAAGGTCTGAGTGTTAAACCGTCTGTTCCCCTGGCTGATGGGAAACCCAGGGGCTTTGCAGTCTTGGCAAGGAAACCCTGTCTCTGGTTGGCTGGCTGACCCTGAGCTCATTTGTCAATCAGGTGCCTTTTCCCTTAATTAGGAGAAACAGTCCAACAGCTCGAGTTGAGCCTCAGCAGAAACATGTCATTCAGTGGGAAAAGCAAGTTGGTTCCCTGTATTCCCTCTCATTTATCTCTCCCCGCACAATACTGGAAACACTGACACCTGTTTCTTGGCTTTGCAACAGCTTTGAAACAAATGTTTAACAAAAATTACACTGAGCCTTTTCATGTTATATTACATATTCAAACTGCACAAAAAAACACTTCGCAGCACTGTGAAAATAAATGTGTCTGTAGCGGAATATTTATTTTTTCAGGCACCACATTTGTTTTTGAGGTAAAAGAATGTAGTCGCAAAAAAATATCCTTCTATTATGAGTCTAACATAATTTGAAACACTCATGTCCTCAGTGTGGGAATAACAAAAGACGCGCTTGATGTTCGTGATGGACCGTCTGCGAGGGAGGAGAGTGCCACATGAGATACACAATAGTTTGTCTTAATAGTTCACATCTGTGCGAAATTATGGAGCACTTTGGACGTAATTCATGTGTAGCAGTGTGGAAATTACCAGAGGAATCGTGCAGTCAGTGCACATGCTGCTCTTAAGTCTCGGACAAGGGGAGACGTCATATGGTGGCTTCTCCTCTTGCTCAATTATTTAACAATCTCTGGGATAAAGAAAGTATTTTATTTTTGACTGAAGACAGAAAAAACAAATACAGGTCTAACATGATTAATTTATTTAGATAGATACAAATTAGCCTATATATTTAATCCAGAATTTGATTATCAAGATACCAATGACTACCCTTGGGAAATAAATTATGTGTGTGTGCAAATTATAATTGTGTTGTGAGAAAGTTTATTGTAAGTATTACTGCTCTCATTGCATCACTAATAGCTTATTCAGTGGCATCCAGACATACATTATCAGGCATTCTCCTGCATGTAAATCTCTCTCCCCGGAGATCCGAGCGCATTAGATACGGAGCTATCAGTAGCCTTTCCCTCTGACGTTGTTGTTTGCTCTCATCCAATGATAGCCCAATGAAAACACAGGAAGCAGCTCAGAGAGCAGTGGGCCTGCGATCGATGCCTCTGTGTCAGACTATAAGCTAGGTGATGTCTTAACGTCTGCCCTCCTCACTTCTCAACCCCCTCTTTCCCTCCAACAGGCCCGTCAAGTCTCCCCTCCGCCGCTAATGTATCTGAATGCGGTGTCATCCAGGGCCGCCTTGCAGCAGTCGATAAATACTGGAAATGCTATCCATCTCTGAAACATCACTCCTTCACTTACTGTAAGTGCGCATCACTGTGGGCACCATCCCCACACTGCTGACAGGGAGGAAGACAACACCAGGCGGCCCCGGCTATGACCGAGCACCATCAAGATGCAACCACAGACATAGTTTTCACGACTAAAATTGCAGAGAACAGACTGCGTGTCTGAATTGGGCCCTCGTTTGTAAAATATGAGCCAGTGTTTCAAATCAAGACAGGAGTAAGGGATAACCTATAAAAAGCAGACCTGATGGATGAAGTATAATAATGTGCAGTTTACTCCTGATATCCTCTGAAAATTGCAACATCTCTCAGCCTCAGGGTTGGTATTTATTACTTCTGGGCAACTGACTAATCCATCAGAGCGGTCAGCTGGCAAGGACAACTAATTTTAGTGTTCCAAATTTAAATAAGAGTCCTGCTGGACGAGGTGGATAAACAGCAACTCAAGGTAAATTTGAGTCATTCATGAAGTCAGGAGCAACATGTCCAACTGTATTAAACTCTTATTAAATTTGTTAACCATTTATTTGACTTTTATATCATAATATAATAAAGATTTTCTTATTCTATAAAAACTAGAGGTGGGAAAAAAAATCGATACAGCATAGTATCGTGATATTTTTGTGTGGCAATATCGTATCGTCACACAGTGCCAAGTATTGATTCTTTTATTACAGAAATTATTTTAAAGATTTGTTTGGGGGCTTTTTGGCCTTTAATGACAGGACAGTCAGAGGTGTAAGGGGGGAGAGTGGGGCGACAATGATGCAGAGGGCCATGGCCTAGAGTTGAGCCCGTGGTTGCTGTGGCAAAGGCACTGCCTTTGTACATAGGGTGCATGTTCTACCCACTGAGCTAGTGGGTGCCCCTATTATATAAATTATTAATATGACAAATACAAATTAAACCTTCAGTAGCCTACTAAAAGTAATACAATCAATTGCTTTTTCAGTCCACGAGATATATTTTGCTGTTGCAAAAAATGGCTGAAGCGAGATGAACAGACTGTTGATAAAGTTTTCTTTTGGGGAAATAATTTTCAGTTGAAAACGTTGAAAAAAATTAATAAAAATGCAACAGATTTTATCGCAATACTCAGGATATCGCAACATATTTAAAATCGCAATAATATTGTAGCGTGACTTAAGTATCGTGATAATATCGTATCATGGATCCATTGGTGATTCCCATCCTAACTAACTGATCTGAGATGGAGGGACTGAATGAAGCAAATGCAAAGCCCCACCGCTTTCTAAAAGACCTAGACCAATAAATCAGTCTAATCAAAATATCTACTATGTAATTTTAATTTCAGATATATTAGTAAACATCTATATGTTGGCAAATAAGAACAAATGTGTCTGCCAGCTCTAAAATAGCCTGCTGGTACATTTTAGAGACAATTCTCTAACAAGCAAATTTAAGGGAATGTGTCCGTGTGCAACAAAAAAAAGAACCAGATTATTGGCTGATTTCATCTCAAAATTTTTACTATCGGTCCAGATGAACTCTCTTAACAAAAGGATGTCAGAAAAGCAGGTTAAACAGCAACAGCTATTCAACAATAATAAATGCATTCTGCACTGATATAAAAGCTAACTGTTCTCTAAGCAGTGCCTTGTGTAAAATTATTGTGTAAATTATGATACAGATTTTAATTTTGCGGCCTTTAATGTTCTCAAAGTGGGAGGAAGAGCATCAGCAACAGTTTTGTGGTTTAATGCTTTACTTAGAGACTTCACAGTAAGTCCAGGGTGGACTGAAAAACATTTCCTGTGAGAAACTTTTATGACTCATAATGTTGCTCAGTAACACTGAAGTAAAAGTGGCTTGGATCAATTAAATCTATGATTCACACATCATGATTCACCAGTTTAGTAGTTCAAACTCTGTAATACACCTGGTGAGATGTCAGTTTCTGTACCTGATTTACAACAAAAAACTAATTACCTCTATGTCTCATCGTAACTATCCATCAAACATGTCCCCCTTTTATCTGATATCAGCACTGTGCGCCTTAAAGAATCACTTGTTTCACATCACACACTGCACTCCGCACACACTAGTAAAATTCACTCCATGGAAAATGTTGATTTTCTGAAAATAATTATATTTGGTTGTTTTCTGCTCCCTTGACTGGGGCTATTGGCTGTGAAGACTGGAAACTTGTTGGCAGAAGCATCTCATTAGACCATTTCCATCATCAAACCTTCTGCTCTCTTCACACATTTTTGGAATATACAACAGCAATTACAAGTCTTGGTTATTGTGATCACGATTGCACAATGTAGGCTACGGGCTTGAGCCACAGTGCAGGAAACTATTATGCACATACTGTAAAAGTGACATGCAGCATCAGTGGGGCAGGACTAAAACATGGGCAAACAGAGGGTGAGGAAAAGGGTTGCCATGTCAGCCTCATTGGAGCTGCACGGAGAACATATTATTGTTGGTGTGGATTCCATATACAGTGCTGTGTTTAGGTTCAGAGCAAACTATTAAGAGCACATTTCTTTAGCTGCTTCATGCTGTACACACAAACAAATCAATAATGCAGTGCAGTGAGGCCCGCTTAAATTTAAATACTGAGAGTGCTTTTAGTATACTTTATCATAGCTATTTCTTTTGGACAACTTCTGACGGCCCTTTACCAAATGACTTTTTTTTTCCCTCTATTAGTGCCCGCTCCCATGTTCTTGTTCATTTGATGTAGGGTTATAAAACTCAGTCCGAGCTGTCTTAAGTCAGTCTTTTTCTTGCCTTGACGCTCCAACAAAATCAAATGTTTAGTATTATTGTAAGTTTTTAGTCTTGGCTCATGCAAATGGTAAAGAATAGGTGCATTCTCTCCAGCACCAAACAAGAAGCAGCATACCGAGCTGACGATAAACATGGAGGCGACTCTAGGAAGGCAAGAACGTAAACAAGTCTCGGTTCTCTTGTACTGTGGAAAAGGAGGAGAGAGAGAGTTGTGGAGTGAACAAGACTTTAGAGGGAAATCTTAATTTCTGAAATGGTTCACCTCTCATTTCCACAGTTGCCTCCCATTAAAATAGTACTGCTAACGAATGTCTGTTGGCAGCGAGTTGAGGCGACAATATCCAAAATTTAAAGCTTGTACACAAATACAGTTCAGTCAGCAACACTTTAGTCAAAGAAAACTTTATTTCCATTTCAGTATTATATTTGGTGGTCTGTTCTGGGGCCTATCTGCCTTTCCTAGGCCTATGCAGAAAGCCTCTTTCACGTGCCTACGTGGAAAGCCTAAGGCGGAGAGAGCACACGTTTCTGCCCTTCCATGTGCAAACGAGGAAGGCCTTATGGCAGAGAGAGAGCAAACCTTTCTGTCCTTCCATGTGCAAACGAGGAAGGCCTTATGGCAGAGAGAGAGCACACCTTTCTGTCCTTCCACGTGCCTATGTGAAAAGCCTAAGGTGGAGAGAGCACACCTCTCTGCCCTTCCACATGCCAACGGGAAAGCCTGAGGCAAAGAGAGCACACCTCCCTGCCCTTCCATGCACCTACACGGAAGCCCAAGATGGGGAGAACAGCGGCAAAGACCCTCTCGGAACAGGACAGAGCCAACATCCATGACAAACAGAGATGAAATTGCTAAGTCAGACAACAGGAAAAGGAGGAGCTGGGGTGGAGGTGGGTTGGAAAGTGGCTTGCAGAGGAAGCAGTAACAGTAGGCAAGCCAGAGCAGTTTAAATAGGGCGCTCTGAATGAGATTTGCCAATTGGTTGCATAGAAAGGAAATAGCTGATCCATCAGCGATCTATCCATCGTGTCTTGCTTGAACTAAAGCTATGCTAAATTTTAGCTTTATGGATCATATTGATGCTGGTTTGACAAGAATACTGTCCACATATGACACCTTTCATCTTGTGTATCTAGAGTTGTGTGTTTTTGGGGACACATGAGAAAATGTTAATTTGTCATATTTCATTAATTGAGTTAGGCTTAATATTATCCGCCAGGATAACAGAATAGCAGAATGGGAAATAATCTCAAAAGGAGTCAATTTGTAGTCTTGCAAAAAGTGACCCTGCAAGATCCTTAGCCTTTGCAAAATGTAATAGTGTGGGACTAAAAACTCACATTGTCTTCAGATGTGAGAGGGTGTTAGACTTTAGTCCTTTAAAAGTCATTTCAAAGTCTTGTAGTGTATGGTAGGCATTAGAGCCTCATGGCACTGAGTCAGGCAGCTGGGCGCACTGTGTTTAAATTCTCATTAGAGCTTTCAGTTTTTCCTTTCCTTTGCAATAAAACAAGCTCTTGTTCAACCACATTTGCCAGGTGACTTCTCAGTACGTCTTAATTCTTACAAATTCCTATAAATTTTACACCTTTATTACATTTGTCAATTTGAATGATTTCTACCTGATTCTTACCTGATCCGACTTCCACTGACAGGCACAATAAATCAGTGCACTTTCCAATAATATTTTGAGTTCACCATGGCCTCCACAGTCAGCGTAATTAATGGCGCCATGGGTCCTGTGAGAGTGGGACCAGCTGCGTGTTATGTCTTGTCACCAGTCCCACTCTCTTTGACACCTTCGGCCACGTCCCTCTCTTCCGATGCCAAGAATACTGGCGGAGTACTGCTGGTTCTGAGGACTCTTTGTGCCCACCCTCAGAGAACAAACACGATTAAGAGTCGACAACGTGCCCCTTTGCCCATCCCCAGAGTGCAGGCAGTGCCAGCGTCTGTAACTGGAGAACAGAGAGCAAAACAGCTGCTCCCAGTCTATCCTGCATCTGCCACAACTGTGATCTCATGGAACAAAGCGAGAATGCAACCACACGTTTCGACTGGGTGTTCAGTCACACTCCAGCCATTGTCCTCACTCTCACACACACTCTCTCTCTACCTTTTCTCCTTCTGTCACACTAATACACACCAAGATGCATAGCATGGATATTCGTCCAACATTCCCAATCCATCATCAGTCATTGCTGCCATGTTTATTTCTTTCTTCTTTTTTTATATTTAACTTTGCTGTATTGGGAGACCTGGATTCTTTCATGACAGACATTTATCCTGTAAAGCAGTGGTGCACCCCAGTTGGTCGCCAAGGCCACTGGCGGAGTTCTTTCAATTGATTGATGGGGATTTTTGGGGGGTAACTGCTGTCCCGCAGACAGGTGTTTCAAACAAGCTGGCTACATCTACCATTTAAATGGTGGTTGCCTGTTTACTGATATACCTCTACTCTTACTACACTTATTAAAAGGTACTCTATGCAACTCTAGGGAAATATAGACTTATTTGGATCTTCAAATACTGATGCTTTGGGTCGGTAGCTCAACCAAACCACCAGCCCCAAGCCTTGGTATTTGATGACCTGGGAATGAGATTCATCAACATAGGCTCGGGAAGGTAGGTGCTGAGGATGCTGTCCTCCTACTGTTGACAAGGGTAGTGCAGCAACACAGTCTGTAAATAGTTGGCTGTTTTTCAATAACTAATGGGCTGAGCGTCTGATCAGCTAAACTTGGGGAGAGATTTACGGTAATGGGAGCTGATCAATAGCATAGAGAGGCTGAAGAAGCTGAGAAAGACCAGAAAATTGCCAGGACAGTTATTTCGGAGCTGCTTTTTAGATCCATAAAATTCCTTGGACGTGAGGGACTTCCACTTCAGGGAGCATAGCTTCCGGGATGGAGTTTTATGGCAGCTAATGATGGAGCGGACAGCGAGCGGATGCATGAGTTGCCCAGGGCACGAGTAGCTTCAGCAAAGAGTCAAATGGATATCCAACAGCACTCAAAATGAAATATTTGATTTTTTTGGCACATGCAGTGCAATGAGATATTGTGTCTGAGGGGAGACAACTCACATTCTTTGGGCTAACGGCTGATGGAACCCCCAATGTAAGTTGCATCAGAGGGCAAGATATGTGGACTTCCCTTGTACAAATCAGGCATTATGCTCAATCCTACACTTCCCATATTGCAACAAGAGAAACTGAAATTACCTGGTACCCAATGAGCTGACAAAGCCTCTCCAGACACACAGAAGACAAAACTTTCAGCAAGTCAGAGCTATATAACAGTATGTAGTACTTTTGTGATGTTTTTATTAGAGAGGTGCTATTTTACGTACAGGCAAAAACCAGATTGTGACTGTATTAAACCAATTTTTAGCCACAAGATTACAACACTTACAAAAAAGCTCCAGGGCTTCTCAGTCAACTAATAACCCACTGTTCACTGTTTTCCTTTAAACATCCAATGTCTAAAATCAATTCTACTTGGACAGAGTCCATGTGTTCACAAAGCATGAAATAACAGGCCAACATTTATGGCTACATATTGATCATTAGCAGCATTTCTATGTCTTTAGTTGATCCACTGCCAAGTACAGTTAAATTCCTTTCATTCCATAAGTCAAAGCTTATACAGCACAGTTCTCTGGGAAATTACAACGAACAGAAATCCACCTCAAACTGACTCACTCTAATTCTCATTCACAGATCCGTCACCTCCTGACACTTTCTCAATGAGGCGTTGAAAACTGCTTTTGACAGCACACCTGAGGACTGCTCCCTACATGGCTGCATCTTTCTACTTAGAGTGGAAGGTATCCGGGAAACCATTCAGTATTCTGGCACAAAACAAAATTGCAAATCTGTATCTCCAACGTGCCTGTTAGTGTGTTTCATTTGCAGCTTAGATGCAATTATGTGTGTAATGTTCCTCACTGCCAGGCTACTGGCCAAACAGCCAACTACAACACTAGTATTGGCAAGCTTCTCATGTGAATAAAAACTATTGTAAATAGCAACGTGTTAGAATGTTCATTTCTGCAATCCATTTAAATACCTGTTTTGCTTCCAGTGCCTCTCCACCAATCACAATGCACACAATTGCCAGCATGTTTAAAGCTGGGGAATTAATGAGACACAGCAGCTTCATGCCTGCTGGTTAAACTTCCCATTTCTCATGCAAATACTACAGTAGAAGTCCCTATTCTTTAACAATTATCTCTGGACATGTTTCTGTGTAACTGTGCGTTCACACCGAGCGCAAATTTGCAAATTCGCACGTCGAGATTACATACAAAGTCAATGCAAAGACGCGATTAGACGCAAATTTGTGCCGGGCGGCGCGATGGACACGATAGACACGAAATTCGCGTCTATCGCCTCATCGCTCGAGTTGAACTTTTGAGGCGAATTCACGTGACGCTGTGCTGCGAAAGCCAATCAGCGTTGAGATTCTCCCGACGTCACTGACGTCTTGACGCCCTGACGCCCTGACGTCCAGTTGTTGACACAACAAACTGCTACTCACCGGAAACAGATGGACAGGCGCTCTGCAGCTGAAATGGAGCGCCTGTAGCTGGTGTCCTGCCGGGAGATCCTGGCACCAACCCTCGCCAACTCGTCCTCAAACTGGGCCCCAGTCAGCCTGAAGTACCGCTGAAAGTGGCTATCATCCAGACGGAGTTCCTGGAGGAGGTGGTGAAACTCGCCGAGCTTGATGTGCTTCTGCAGGATAGGGTGAACCCAAAAACGACGGCGTTTGGCCCTCCGACGCATCTGGGACTTCCAGAGCAGGTACAAAGCAGCGATGGTGGTTATCTCAGCCATGGTTGAGGAGAGAATGGCGGGCCAGATGTTGTTATCTAGTGAAAATGGGCGGGCTCGCTACTCACGCGACTGACACGATAACGTGAATTAACAAAATGGTCCGGCATCCTAACTCACGCGTTACGCGCGAGTAATTCGCTTCACTCGCACCCGGTGTGAATGCACAGTAAGATACATTTGATTCTGTTTTTATAGCTAACTTAACATTCCATGAATTATTAGCCCAGTTACCATGACATTTGCAATTATACTGATAATCAGGGATCGACTGGCCCTCAGGTGACGCGAGAACCTTCCATGGCAACCAGTGGGCTGATGATGAAAATTTAATTTAGAAACCACTTCAAGTCTGTTATTGGTTTTATTTTAGCTAGTCAAGTCAAGGTTTTATCAAGACTGTCCGTGCCCTGGCTGGTCTCTGACCATGGTAAATTTGTAATGTTTATTTTAAGATTATCAACCATACTGTTGGATTTGTTGGCAAAATGAAATTGAAAACATTATGATGCAATTCAGTGAACACTTACCTTGATTAACCCTGCTGATGATGGCTAGTTTATAGAGCACTAATATGTCTAAAATACTTGTGTAATGAGACATAACAGACAGCTGACAACAACATACAAGGGCATTCTGAGCTTATTTATAGGGACTCCGACGAAACTTGGCTGGCTACTTTCCCTAAAGTAGCTGACATCTCCCTCTGCTGCAGTTTAGCTTGATTAGGACCGATGGATGCAGTGTATTAGTCAGCAGCAGTAAAATGTCCATACAGGCTTTACATACGAGCTAATAATGCAACAATGTGACTACTGGGACCGACATTTAAACTGGAAAACAAAATGGGCAATTCTGCCATTCTCGACCCAACATAACGACTCTACTATGAGTCGTTAAATCTGCCACAAATTGGCCTCAGCTTGTACTCACTTCTATAGTTAGACGTTGCGAGGCATGCAGCCAGTGTGGCTGTGTGAATGTAGGTATGGCATAGTGTCAGTCTACCAGACAGCCTGTCTAGGAAGGATCAATACAGGATTACGGACAAATCCGTCGCTTCAGACCTTGTTTTTAAGAGTGTGCAATCCTGAAGTGTTAAAGGTTCTCCCTCATGAAGCCAGGTGATTTCAGAAGTTTCCAGCTCGCCTGTCAGACAGTCAAATACGTGAAACATCTGCTTCTATCCATCACATTTTAACATAAAACTACAGACACAAAAAAACTGCATGGCGTGTGCTCAGAGCTGATCCAGCGTCTGCCTTCACCAGGTGTGTCCATGCAACCCAGTCACCAGAATAAGTGTTGGCATTTTACATTTCCACAAACCACTGATATGTAACATTTGTGTGTTATTATGCAGCAGATATGTTGGAACTTCATGTCTGAACAGCACTATGGTTAACCTGTGGTTATATTTTGGCAGAGAAAACACATGCTCATTGTAGGGAAAAGGTCGTGTTTTGGCTTAAATTTTCTGCAAACCACGGATATGTAACATTTGTATGTTATTATGTAGCAGATATGTTAAAACTTAATGTCTGAACAACACTGTGGTTTAGGTGTGGTTATATTTTGGCAGAAAAAACACTTGGTTGTTGTAGGGAAAAGGTTATGTTTTGGCTTAAAATACCCGGGTTTGGTGCCACAATCATGGCTGGAAATGCCACTAATGCCTCACTAACAACCAACCATTATTATTATTTGTTGGTCTCAAACAGTGGTCTGCAGCTTGGGAGCCGTCTCGCCTAGGTGCCACGCCATCCACCATGCTCTCCACCTCCTGATGGCAAAGTAAGCTCATATACACGTAATGAAAACTAAGTCACTTTACAAATACTGATATGATGCATATTAAACATACAAATGTAACATATCTATGGTTTGCAGAAATGTACAAAGCCAATATTTTCCTCTGGCGACCGAGCTAGTGCACGCAGGGAGTGGAAAAATAAAACAGAAGCTGACCCATACTGCTTATTTGACATCACAGTGGATGAGGTTGACATAACAGTCTCCGGTGACTTTAAATAACTCAAATAGATGATTGACAGAATGACTGACACTTGGGAAAGAATGCTCTGCACTGTCTGGGAAATACCCGTAAGATCAACCCACAATAAGCTATATGTGCTTGTATTTTGCATGATACTAGAACAAGTTATACTGAGCAAAGAATTTCTGCCTCACTGCCTTGGTGGCTTTTGAATGGTCACAAAACAAACGTGGGCATTGTCGTTGCTTTCTGACTTCTGTTCTGAATCACTCTGTTCTGCAGAGATAAAGTCTTTTTTATAAAGCATGCTGGCCAGACAGCTTTTAATGTGGCTCTGGTCACTGCATTTCCTTCACTAAATCACACAGAAAATGTAAACCTTACAAGCAATAATGCATACAGCATGTCATCAGTCTTCCATGGGGGATTGTTAGCCCCCTCTCCTGAAAACAAAGGGAAATAAAAATGTGAGCAGGCCCGCACACAGTGCCAACACCCAAATAAAACACACACTTAGCAAAAAATCGTAGACAAAACATTATTTTTTAAATTGACAACACAGGCTTATTAAACATGCAAAACATCTAACCAGACTGCCATGAAGCCAAATGATTCCCTATCCTCGGCTTATTCCTGAGCTTTCCAACTTTAAAAACAACACCGACCAACTATCTACAAGAGGGGAACACACATCTGCCTCATCTGTCAACACATCATAACAGAGCCAATAACAAACTCTGAGCTCACAGCGAGGTGGCAGGGAGGTCAGGCGACTGTGTGTATATGCGTCTGAGCGGAGAGAAAGAGTGTCTATTCACAGCATGGATCTGCTCTCCAGGTCTACGCTCAGGCTCCCCCCCACACCCCGACCCCCTGGGAAACCGAAGCCACAGTGGGCAACCTGAAACCCCATGATGTCATCCTCAGAGAGCACGGGCTACCGGCAGTCAGTGAGAAAGTGTACAAAACCCAAAGTCAACATCACACAATTACTGGGGTTAATTGTATTTACAGTTGAGCAGCTGTGGTGGATTACGGGGCTCGCCGATAAAGTATGGTGCATGTGTAAGGGGAGGCAAAGAGTCCCTGTGAGGGAGGTTTGTGAGAGGAAAGTTGAATTGACAAGGATTCTACATGTGACTAAAAATTCCACTCTGGCACTTTCTGTTTCTGTTTTGAGGGAAGGATTCATGTACTGTGTAGAGCTACAGGTTTTAATTCCAACCTACAATTAGACTTGGCTTGTGTTTTCACTGATAAGCTCTTCTTTTACCAAAGAGGAGGAACCAATCAGTAAAATCACAATACTCTAGTGTTTCATGGAATGAAAAGCTGCACATTCTTGGCTTTCCATGGCACATGATTGCCTACCATAAAAAAGGCTTATTATTCTTAATGCCTATGTCTATATTTTTTATGATGCTGTAACATGTTAAGAGTTGCAAAGGTAAATTCCCTTTAATCTTTTCAAAGGGAAATAAAAGTGTTTGCAAGACTACAGAGGTGTAGACTTAAGGCCCAAACATACTCGGGCGGACTAACAGCGGACGTCCACAAGCCCTGTGCGCGCAAAGCTCAGATTTTACGACCGCGCAGACTCCGCTCCGCGCACCAGTGTACACAAAAGACTGCTCAGCATGTATTTTTCACATCGCAGGAATTTTTCACAGACATTTATATAGTACGACCGAGTCTGTGAGCACCTTTAGGCCCAATCCCAATACCCCCCTTGTCCACTACCCCTTAGCCCTTGGCCCTACCCTTAGCCCTTGCCCACTACCCCTTGGCCCTCGAAATGAAGCAATGAGGGGTAGGGGTTGAAATCTTTCCCTAGGAATTGGAACACCACTCACTATGTCATCGCGTCGGTTACATTCACGCATACTTAACTATTTTAAACAGGAAGCCGTCGGTTACATTCACGCATACTTAACTATTTTAAACAGGAAGCCGCGAGCCATCAACATTTCCAACCGGCATCTACAACGTAACAGTAACGTTAGCTACAGTACTATTATGCTTGCTTACCATTAGAGTAATAAGATATGTACGACAGGGGACTTCTGCTAGCTAGCTAGCTAGCTAGCTAACATTACGAGGCAGCATAGTTATACTAGCTGGCATGTTATCATAATGTGAAAAATCCGACAATTTTGCATAACCGGACAGATGACAGATGCCAGATAGTGCGAGCTAGCTAGCTTACTAACAAGCAATCTGATGACGGTAACGTTAGCTAGCTGGCTAGCTTTCTGTCAACTGCAATCTAGACATCGTGAATAGCAAAAAAAACTTTTTTCCCCATCTCTTGCTCAATGGCGACGTCTACCCCTCGCTGGCAAGTCAGCATCTGAAATCCCTCGCTCCGAAGGGCTAGTTTCATACCCACTACCCCACGTTATGTCCCCTACCCCTACACGCAAAAAGGAATTGGGACACCCCTACCCCTCGCAGGAATGTGCAAATCTAGGGGTAGGGCCAAGGGGTAGGGCTAAGGGAGGGGTATTGGGAAGGGCCCTTAGGAGGTGGCAATTGACTGTTCCTCAAAAAGCCATACAGAGTGGCCCCCGTCCTTTTTTGTAATTATATATGTCGTGGGTCTGTGCACAGCCAACACAAAGCCTTGCAGAAACTATTACCATATTGCAGGAAAAGGACATTTATTAGACGCTTTTTGAAACAAAATCAGATGATCACATCGATTTGAATGAGCAAATATTCAGAAAAAGTCCATGCTTCTTTTTTCAATACATTTACAGATGCCCACAGTTGCATTCCTCTTTCAGTTCGAGGTCAATGTATTTATTATTTCCTCAGTGACTGTCTAAGCACAGTTTGTTCGTTTGTCAGCAGGATTATGGAAACACTTCAGGCCCAATTTTTCTGAAACTTGGTGGAAGGGTGTAGCACAGGCCAAAGAAGACCCTATTAAATTTTGGAGAGGATCCAAATTATTTTTCACTTTAATTAATTTATTTATTTATTTTTTAATTTTATATACTTTATTAATCCCTGAGGGGAAATTCAATTTTTTTAATTAACACTGCAAGATAGGGTATCTGGCCTTTGCTGAGGTCTGCGCTCTCCTAGTGCACTTCTAGTTCCATTACTGAGCTACACTCACATAATTGAGAATATTCTCAAGGTGAAAAAGTCAATGGAAAATACAGGTAAAGCATACTGAGACCTGGTGATAAATGGCACTAAATGAGGAAACAATGTGATCTGAGGTGAAGCACTGGCAGCCAGACTACCAGCAGTTTGTGTCTGGAGAGAGCGAGAGAGGACACAGGGTCAGACGTGTCATCACATGCTATCCATGATGGACGGCCATTTCCTCCTACTCTACAGGATCTTATAGAGGACTTCAGTTCCTGTTCAGCTTTATCTTAGTGTTGGCGTGCAGGGCTGATATGTACAAGGCCCTTTCCCCTGCAGCACCCACCCAACACAGAGGTTAGGTCCCTGGATCCTTAAAGCATCTAATACTGTGTCTCACTTCACGTTCTTCCATTCGTACACGTACTTATGTGAGTGTATAAGTGCATTCACTCTGACAGGTATGGTACAATGCAGTGCACTATGAGTACCCCGATGGTGTACACATAATGGTCAAAAAGTTAAGTGTGGAACGCAGGACACTTCTCACCCTCAATGGTCGCCATCTTGGATATGTAGCCGAATGGGAGGGACCACCAAAGAAGAATAAAAAGAAGATGAAGAAGAAGGAGAGAAAAAGAACAAGAAGACAAAGACGATGAAGAAGGTGTCTTTTCCAGTGAGTGCACAACAGCTGCAATTGATTTGAGACAAAACCACCCTGTCGAAATTCACGCACTATACAAGTAAGTACACAGTGTACACAATGTACTACATAGAAGGGTACTAATAGAAGAATCCAACTTGAGGCACAGCATATTCCTATGAGCTCCATGGGTATTACCCATAGACTGTATAAATAATCGACACAGCTACCATGACGTCACCCATTGGTGTGCGGTCTGCCAATTTGAAGCCTAAAGGTCAACATTTTGGCTGTCATCATCTTGGTTTTCTGGAGCCAGAAGTGACCATATTCAGATGAGAGGGCAACCCCTGTGCAGTTGTCATGAAAGGGGATATTGGCTTGGAGACCAAAACTGTTATTTATACCAGGTTGTACACGTTTATTTCCGCTGTAAAGTTGGGCATTTTAACATCTTTGAGGAGTCACTCTGTTTTGGAGCCAACCTCAAGTGGCCATTTGATGAACTGCATTTGGCACTTTTGCACTGGCTTCATTTTTCAACCTCGGAGGATGCCGCTTTGTATAACCCCAAAGGTATGGTTTGAACTAAAAGCAATGAACCATAGAACAGCCAAAGCAGAGCAATCCTGATGGGATTACCTAAAATATCTTTAAAATGTAACCATCTGACCCTCCATCTTTCTTAACATGTGTTCATCATTAATACCAGGATGCTGCGAGATGAAAGTTTTGGATATAGACTACTATGTTTTAGACTGACTGAGAACTGGGCTAAGTGTCACTGAAATGTCAGAATGATCTTCTACAGTATGTTTATCATCTTTTAGCGCATGCCGATCAGCAGTTTTGACTCTCTTATGATCTGCTGAGCTTCTATCTGAAGGCTCTGTGTGAAAGAATGTAAACAGTCATGGCAAGTAATTACAGACTCATTATGGTTCCTGTTTGTTTATGACAGTCATCTGCGGTTCTTGGCCCTCAAGATGAAGTCAGAATTGTTAATTTGTTCTTTGTAATTCACAGCAGGAAACTTGCATTTGAGTGACAATACACCACCAGAGGCAATTTTACAGTTGTCTGACTGACAAAACAAACTCGTCCTCCTCTGTCTAGATGATAAATTTCACGTCACACATAACCCATTCTTCTTAAGAATAAGATGAGTATGTCATGTTTTCCTCTTCACAGAGCGCATTAACCCTGCACCCTCACTGGACAGCCCTGTGATCAAAGCCTGCCAAATTCCTTGGTGATGATTCCCCTTTTGGGTCCAATGTCAAGATCAGAGAGTGGACCAGGGAGACAGCATACTCAGTCAAACAAGCCACATAACATTAATTTGCCATGCCAGATCAATTCCAAAGGCACACATGCATCCTTGTGCACGCAGACATGGACCAAGACAAGGCACGGAGACAGCTGTCCTGCCACCCTGTGTCTAATATAGATAGACAATGGGTGAAGAAACGATTGGACGCAGTGAGACATCAACTCAACTCATGGGGGGTTGAGAACATCAGGATGATGATGAACTCCGTTTGTACTGTGTCCACAGTATTAACTTGTGTCTGTGGATGAGAAATACGGCCTGCTTGGGTTTCTGCAGTTACATATCAACTGAAACAAAAGATCCAGAGAAGCTCAAGAACTGTATCTTCAAAGTCTTCCTAAAAGTCTAATTTATGATTTTAAAGATAGACGATAGTTGCATTTCCATGCACACCAATAAATCAAATTATAATGTGATTTCAGAAATACGTAGAGAGCTTGGATAATACACATATTGGTTTTCTTGCTGAGGGAGAGAGAGGATCAATATCCCTTTTCACTCTAAACAGGAGGTTAAACCAGGGTCCAGCTGTTCATAAGTAATCTGATGAGCTATCAGATTGGATCCAATTCTGAAAAAGGGTTGTTTCAAAAGGAAAAATAATAATGTCGATATTTATATTAGATCCAGATCTCACATTCTGTATGTGTTGTTCAAAACTTCTTAGTAGGAAAAGGATGGCTTTGATCCCACAAAAAAAGGGATTATCCTGATTCCAGCAGAACGGTGGATTCAGGGCAGATTTCAGGAACACTTTCATTTGTAAAACATATACAAACTGTCATTTGTAAAACATATAGAGGGATTATTTTGCACACAATTTTTTAAACTGTTACAGTGTTAAAAGTAGATAAAGCAGACATCAGGCTACCTGTTAAGCCTTTAAGCATAGTAAAATTATAACAATTCTCCATTAAACAGTCCCCCAATTGCTGTCACAGGCCAGATGAGATATGTAATCCCTCCAGCATGTTCTGGGTCTGCCCCGGGGCCTCCTACTAGCAGGACGTGCCCAGAACACTACTAACAGGAGACATCCAGGAGGCATCCTGATCAGATGCCTGAACCACCTCAGCTGACCCCTTTCAACGCAAAGGAGCAGCGGCTCTACTCCAAGCTCCCTCTGGATGTCAGAGTAACTTACCCTATCTCTAAGGCTGAGCCCAGTCACCCCAAGGAGGAAACTCATTTCGCCTCCTTGTATCTGTGACCTCATTCTTTTGGTCACTGCCCAGAGCTCATGACGATAGGTAAGGGGTGGGACGTAGATGGACCAGTAAACCGACGGTCTGGCACCACTGCAGAAGCTGCATCTAACTGCCGATCCATCTCATGCTCCATTCCACCCTCGCTCATGAGCAAGACACCGAGATACTTGAACTCCCTCACTTGTGGCAGTAAATCTTATCCCAACCCGGAAGGGTCTATCCACCAATTTCCGGTTTATTGTGACATACACTTCCATTTAGACCACTGGTTATCTGGATTTGGGAAGTTTGGAAAGTAGATTATCTGATCTTGGATATCAAAACATGAGATTTCCAAATCTAGGTCATTCTGATCCGGATTAAATTTTTTGAACAACAGGACCCTGGAGACAATGAGCTAAGCTTAGTATTAAGACTGAACGCAGTGGGAAACAGCTAGCCTGGCTCTGTGTGGGCAATGATCAGAGAGTCCAGGAAGCCTTTTGCACTGCGGTATGATAATAATGTTTGCCCAGAGATATCCAAGAGGGTAAACCACAATGTAATTGTGACAGAAAGATCCGGGTTGGGATTAAATATCAAAAGGGACATTGTGAGGTTCCAATGTTGAAACAAGGTTTCCCATGCATCATCCCACAGGCCAAATCAGGTGCCTCTTAGCTCAAGCACAGATCTTTTACAAGGGAGAATGAAGGACTGGAGCACACTGATCAATTTACAGCCTTTAACAGTGCGAAGGGACGAGCATTTCAACACCACTGTATCTTCATTTTGATTCTGATGAAGACACAGTGGTGTTGAAACGTTTGTTTGCACTATAGAGGCTGTAAATTGATCACTGTGCTCCAGTCCTTTCTTCTCCCCTGAAGTTGTAGTGTATTGTGAAGGGGGACCTCAGTGCTCTGTAGAATGGAAACAGGATTATTAATCAACCAGTCATACAAGCAACTCTTGTAAATATCTGATTCATCAAACTTGTTTATAGGCTATTGAAAATAAGAGTCACAAAAGAGAGGCAGAAAACAAGAGAAATCAATCTGATAAATACCTTCAAAACCTCCTTCATAACCCCTGATAAGTCTCGACCAAGTTGAAAGCCACTGGATTAAAGAAAATGAACATTCCTGTATCTCTTTCCTTTCCCATATCTACACACTCAGACTTCACATTTACTACACTTGCAACACACACAGACACACCGAGTGTGTCATTCCAGACATGTTTACACAGACAAAGTTAGATCTCAGAGCAGAAACCCTGGGGGCTTTGTCTTTGCCAGTGGATCCCCCAACCCCCCTCCCTCTATCCCTCGATCCCTCCTTGTCCTTCTGAACTCTGGGGAAGGTTCAGTTTTTAGGGACTAAACTTCAGCTTGGCCTCTCAGGACCGTCTGTCTCCCTTTGCTCTCTGTTTTGCTTGGTTTAGGCCAATTTACTGCCTGCAGTTATACTGTTACCAGTAAACTGTCAAGCCACCATGAGAATATTCCCACAACACACACATAGATGGTTTTCACAATCCGCAGCTTACACCAACACCGAAACCTAATAAAACAACACTGAGGAGGAGTTATGTGAACACTGCCAACAGGTTTATTGACAAGTGATGACCATTAGCTTTCCTCTGTTGTTGACGTTGGTTTGATGCAACGCCTCATCATCAGTCTGTTTGGATGAGTCCCAACCAAACCTGACTCAAGTGGTCCGGCCTGGGAACACAGCCGCCACCGACCCGTCCACACACAGTGAGCGTCCAAAAAAACTCCGCCTCCTCTCTGTACGAGCCTGTCAGCGCGACTGAGGGCCTCCTGTCTGTGATTGATGACCGGGTTTCTGCATTTTTCTGAAGCCGCCGACACGTGTTGGCTCTGTTGGCTGGGAGTCGTCTCTGCTCTATTTAGCTTACATTATTCTTATTATTTCTCTGACCAGCCCAGCTGTTGAGTGCATGCATATATGTGCGCGTGCACACGTGCGCACGCAGGGAGGGGTTTTTCCATGCCCTCAGTTGTCCAGGTATGTGTAATGAAATCTTGAGTTCTGTTTTGAGAACCCTCGGAGTTCCAGCCATTTTCACATTTGAGGTTTTTCTCTCAGCTCCCTTCTTCTCCCCTTCCCTCTCACCCACGTGTACTCCCATGGAACAGTCCACCCAAGGTTCCTCGCTGCTTAATTTGCAGCGCTTTCAAAAAGCAAAATAAACACAGGTTTTAAAAGGTGGGGAACACCCACCATCTTGACCACTTTGTGTCCAGCAGCAGAAAACAGTTCTTAATTGTAGAGAAACTGTGTGTGTGTGTGTGTGTGTGTGTGTGTGTGTGTGTGTGTGTGTGTGTGTGTATGTACATGTGTTAAAATCAAGCCTTTCCAGTTCAAACTTGAATCAGGAAACCAATAAAGCCACAAGACGTTGGCACTCAAGACAAAAGTCGCTTATCTTCCCATTTCTTGCCAGGGAGAGTCGTGTGCTCAAAAACCGGTGCAATCGTTAATTAAACTTGATCTTTATGAGAAGCACAAGGGAACTACTGTTGTGTTGTTCAAAGCCGCGTTACACAGGTGGAGAAAAGGAGGAGCAGCTGTTCACCAACAGAAATGCAAGCGCTCTCATGCAAACACACACCTCGTAAAATTTTAGGGAGTGAACACAAACTCTAAAACAGAGCCGTGCTTGTGATAAAGGGCTGTGATGACTTGAGATGCATAAAATAGGGTTGACATAATTCATGTGAACATAATGTTTCTCAAATATGGTTAGCCAAACCATTACTTACAGGCTAGACACTCAATTTAACATATAAACATTTAGATTTTCTATCTCAAATTAAGATGTTAGCCACATGTTAGTCTAATACTCGTCCTATACTGATTAAATGATGGACAGAGAGAAATCAACATGTCCATTTATCTACGGGCTTTGTAAGCAACTTTATTACTGAATACATTGTAAATATTTGTGGAAAAAAAATCCAATAAATAACCTGATTTATATTCATGAATGGTGATTATTGTGCTGTGCTACGTTAAAGCATCTTGGCAGGTGCTGAGAATCAACCTGGTTGCCAAATTTGAAGGCAAATGTGCACAGCTGACCCCAAATTTCAGCTACAAATGATATACATTTGACACACAAGACAATTGAACAGAACTGACTGGTCATGTGCACGCACACGCACTCACACACACAGTCATTCACACAACACAGATCAAGCAAATTTTCCAGATTATACATTTTCAATGCTCTGTGAACAGATGTGGCTGACTGCTTTTGGCTGCGACAATGAAACCCACTAAGCCTTCCTCAAACATCCATGTGGCAAAAAAAAGGCCAAAGCAAACACACGATTCAACCAGAGGATTCTCCAAAACGAAAAAAAAAAAAGCATTTCATCCCCCGAAACTGTCTTCTGATCCTTAAATCCTAATCTGTGTATTCTGGCATGCCAACGTGCAGTTGTATGAGGCCATTCATGTGTGACTGCAGCTCAACGTGTGCAGCGATGTAGAGGTAATTAACAGCTGTGTCTGCTCTTGAACACCTGCAATAACAATCCGGGGCTGTAGCAGGTTAGCTAGCTGCTACTCTCTCACTTTCTTTTTATTGTAATCCGATCCAGGCTCGCCGCTACGCAAAGCTCTCAGAGCCACCGAAGAGGCCAGACTTGGAGAGACAAAGAGAGAGGCTGGTCTCTTCTCAGACTGGACAGAAACCGCAACTAAAGATGAAGGAGGAATGAATGATTGGTGTGGCTAACTCGTTTTATCCCCTGAAAGTTGATTTGAAAATGATCCAGAAATCTGCATCACATCTCTAACGTCAAACAGCTATTTGCAGGGTTGCAATTCAATCTGACAGTATTAATAATAACATTTTTATGAGACATATTTGATATAAAACACTGCTACACTACAGAGCAAGTATTCAGAAGCAGTCAAGATGCTGAATGTGTTGTTTCCCCACATGGTCAGCTGAGGCCATGAAGGAAGTCTATATCTGTATATCCTTCAGGGATGTCATCAGGCACAATTGACCGATCCTAAATCCTGCCACCCTTAGTTACTGTTGCTAGGTCGGACAAGCTTGACAAAAAGAAACATGGCGGCGCTGGTTCCGTTTAGCTGGGTGCTACAGTGTTTATTAGATTATGTCTGGGTGTCAGGCAATATAGCTTCAAGAAGCAGAGAGAAAGGACTACAGTGTGTGATGGAAGGATATATTCATGTCAACTTTTTAGTTTTTTTTTCTCAGCGTAAAAAGGAGGAAGTAGAAACCAAGGATGATGAGGCTATGTCAGTCCTGCACTGCATTGTGTCCTCTTTTCCCCTTCGAGGGGCCTTTTAAGTACTCTATGTATTCATGACTGAATACAGACCATGGTGCTAACCTAACGTTAATCTCTCTTTACTGTGTGAAGTTATTTTGGGACGGTACATATCCGTACAGAGATAACACTAACAAAAGGGACATAACCCTTGATCTTTTCTGGCTACAGATGATTTATGTCATCTTAAAAATATGTCAGCAACCAGCCTATCTGTCCTTTTCCATTTTTGTTTTGACTTTTGAAATAAGGAGGAAGCAAACCTGGCTGATGTTGGTGAGCTGACATTAGGCTCAAGTTAACCCTTTGTGAAGATTGTGACAGTCCTTCAGCTACACCTTTAAACCAGTCTTCAACATTTTTAACCCTCTGGAGTTGACGGATGCGCCGGTGCAAATCACATGACTGATTTAAGATGACGTCGCAGCGAGACACAGCCTCACTGAGTCTCCGTTTAAACTTGTGTCGAAAGTGCGAACCTCAAACTATATACCACTTTTAAATTGTGTTCCTAGGCCAAGTAAAACCATCCATCCATCCATTTTCTAACCGCTTATCCTGAGGGTCATGGGGGCTGGAGCCTATCCCAGCTGACATTGAGCGAGAAGCGGGGTACACCCTGGACAGGGAGACAGACAACCATTCACACTCACATTTACACCTACGGGCAATTTAGAGTCACCAATTAACCTATCCCCAATCTGCATGTCCTTGGACGGTGGGAGGAAGCCAGAGTACCCGGAGAGAACCCAGGCTGACACGGAGAGAACATGCAAACTCTGCACAGAATGGCTCCCACACCCGGGATCGAACCGGGAACCCTCTTGCTGTGAGGCGACAGTGCTAACCACCACACCACCGTGCCACCCCAAGTAAAACCAGACTTATGATAAATAACTTACGCCATGCTTTTTCGTGAATACTGTCGTCACGTTTGGTGCAGGAAGAAACAGTAAAAAAGGGCCATTCTAAGGAAAGTGCTCGCAAGCAAAAATAAAACATGACACCCGCTTTCCTATTGGTGTTGTTTTTTGAGTGATTTTAGGTCCAATGTGTTAATACAGTATGTGAAAATGAAAAAGATAACTGTTAAGTCAAGTCAAAGGTGAGGTTGTGCTGAAAAATGACACCAAACAAGGCAAGGTAAACAGTTTTTAAGATGAAATTTAAACGTACAATCAAAAGTATTCAAAAAACTGCCAATTCTACCCTTGACCCCAAAGGGTTATTTAGCACATAACATATTTGAGTATAGCAACTCTCATTGGAGCACAGGGCGAAAAAGGGTGGGATTTAATCACAATTGCAAACACTGCTACCAAGGTGGGTCATAAGGCTGATTGGCAGATACTGTAGCAGTATTTTTAGCTACAAAAAGAGATTTTACCATCTGCACTTTGATATTTTCAATGTAACACAAGACACCTAACAGAGCTCCAAAGAGGACAAATTATCTCTCGCCAAACTGCAGGAGAACTGGTCAAAAATAAACATTCAAAATGTCACTGGGGAAAGCCTGGAAAATCATGACGACTCGTGCCAAAACACAAACTGCTTTAACAAAGAACAACAGCTGTCACAAGTTGAAAGTACCCACCGGGGATGTGGTGGCGTATACACAGCAAATCAGGGTTGACAACTACAACAAACTGACATGCACGCTACAGTTATATGACTCACCTTTTGTTTGCAGTAGTAATTCACTTAATCCAATGTTAAAGTCCTTTTCATGAAGCGTTGACATGAGTTTGTCACCTGTCACCTGTTTTGGCTGTCTCCCTAATCCTACGACCAAATGCCAGAACCTGACAGGGATTGTGATGTGATGTGTGTGTGTGCAGCTTGTTTCTAGACAAAGCAATGTGCCACTGGGAGCCAAACATCACAGCAGAGGCTGAAAATACATGAACATATGATTTCTGAAAAAAAACCTGCATTGGCAGCTGAAGTTACACACTCCACACACTCCATCCTGCCCTGTTGTTCCAGGATGTGCCTGAGTCTTTAATTAACGGATTAGCGTCGCATCGATAAGAGATGTCAACCCAGAGGGCGGACTCACCTGATATAATCTATGTAAAGCCAGCTTCTTTTGAATCGTCACTGCAGCATCCTCCTCATCCGCCTCTGTCCTCCGGTTTAAAATGCAAAGCTCTGATGTCAGCACATTTCCCGGCAGACGGCCTCACAGATACGACTCTAAATGCCCTCTGCCCTCTCCCGAATCTATGGGGGGAGAAAAAAAAAAATGCACATATGAAACCCATTTCACAATCTGTCATCAGAAACACAGGGCTGAGCAACAGGAAAAACATGAACAAGACAGAAATTGACTTCATCTGTTTCTCCATCTCCTCCCGCAGTCTGAGTGGCATTCGCTGTCACTTGCTATTTAGCCGACAAGCGTGAGGTTCAATTGCAGAATCAGATACGGTGCCGAATGAGGTCTACGGTAGAGCAGACGTGCAAGAATTCAGAACAAAGCTTTTCAGATCAGTCTGCTGACAGATCAAACTGTCGGGGGAGATCACGCTGATATGTTTTGAGTGTGGTGAAACACAGAGCTCCCTTCTTCAGGCAGATATAAGGGATTATGAACTCTGAGCGAATGTCACAAAACATACTCCAGTAACCTTGAGCCAATATTGTATCAGCAAAATAAGACACTGAGTCACAGCTGGGTACGCTGCTGAACTAACACAGCGAGGAGTGTTGAATCTTGGACTTTCCCTTTCAGCTGAAACAGGTGACTTATACAGGGATTCTGGGTGGTCCTGCTGACCTGTCTTTTCTTAATAAACCACTACGTTACGGCTGACATCCTGCCTGCTACCTGCTTGTCAGACACGTGCGTGTACATGAGAGTGCAAGAGACTGTGTACACCTTAATATTTGCTATGTGAACACAGTTCTTGAAACATACGCATAAAAAATTAAATCAACCTTCAAATGCAGTAACAATACCTGCGTGATACTCTTTTGTTTTCTGCTTATCTTCTCTTTTCCACATGCATGCGCACACACACACTAACTCACACACAGCTGTCTTTTATTTGCCAGGATCCAGCCGCAGATGGTGATACAGTGTGAACTTTAACACACGGATTCTTGACATTCTTTACGGGTGTGAGTTACTCTCCAACTCAAACCGGTGCTTCGCCTCGGCCCTCTTTGCTTTCCTGCCAGCAGGTCACTGTCACAGAAGGAGTCCGAGAAAACCCCTCCCGATGTGTACAGGCTGCTATTGTCCTCTCTTAGGAACAGCGACTCTGTTTTGCACAGCCCTGCATGGGTTCGGCTCCCGACTGTACACCGAGTCTTCTACGTTGGAGCTGTGTCAGCATATTCTGCCGTTTATGATGGGTCCTGTAGTGGCAAGTTCATTGCTTAATGTTAAAGGAATGCTAATTAAACGATGCAGCACGCCTGCTAACTGCTGAAATCAAGAAGCAAAAAATATACAGTGTATCTGTGAACTCGTCAGAGACTTACAATGATATCTTTGTGCAGGAATGCACTTAATCAGGGTATCTATGGGTATCTGACATTTCAATTTCATGCTTTTTATGATCTTTTAATCAAATTTAAGAATGATTTTTGGACAATTCATCTTTTTTCTATTTAAGCACTGTTGGGAAGTTTAAGTAGTATATATGTAGTCACATGCAGAGGTAGGTTTTATGTAAGAATCTGGTTATTAAAGTGAGTTAGATAAAATTACATTTTGCCACAGGTAAATGCAAGTATAAAGGATAAAGTGTCAGGTTCAGTGGCAGGTTTAACATTTTGTAACATCAGAAATATGGACTTTGATACCAAAAGAAATTACAAGATGGATAAGTGAAATTAGACGAAATGTTTGCAGCAATTTAGAACTCACAAATTCAAATTTAAGACTATTTAATGACTTTTAAGGCTTACTATTTATAAAACTGAATTTAAGATATTTTTAACTGTCAGTAAACACACTCACCAGCAAAAGAGAATTAAAATCCAGCTATAGATTTACTCTCATTTGGCATTTAACCTCACTATATTTGCATTCTTTCAGCATTTATCTTTTGGATGGCACCTGGTTGCTACTGTTTTATGAACCCCCGACCTCACCTTAGCACTGTGGGGGTACACAGCCATAAACGTCCCGAACGCAGAAAAAAAAGAGAAAAGAACAAGAAAAATACAGGCATAGGGCAAAGATGTGTGAGTCTATACATTTGTTTTGTTGTTGGAAAACATCTACAGCACAGTGTATGTTAAGGGACCTGCAGAGACCCTGTTAATGCATATGCTCAAAATGTCTTTATATCTCTATTTAAATGAGTTAAAATTGAGGTAATAATTACGTGTGTAAGAATGAAAAACTTTGCTGTACACATTCAGATAAAAATGTCTCATCTTTCATGCACATGAGCAGCCACTCGCAAGCCCTGCACGGCTATGGTAAATTACTCAGGTGAAATCAAAGCTTCTGAGAGTTTCTAAAATTTACTACACTCTATCATATGTTGATCTCATTCATTTCCGGCACTCCAGTCAGTAGACGGAGTCTGTGTCTCGCCTGATACTTTAGTGCAGAAAACAGGATTCTATTATAGTCAGTGTGGTGTATTTTACATAGCCATCCACATGCTCAGCAGAAAGTCAATTAGCTCGCCACTTTGGAGGCAAATTGCTGCCGAGACGGCATTGCAATCAGAAAACACACACACATACGCACACACACACACACACACACAGAGGATCAGCCCTGCCAAACAGTACCTCCACTGCAGGAGAATCAACACTCAGTCCATCTTGATCAATACAGCTTTTAGCTTTGGATTTCACTTTCTTCACAATATTGTCCATTTGGAGCATCAAGTGAAACCACTCCAAATCACATTTGAGAGTTTACATTGAACATTTATCGATATGCCTTGGTTTTTATATTGCTGACAGACATCATTCAGTTTATAAGAATTGTTATTAAGTTGACAAACAACAGATATAGAGCGCCTGAGAGCTCGACTCACCGTCCAAACACAGGACATCAGAAGGCATCCTGTCACTGTACCCGGCCACAGCTCCAGCACTTGTCTTTCTCTGGAAGAAAAAAAAAAAAAAGAAGTAGAGTTATTAGAAGGAGCTCATATATCTGCCATCTATAACTGAAAGGACCGAGACTACATTTCAGGTCATTTCCCCACTTTGACTTTCACCCAATCATGCAAAGTACCCCTTATCCTCTTCTGTTCTTCGATCTTCAATCATCCCCCACTCATCTTCCTTCTCCTTCTTTTTTTTTTCCACTCCTCTCTCTCTCCCGCTCTCTAATAACAGGATGTCGGCTTTCTCTCACATGGTCGCTGACCTTCCAGGCAAAGAGCAGAGCAGCTTGCAGCTTTAAGTAATTCCTGTTGCCTGCATTCGTCTCTCATCAGCGACTAAAGATGAAACAGTGAGCGGGGTAACTGCGCTGAGCTCTGGTCGCCGAATTAATTGTCAAAGAGCCAGAGGAGCTTACAGGTAAGAAGAAGATTGGTCCTAAGTGGAACAAGATCAGCCGCATTACGCCTGTACTTCCTCGCTGATGGGAGCCAGAGGAGGTACGGCGTAATACCCTCTGTGATCAGTTTATCTCAAAGTTGAAATTCAAACTTGAGTTAAATTAAAGAACTCTGGTCCCAAAGTGATCATGCAGAGAGGGACGAGGCTGTCTGGGAGGAATACAAGCAAAGGCCTGCATCACTGCATCACAGGCAGCATCTGTATTGACAGCGTTGTTGTTGCAAAGGAAATGTGTGACTGTGTCTTTCCTTTGGGAGGTATACTGGGTGTGCACGGAAGATACAGCGCAAAGTGTGAGTGTGTGGGAAGAGCAGCAACCACTGTCAGAAACCAGTGACAGATGGAAAAGCCATACCTGTGGAAAGCCTTGATATGAGATGCTCCTCTATCAGTGTGTGCGGCGAGGAGGAGAAACTAAAGGAAGAACACATAACGTCCTGGCAGCTGGAAAAGACATTGAACAAAGTCTGCCTGGGACTGAATCTCTGACAGTTTGTCTCTTGATATACCGCAGCTCCACCATTTCATCTGTCCGACAGTCACCGTACTCATGTTACATGACAGGCTGCGTGAAGCTGGAGTGTGAGGTGACAGACTCAAAACTTAAGTGTGACTTTTCTTCTGCTTTCAGACAGAAATCTCCTGCAAACCTGAGCGCTCTTCAACATCTTTCAGACTTGAGGCAAAAACCTTCCCCCCCTCCCACATACTTGGCCATTACCTGTCCAGTCCTCAAATACTGCTCCCATTGAGCTTGTTAATATGCAGCAAATATCTTTGCTCTGATTGGCTGGACTTATTTCCTGTAATTATACGGGAGGAAGCTGGGGTGAGGGGTCGCAGCTTGCTAAGTTTAGCCCTGTGGACGAAACCAGACGCAGACCAGTATCTACCTTGATCATGTGTGTTTATTCTTGTGTTTATGTGCATCAGAGAGTGAATGTGTGTGTAGGTGCTGGTGTTTGCTTACATGGGCAGCAGTTTCTATAAGGAGTTGGTGTCCTCTTGCAAAAGTAGTCTTCGATATGCCGATATATAACAACTTCTTTGGCCGATAACCAATATCAATATATATACTTTTTTCCCCACCTTATTTTATGATCATAAAGTCTCTTCTGTAGTGAGATTAACATCATATTATGCATGTATACTCCTACTATGATGGCCCACCAGCAGATGGAGACATGCAATAAAATGTTTTTCAATGTATGTAATATTTATTAATTGCACAAAACACCAAAAAACATGTTGGCTGAATTCATTTTAAAGCCAATATTGACCGATACGGATGAGGTGCCGATATAATCGTGCGTCCCTAATTCATCATATTTGTGATGTGGTTTGTGATGTATTAAAAATACCTTGTGTGTTTTGATTTCTTGTTTAAAAGGTCCAGTATGTAGGATTTAGGGAGGGGGTCCTAAATAAAGAGATCGCCATGTCACACCGCCATGTTTCGACAGTAGCCCAGAACAGAGAAACCAACCACTGGCTCTAGACAGAACCATTCCCAATGGTCCTTAATAGCTCCTTTGTGACGAGAGCCTCAGAAAACACTGACTTTTTCACCACAAAACTGCTTTATTCTGTGTTTTGACCGGTTTAAATGACCGGGTCCATTTGTTTTGGAGAGAAAGAGACCTTCACAGATATTGCGGCTCCCGGTAAAAACCTCCTGAGCATCTAGATCTTAAGCTATCATAGGAAAAAGGTGAGCACACATTAGCAGGTGCTAGGCCAATGGCTAGTCTCTGACATTCCATACAGCATCAGAGAAACACTGATTTGTCACATAAAACTGCTTTACTCAGTGTTTTTACTGGTTGAAATCACAGGGCCTGTTTGTTTTGGAGAGGAGGAGACCTCTGCAAATAATTCAGCTCCTGGTAAAAATCTCCTACACATCGGGATCAGAAATAAGGTAAGCACACATTAGCAGGTGCTGAGCGAGCAGCCCTTCTGAGACATGCCAAACAGCACAGAAGAAACACAAATTTTTAACGTGAAAGTGCTTTATTGAGGAAGAGACCTCTGCGGAAAATTCCGCTCCCAGTAACAACCTCCAGAATAATATACTCGGAAGAAATTCTAACCGGGAGTTCACGCTTGGCACATGGGAGAAGTTTCAGCTGGATGCAATCTGCAATCCTCACCTCTAGGTAACACTAAATCCCCCTAAATATTACACACTCTTCCTTTAAGGGAAGGGCATCAAATGTATTCAAATATCCAATAATCAAATAAATAATACATACAGCTATATGGCTACTTTATTAATTCTTCTCTTATGTCAGCTAGGCATGATTTTTTTCTGCAGCCTACATGTTTTGGAAACCTGTGATGTCTCATCATCCCTCACTTTTCCATTTGTGTTAGTTTTAATCAGCCATAAATAGAAGTCCATTAACAAGCCCACAAGTGCACACACAGAAAGTGCTGCTTAGTTTAAAGCTTCATTATTCTGGATTACTATTAGCCAATGTTACACAGCATATAGAGCTGTGGGAGGATTCTATCTCACAGGCCGGCCTGTGCTGCTAACCAAACTGGGCCTAACAAGATGAATGCATTTCACTCACACACACACACACACACACACACACACACACACACACACACACACACACACACACACANCACACACACACACACACACACACAAACTCTGTGTTAGCCATCAGTGTCAGAGAGTCCAACAAGCTGAAACACTTGAGTCTGTGGTAGACCACAAAGAGCTGCCTTGCCATGCACCCACACTTGACATGCCATCCTCATCATGTAAGCCTAATGACGGGCGTTCCTCCTGCCAGCGGCAGAGCCAGGGCAAGGACAGGGTGGTGGGTGGCGGTTTGATTGCTCTCTGTGTGTGTTTAATATTACCCAAAAACATTCACCTCAGCTCTGCTTCAATGTGCCTCTCTGTCCTGCAGAGAGTCAGAGGGTGGATGGTGCATTCAAAGACAACACCACAGACCTGCAAAAGGTGCAGCAGGTTGTGCCCAGCTCACTCTGCACTTTAAAATGCTGATGTAAACATCAGGATCTCAGTGACATCAGCTCTGGTTCACTGACGCTCAGTGACCAACTGCAGAGCACAGAGAGGTTTTGTGCCATGCATTCAACAGTCAAATATTACCATTGACGCCATGCCACTATACACTGACTGGCCATGGAGTCTTTAGCTCTCTGCCAGACATTAACACACTCACACACACACACACACACACACACACACACACATTGGGGTTTTCCTGCACTGTATTTCAACTCCCTTTACACCGATGAGCATTACCTGAATCCTAATTGCATAAGAATCAGCAAATCATATCATAAAGATGAGGTTTAACTTTCAGTCTTGACCTTGGAAGCAGAAGTTGAGCAAACAGTTTCACTACAGGGCCGATTTAGTCTGTTTCAATCATATCAAATGATCTTTAACAGCAGATGGAGTCAGCCCAGTTTGGAATAACAACTAGACTTTTATGTTAACATAGAAAATGGAAATTTCAACATCTTCAAGTCCATGACAACTGGGAAACTGCATCTGGTGATGAATGATGTGATTGAAAGCTTCAGAACAGCTACTAAATGGACCTTGAAGTGAGATTGTTTTATCAACAATATAATAACATAAAAAGGCACCAAAAACTCAAACAGATTTTGATTCTATCTGGACAGATCTTCAGTACTTTAATTATTTTCAGATCAATAAATCTGTGTCAAATATTTAAAGGGGAATGACGCCCATTTTCAAAATTCATACATGTTATTCCTGTGATCTAGGACAGCCCAAAAATACAAGTAATCATAAACAACTCTCTCCCAAATCTAAAAACTAGAGTGCTAAAACTTAAATTTGTGATGTCACAAAGTATAAAGTCTGGAACTGCTCCATTAGGGACAATGAGTTATGGAAAGATGTTATAGATGACAGTGATGCCTCGTTTTAGATTTTAGCGAACCAGCCCGCACTTCCACAAGTTTTTGGCATAACCATGATAATCAAGGATGTTACATCAATGAAGGAAATTGCAGAATGCACAACATGAGTAAACAGTAGCAGCAAGATGGCGGACCACATTGATAACCTGCAAGCTTTTGTTCTGTCATTACAGACATTTATTTTATCTAACAATCAAACATGGACCAACTGTTAGTAAGACCACTGTGCGCTCTTTTTTCAGATGATTTCTCCCTTGACTTCTCCATTGTTGCCTTCTTCATGTTCCTTCTCCAACCTGTAGAATATGAGACTCCCACCGATGTCATCATAATTTCAGCTAAGGTTACAGAAAACCTGCTATTTTACGGTTGCAGCTTGGAATCAACTTTTCGGGGTCTGGGCCAATTCATATTTGGTCAAAATGGGAGCAGCAGTAGCTCAGTCTATGGGGACGTGGCTTTGGAACCAGAGGGTCACCGGCTCAAGTCCCCATATGGACCAAGTATGGTGTGTAGACTAGTAGATGGAGAGGAGCCAGTTCCTGTTCTGAGGTGCCCTAGAGCATTGGTTCCCAACTGGTCCAGCCACTGATCCAGATTAGTTTTAGGTCCTCAAAGTTTAATATATTCAGCATCAAACTTGCGTATGGCCTTGTCGTTGAGCTTGTTTTCTGTCTCTGTCAAGTAGCGGTCCTTTAGTTACTCACTCTATGGCAGGAAACAGCACTTCAGATTAAAAGCTCTGTGCCAGAAATTTTCTATACTTCAACATTAAATGTGTTTTTTACTTCATTTTTTTAGTTCATGTTCACAAGTTGCTTGCGATCCACTCTGAATGGACCCACAACTGCTTGTGGCGCCTGTCCTAGGCAGCAACCTCGCTATGACATCTCTCCATTTAAAGCATGTATACATCCTGTTTATGCATGTGTGTGTATTTCAGGCCTGTGTGTGTATGACAACAGAGTGGAAAAAGTTTGAATCCTTCTGAGGAATTAATAAAGTATATATTCTTCTTTAAATTGCTCTGAACAGTTCAAAATTATGTGAGGGAACCTGAACAAAACCTTCAACAAGTTGGTTCGAAAATGGGTATGAGAGCACCCAGGGGAGTGTCCTGAGTATATGGGTACATTTTTTTGCATCAGCTCTAATATTTTGTGGGTCCATAAAATCAGCCACCTATTCATTGTTTTTGGGGCAGCCTTTTTACTTCATGACATCACAAGTTTGGCTTTCAAAGACAGCCGCTCATGTTCACATATACTGATTGAACTTTCCCAAGGCAAAGAAATAACATACTGAAATTCTTAATTTAGGTGGTGTTCCCCTTTAAAACACCTATAAACTCGATTTCATACACACGCAGTTTAAAGGCGATGTTCTCCCCAGGTCAGGGTTAAGATGTACTGAGTGGCGATCATAGCACCAATTAGCCGACTGATAAGCAGCATCATCATCATCCCCACAGACTCCACCAATAGCACTGTCGGGGGTCCCGCTGATCGCCTGCAGCTGCTGTCAACACCAAACTCATTGCAGCAAGCAAAATAAAAACTTAGTCTGAATCCTAATAAACAGCAGGAGGAAAAACAAATCACGGAGTTCTCTGGTTTCGGTCAGGACAGCTTGATAAACACAAACCGCAACACTACAGCTGCAGCTCAAACCACACTACTTGTCTCTTTCTTTTAAAGGTAAAGTGCGCTTACCGTGTCCTTTACGCTTCAAAATCAGCTCCACAAGATCCCAGTTTGTCTCGGTTTGAACTCTACCTTGCTCTGTTTGATTTGCATGTGTGTGCCTCTATCGTGCGGTGGACTTTTCCGAGCGTACCACGCGTTATTTGGAGCTGCTTAAATCTCGCGTCGTCCTGCAGCACAGCTCCCACCTCCGATGTTTTGGAGAAGTGCACATCAAGACGCACGGCTCAGGCACTATAAGCACATTTCCCTCCAATAACACTCACACTCAATTCACTCAACAATTTGAGTCACTCCTAAATTGTGACTTTAACATGCAGAATTGTTATCCTATAAGAAAGAATGCAAAAGTGTGTGTGTGTGTGTGTGTGTGTGTGTGTGTGTGTGCCTGGTGGGTGTTTCTCCTGTCCCTATGGTGATGTGTACTTTTCCCTTTTAGTGCAGGTAAAGCTCATGCTGGTGCCTGTCTGCCTGTCTGTTCAGCTTCTCTGAATAATTACTGTCACAACTACAGATTTATAAGAGGCCTTTACATCAGATCATGATGCTTCAGTTATTTCCTGCATTGCGTTCAAACCATAAACAAAGTATTTGCAAGAGGAAGAGCTGATTTTTAATGTTTCAGTCCAGTGTCAGCCACAGATAACAGGTGAAGATAGTGTTAAAAAAAGCTACGACAAACTCAAGAGCTTTGGTTATGGCATTCAAAGTTGAACCCCTTTATTTGAAATGAAAGTAAGGAGAGTATTTATGCACAATCCACTGCACAAGTGCAAGACAGAGGAAATCTGAAATATATATTAGCATTGTTTTGTGTTAATTGAACATCAGACATCACAAAAACATCATCAGTGAAAACAAACACGGCATAAATACTGCCTTAGCGGAGGGTTCAGTTACTCAGTGAAAAACAATGGAAAAAGAATTCACATGATTTGCATTTTAATGCCAGAAACTACTTAAATGACGTACAGATTCGTGTGAGTATTCACTGGAAGCATGCTTTGGCCCCTGAACTATAGGCATAACAAAATATACATAAACAACTACGCAATGTATTTTGGAATTCTCTCAGTATCTTATACACAACATTAAACTTGACCTGTAGAGTGCCTAATTTACACACTGCTGTACACGTTACTACTTGTGCTTTCATTTACTGGGAATGGCTACACACCACAGTCCTTTGACACAATAAAAAATAACAATACAATATTAAAATTTTCCATTTTTATTCCAAAGGCTAGAAGTTTATGTTTAGAAGTTTTTGTTGTTGTTGCAAGAACAAGTTAAAAAAAGCAATCCTTGCTTTAAAAATAAATAATTTCCCATCTTGTCGTTAAATATTCATAATTTCCAAACCATTTGCTCGCTTTACTAAAAGCACACCTTTCCACTTGAATATTTTTTTCCAATATGTGACCCCTGAGGGGCTCAGTAGGTCATCGCAGTTAACTATCCTACTCCGTGTGAAAATAAAAAAATGCCCATCAAGAGCTTAACACACATGAAAAAGCTCAGCACAAACGTGTAAATTAAAAATCCTCTTGCGCAGATATTGAACTGGCAGGGGGCAAACAGTGTGCATATTCATCTATGAAACTGACATGGCATAACAATATTAGAGCAAAAATAAAAGCTTATGCTGGAACCTCTGACCCAATGTTAGTTCTGAAAATAATCCTGAAAGTATTTAACATCTGACTGAAATATAAACTGCTGTAAACTGAAGCTGCTGCCCTATCCTATTCATATTCATGCAGGGCAGGTCAGATGTTGACAGTGTGGGCATGTTTCTTGCACAGAGGCTTGTCTTTTTTGGAGAAGAACGCCTGACCTTCCAGATTAGCCGAGCAGACCTGTGGAGAGAGCAAAAGTTATACAGAGCAGTGTTGTTATTCACACAATATTCTCCACATGTTCTTATTTTCATTCCTTCCTTGTTGCTGCTGGCAGGTGTAACTGTCTCCTGGACCTACCGCACACACAAAGCAGGTGTCATGCCAGGTGAATCCTAGAGCATCCAAGAACTTATCCCCCGCCTCGATGGGGAAGTCACAGCCGTGGCAGCAGGCCCCAAACAGGTTGTAGTAGTCTGTAGTGAACAGCACGTTGGTTAAATGTTATTCTGTTTGCACACATGATTTTCTTTACATTTAATTTACTGCTGTGGGCTCACTGCTGTACCTTTTTCACAGTATGGCTGTCCGTCCTCCATGTGAAACGTGTTGCCCCTGATCGGCTGCTGGCAGGCGACACAGACGAAGCAGGACACGTGCCAGGTCTGTTTTAGGGCGTTCATGATTTCCTGCAGTGAAAACACAATAATTGTCATTCAGATGACAACAGATAAAGTACATGGGTTGCATCTGTTTGAATGGTTAAAGGGACAGTTCACCCAAAAATCAAAAATACATACATTTCCTCTTACCTGCAGTGTTACTCACTAATCTAGATTTTTTTTTTGGTGTGAGTTGCTGAGTGTTGGAGATATCATCCGTAGAGATGTCTGCCTTCTCTTGAATTAAATGAAACTAGATGGCACTCAGCTTGTGGTGATGAAAGCACCAAAAAAGTACATTTAAAAAACTCCACAGCAATGTCTCTTTCCAGAAATCATGACCCAGTTACTCAAGATAGTCTACACACGTTTTGTGAGTTTCATGTAGGAACTATTTTCTTTCTACTGAACAACACCCGCCAATGGTATCAATGCACAGAGGGAAGTGTGCATCTACTGCTAGCTCACCTAGCACCACTGAGCTAGCAAACATTACAGCTCAGCTGAGGGGGATGCCATGAATGTTCGCATCTCACGCCGTCACAAGCACAAGCCTCTCATGCATGCAAGCTTCCTTCTGTGCAGTGATTCGGTTGGTGGGTGTAGTTTGGTAGCAAGAAAATAGTTCCCACATGAAAGTGCTCACAACAAGGTCTGTGGATTATCTTGAATAACCAGGTCATGATTTCTGGAAAGAGACATTGCTGTTGAGGTTTTTTCTTTGGCACTTTGAGCAACACAGGCTGAGTGCCATCTAGTTCCATTATACTTGAGAGAAGGCAGACATCTCTACAGCTGATATCTCCAACACTCCTCAACTCACACCAAAAAAATCTAGACTGATAAATAGCTTAAAGATAAAAGGAAAAATATGTATTTTAATTTTAGGGTGAATTGTCCCTTTAAATTCAAGCATTACAACTCCATTTAAAATCACATTCACCATGATGGATTAAGCAGCAAGCCTCTGCTTTATTTCTTTTGGTGATGAAGACCAGTGACTGATGTTTACAGTATCAGCACAGAGAGTTTTCAGTACAAGCAGACTGAGAACACTATGCCTTTAGTTTTGTCACTCACCCCCAGGATCTTCTGGTTGCAGCGGCCACAGGTGGGAGCAAAGAACTGCTCATAGCAACGTTCGCAGTACACCTGGCCCTTCTCCTCCACAAATCCACCAACTGCCAGGGAGGAGTGGCAGTGAGCACAGTTGAATTCCTCGGGGTGCCACGACATGCCCATGGCCACGAGGAATGGGCCCCTGGTGAGAATAAGCAAAATTATTCACCTTGTTTTGGGCAAAATTTCTGCACAGTATAAGCTGTGCTGTATTCTATACTCTTAGTGAAATATGCAATCACTGAAACTTTTTTTTTAAATTATTATTATAAAGTTCTTCGGTGGCCAACAAGGGCAAACACACTCCAACGGCCCAAAACATTTACAGTGGGAGAAATGTACTGCAGCTTCAGAAATGATGCCAATTAAAAAACACATACAAAGTCAAAAAAAAAAACACTACACAAAATGTATCAGAAAACACTGCATCACACCTGAAGTTCCCTAAGTATCCAGGGGGGAGCGCTACATGGAACAGCTTGATTTTTCGACCACAGAGAGACACCAGACAAAAGATTGTGTGTAGTGGGAATAAAAGTTGAGTAAAGAAGCAACATAAAAAGCTACAAATTAATGTTTTTAGTCCTTTACAGTATTTTTAATATGATAGACAAAGTCTCTAACATGCTAACACTAGCTACATAAATCTGTTGCCCTTTTATAATGTTGTATAAGGTATATAATTCATAGTATATACTGTTTTTCGCATTTGTTTTTCGTGGTTTTTGTGTGTTTGACTTTGCATCGTTTCTGTATTTGCAGTGTGTTCCTGTTAATGTGTTTGTTTTGGCTCTCTGCAGCACATTTCTTTCATTTGCAGCACACTTCCGTTGTTGTATTTGTTTTGGATTTTCGTACATGCTTTTAAATTGGCATCGTTTCTGAAGCCACAGTATGCTTCTCCTAATGGAAATGTTTTGCCCTTACCCTTGTCAGCCACCGTAAAGCTCTTACTGTTAGTGCAGTTTTATCTGATGTTATTTACCTGATGACTTTGTTGCACTTGTTGCACATTGGGGTGCGTGTCCCGGCTGGGATGTGCTCAGCCCGCTGCACCAGCGAGTTGAGGTCCTCTGGATGTGGCTGAGGGGTGGGGCGGTCTGGACCTCTGGGAGCAGTGTTGGTAACTTTGCCAAACGCAGGAGCTGCTCCACCCTTTGCAAAACCTAAACCAGCAGGGAAAATAATGAGTCAGTATTCAAATGGAAAAATAGCTGAGTGTACCCGATAAAGTATTTGACAAAATGTACTTTCCAAAATTGTATAAACAATCAAGCAGACCATGAATACAATGCTTGTAATGATTGGTATTTTATTCTAATGGCCCACTTTTATGTAATGTCTTATTATTATTTGAGCAGAACATATGTGCACAGTTTAGGTGTGTGTTGTCAGATAATGCATGGGAATGATGTGATGATCTCTAACCTCCACGCCTGGAGCATGAGACAGCTGGGTTGGACAGAGCCATCCCACCCAGCCCAGACAAGGGATCAATTTTTCCCACTGAGGGGAATCAACACATTCCCAGAGTCAGAGGAGACACCTGGAAAAATAACCCTCCCCTCTCCTCTTATCTCAAAACATATGGAGAGGATACACAATTTTCCCCCTTCTCTCTCTCGGTGCAAAGATCCAGGATGGAGGTCAGTGTTGTCGGCCCTCAGTGGGAGCGCTGGAGGGTAAAGGCATCGGGGACAGAGACACCATTGACAGAGAGTACCGATATCAAAGACTTGGGAGGTCAGAAGACAAGTGCTCCCTAAATATCCTTGTAACCGAGGGCTAACAAACTGAGTAAACAGAACGGGGCACTAGCGGGGATGTGAGAGGAATGTGGGAGAAAGATGCTACAGAGTGTGTGTGATGGAGGAAAAATATGGACTCCAAATACAGATTCAAAGTACATTTCTCTTTAATACTTGATCTGTTGATGATTATTGGGTAAATGAATGATTCTGTTATGGCTCATTTGAAGAGCTGCTCTTGATATAAACAACCTTAGCCAATTCCTAGTGACATTATCAAACATAATTATGCCTAAAATATACAAAGTTCCAAACACTTTATGAGCAAAGCCATATTTTTTGTCTGTGCAATGGTCTTTTTTTGGAATTTAAGAGGCTTGGCAACATGGGGGGACTTTGAAATTAAATACATGCACATGGGGGATATTTTGTAGGCTTATCAAATATTTTTAGAGTCAGTATATTCAATTTGTCTCCTTCTAGTCCATCAAAAAAGCAACAAGTATTCTGTATGTTCTGTATGTCTCTGCAGGAAGTTTACTAGTGTAAGTAGGGAACAGGCTTTGAGACGGCCTAACTGTTATATATAGCTGAAAAATATATAAAGCGGATAAACACATCACATTTAATTGAATGCCGTATTGATGCGGGGAATTACGCCGGAGTCAAAATATTTTTCAGTGGCACTATATGGCCTTATCTGTGTGAAAGCCGGCACCATGAGGTGGATGGTGACAAGCTGTCAGTGGGGCAAGGAAATATTCCAAACGAATCCTTTGGCGAGAGCAAAGATTGAGGGCTGAGCCACATTAAATAGGACAGAAAGTGAAACAGACGTTTGTGAGTCTGTCACTGCTGTCTCGCTGTATGAGGAAGATAAGGGGGGAAGAAAGTCAGCGTGAGAAGACAAACTGAATCAGAGCAGGACTGCACATCTCTGCTCTGTGTCTGGATTCAAAGGCAGCGGGATGGAGAGAAACGCACTCTGATAAACTATATTTGTATTTGATTAAAGCCCCTATGTATTAAATCTTAATGTGATTATGGCATCATTAAAATATTTTTTCCTTGTACGGGCTAAATATTCCACACTTGCTTTACAAGTGCCAAAATTATTAATTCGTGTAAATAAATGTAAAGGTCACATTCCACACAGCCACCATAAGATACGTGCCTGTTTACTCGAGCTCAAGTATGTGTTAATCTGATAAATAACACAGCAACAGAGAGCTAACTGTGGCCTCTCCCTGTGGCACCTTTCAGCAGCCGCTTCTTAAAAAGGCCCCGGGGGGGGAAAGCATCAGGGCACACAGTGCATCTGTTCATGTATGAGTGCATACTTGTGTCTTAGTATTGCTAATAATGACCCCTGACTGATGCCTTTCAGCTAATATTTACTCTGACCACCTCCAGGTCTCGTGGCAGAGATTGCTGGATTCAGAGAGCAGTCTTCACACAAAATAAAATACATAATTCTCCATTTCACAATCTATTTAACTAAGGGGATCTTGGAAAAAGCCAATAATCTGAGCTCATTAACGGATACCTCTGGTTTTTATACAGCTCATAATCTTAAATGGCTTAGTGTCAGGTATTAGAGCTGCAATAAACTGACTGAGCAGCAGTGGTTTAAAAGAATAAGGCTGCCCTCTGTAGGAGAAAATAAGCACCTACACGAAATAAACTGTGCAGAAACACAGCAATTCAAGAGGCTGTAAACAGGAGTAGGAGAGGTTGTCTGAATGTGTTCTTGTACCTGCTGGACCTCCAGGCGGGAAGGAAGGCTTGTTCTGGGCCGCTGGGCTCTTGAACGCTGGAGCAGGGGCCACGTTGCCATTCCTGGGTGATGCTGCAGATTTGGTAAATGTTTTTGCTGCAGGCGAGGTGTGCACAGCAGGAGTGGCTTTGTCCACTGCCTCACTAGGAAACAGATGGAAATATTTCATATCAATCATAATTTCATCCATCCATTCATTCATTTTCCGTTACCACTTATCCTGTTGGGGGTTGTGGGGGGCTGGAGCCTATCCCAGCTGACACTGAGCAAGAGGCGGGGTACACTCTGGACAGGTCGCCAGACTATCACAGGGCTGACACATAGAGACAGACAACCATTCACACTCACACTCACACCATAGGGCAATTTAGCGTCACCAATTAACCTGCATGTCTTTGGACTGTGGAGTACCCGGAGAGAACCAACACTGAAAACCGACACAGAAGGAGTCCCCCACCCCAGGTTCGAACCAGGAACTCTCTTGTTGTAAGGCAACAATGCTTATCGCTGCCACACACATATTTTGGCATACATATATACTGCATACATAGTTACTGTATTATTTATCTTCTCTTTAATAAAAACACAGATAGTGATACATCTTCAGCCTGTGTTAACTGATGTTGGTCACTCAAGGGGGGGAGTGTAAAGATATCCTCTGGGGCTCCAGCCCTGAATGTCTTCTCAGAAGCCCTTAATCTATGCTATTCCCTTAAGAAATCTAATATAACCGGGTAAATGTTCTCCTGTTGGCCTAATATTCACTTTAGAGTATTGAATACCACATTTACTTGCCATTGTTGGGGATCCTTGATTTGCAATAAGAGTAGCCCAGATTAATATTGCATCGATTCAAATGTAACAGATTTATTCTATGAACTCTACTCCAGCGTAGTAATATAAAAAAAGGTTCAACATCAAGATCTATTTAGGCCAAATTCCTATGCCCTCCCTATGTTTTATAAATAAAAAATAGTAACATCAGACAATTTTTGCCTCTTGTTGGGTGGCAGGAGTGAAAATGAATCATCCTCCATATTTGTTGTGATATGGTTTCAGAATGATGAACACAGTTGGAGAACAATTAGATACAAAATATTATGATGGCTCTATAGTAGTGGTTTTCTAACGGTTTGTGCCCAAGGCACACCAAAGGCAAGGCACACCTGTACTTACATCTGTGCACAATAGCTTCTATAATGTGTGTTATCACTCTTATCACGACATAAGACAATAAAAATAAGGAAAAATAAGACGGGTAGCTTTCTTGATACCATCTCTTTTCTTTCGGTAGTAGGTTGTCTTTGATGGTGCTTTGCTGTAATTTGATCCGTACAATAAAACGATCCATTGTCCCACTCACAAATTTCTCCCTTTAATTGTTATCATCCCTCACATTGGCTGCCAATCGGGGATTTTGATGTGTCACGCACTTATAATGGCGACATATAGGCTCCCTGTGAAGGTTTTTTTAAATGAAATTAAATTCTTAAGCTAGAGTTTGCCTCTTTATTAGGAAAGGGGTGCGCACAACATACTGGTACAGTCAATAAAAAAATAATTTCAACTCTTTGTATAGGCCCGGTTAAATATTGCAGTAGTAATGTGTGGTTATCACAAAGTGACACACCTGGAGTGGCATCATGGCACACCAATTGAGAACCACTGCTCTATAATATGATTTCTTTCTGTGTCAACTATCCTGTTTTTTTCCCACATCATGTACAGATTTTTAGGCATTCCATTACCTCAAGTGGCTTTAAATATAGTGCATATAGCTGCTGTAAAAGGGGAAAACAATTTCTCAAGGGAGCATGCCCCTGGCTCCCCCTGGGTTTGGGCTGAGCCCGAACTGTTCACAGCGTTTGGCTTTGACCCTACTGTCACTCTTTGTTGTTGTGGAAACAGCTTCAACCTCCTATTTTTATCTTTCCTACAATCCCTGAATAAGAAAGACACGTAAGAGTGGGACTGTGCCTCCAGTTGAACTGGACCTCCAGTACAGACTTACTTTGATCTGGTCAACTGCAGGTTGTTGCACCACAGGAAGCCAATAAGTTGGTCAGAATCTCAGTGGCACATGCAAACAATCATGACAATTACAGGGCACTCTCAAATAAGGATATGGACTATACTGCCCACTGTCCATATGGTCGGCCAATTACTGACACGAGGAAACAATTACAGGCGGTGATGCTGTAGTATATGCTGTACATGTAGCTCACCCTCAACTCATATGTGGAGATTACCAGTGGTATAATTTTAGTACTGGTTATTACTTTTATTCTCATGAAATAGCAAAGATGGAGAGACTTTGAGACAGTGGTGAATTTGTTTCCTGTGGCAGCACAAAATGTACAAAGCCACAATATAATGTAGTAGACACTGAGAAGCACTAGTCTTTCTACAGTAGTCCTCCCCACTCCTCACTCCTTGTTGAGTGTCACAGCTTTCATTTCAAGCTGAAACCTCCTGAGGGCAGCAAAGAGCTCAGACTCAGTACAGGCTGAAAACCTGTTTCACACATCTCAGAATAAGTCATATAGGCCTATAGGTGTAACAGGGCTCAGAAAATCTCAGTTAAACAGACAAAGATGATCATTGGGCGCTGCTGCGGCTCAGATAGACCTGTCAAGCAAGGGATTTGCACCAACAGGTTGACAATTTCTACCCCTGAAGCAGTTTGGGTTTTCAGCAACAGCACACTGCTTGTTACTATCAACAGAACCTGCTGTGCTGTCATACATAGATTTATGGTTTTATGTTTTATCATGATCCTGTGGTGTTTGCTTTGACTTATCCTGCTTGTTGGGTGTGTCTGTCTGTTTGAATGACATCACCCACTGGTTTTACTGTATGTCTCACATGTAAAGACATTTACCAGCAACTACGGAGATTGCTTTGGTGTCTATGGCCTAAAATCTAAATAATGAGAAACCTGATCCCTTTAATGTAAAACAGATCATACCATGTTTAAATTTAGGACATTAACTCTGTAAGTTTTGATTTGAATGTTATAGTTTTATGACTTTGAGTGATGCATGACAAGCTCAGGTATGAGGCTATTGATTTATGGGACAATCAGTAACTTGCAGTGACATACACCAGAAAGAAACACATCAGATGGTTCTTATGATTAAAGGTCTGAACAATTTCCAGAGAGCTAATTCCGATAATACTCAAATAAGCACACTACTGGCATTTTTAACCCTCTGCTCTTCACACACATCTGTCATGCATTTTTTCATTTCATAGACTTTCATCGACTGGAAATTTCTAAAAAGAAAAGCAGGGATGGAAGATTAAGAAACAAGCGACAGCAGAAAAGAAAGAAAAGAGTTTATTGAGGTAAAATCATCAAAAGCTGATAAATGAAACTACTTTGGTTAGTGTAGAAAACAGAGGAAAAAGACATGCTCAGAAAAATAAAGATTAAGATTACAGAAAGTTTGCGAAGGAGTGGAGGCTCAGACATAAATAATATGCTACATTGTAATGTTGCATTTCCAAGCACACGTCCATATTTACTTGCATGCATTTCATTTACATTTTCAAAAAATATATAGCAAGATAACGTGTAACAATTTGTACAACAAGGGTTTGCTTGTGCAACAAACATGTTTCATTCCCTCTTTGTTACTGTTGTCCAACCTTTAGAACTGGTACATTTAATTTGTTATACAGTGTGCAAAATAAAGGCTGTGTATGCAACGGAGGCAATGTACGTTTAATACTGGTCAAAATAAAATAAATAAAACGTTAAACATGACAAAAAGGAACCGTGCCCACTACACATTTAGCACACGTGCTGAAACATGATGATGCCAATCTCTCAGCTTGTTGTACTTGTGTCCTATAACTTCTGGGTCCAACTTGTTCGCTCTGATTTGCCCCATATGACAGGAATAAAAGAGGGAAAAAAACAGAAAAGAGGAAAGTTGGAAAGGTTAAGATTGTAGGAAAAGAAAAGCAAAAGATAACACAAGAGGGACCACATTAATAAATGAGAGGAAAAATAGCGACAGCACCAAAAAAAACCACAGTTGGAAATGAATACAAGATCTTAAACTCCTTGCAGATGTGTATTGAGTTATATGCCAAAGCAGATGTGTAATATGCTCTTGTTTTTAAGGAAGAAATCTCAAAATCTCACCAACAGAGGGAGAACAGGAATCTCCTTCTGGCAGGGCTGCTATTACCCACAATACCACTTAATTACCCACAGGTTCCAGTGAGTGACACACTGATTGGTTGAGAATGTGGTGCGGAGGGCAAACTGTGTTTACTGCAGATTAAATCGACTTAAGGCTGAGAGCAGCAGTAGCAATCACAGCCTGCGCTCAGTCTCCACTCGACTGTCTTCCTCTGAGGAGCTCTTGGTGCGGTTTCTCCAAATTAAGCCTTAAATTAAGCATGATGCTGTGGGACCATAAGATTAGGAAATCAGAGCTTAACTCTGAAACACAGGCTCCTAGACATGCTCGTATATGAGTATTTGAGGGCTAATTCTGAAACGTTAAACCTCTATGATCAGGAAATTCTTGTTATTATTATTGTTATTAAATGGATGCCTTACATTCTGTACGTACAAAAGTGCTCACAGACGTAAGACAGAGACAGAAGAGCGGGAACACTCACACAACCACATACCAAATTTGATTATATTAAAAACCACCAGCCACTTACTTCTTTCCACTGTTCTCTGGAGCTTGCTCTGCAACAGTGAAGAGAAAAACGTGGATGAAAATACAGAATAAAATGTACATAAAAGGTCAGAGAGACACACTTGCAGCTTTATCTCCACTCCAACTTCTTCTAAGTTCATCTCAAGAGGTTAAGAATTGAATGAGCAAGTGTAATTCCCTCACTCTAGACCCTTTTAGGACTTCCTGAACCTATAACCCCCAATTGTTCACAGCTGCAGGAGCACCAGGCAGACTGAATATACATCAGATGTTCAAAGCACATCGCAGATTCTACTATACACCAGTCTGGTAACATCATTTGACAAAGAGAGAGAACGGGACAGACATATCTCTCATCTTACTTCACTCTAATAACTGCAAATGTCTAAGCAGATCCACACACATTCGCATAACGCCTGCGAATGGAAAGAGGCCCAAAGCCGCAGCCTGCTCATGTAGCTATCAATGTCACTTACAGTCAAAACAGTGATATAAAAAATACATTGAGATCAGACGGTGATGAAAGCTCTATTGAAGTAACGACTGAAGACTCTATAATATCGCTGTAATCTGAAGAGGCAGTGAGGTTTTGATAAAAGAAATATGATGATAAAGCAGTTTAATGAAGGCTTCTAAGGAAAATATGTTCCAAAGGATTACCCTAAAATTGGCAACCTCTGACGTAAAGTGGTTTTATGGGTCAGTGTGCAATTTTTGAGCACATTGTAATGGATCTAAATTGAACTGACAGCAATACCACACAATACTAACAGCTTGTCTAGCACACTAAGGTTGGTACACACCATTTTCAGTACCGGTGAGCTGGGCCAGGATATGGAAAGTGCGAGACTGGGAGGTGCTACTCCGCGGGTGCCAGTCCTCCGTGTCCTCAATCAGACGCTTCTTGCTGGCTTCACTCAGTGGGGACGCGTGATCCTCGGCCTCCACATTAGGTTTCCTGTACAGGCAGATGGATCAAGCAATGATGATGTTACAGACATGGAAGCTAACGTATCTTAAACATGTGTCACTGGGATCATCACTGCTTAAAATAACTGTTAGCACAATGTTCCAGTTTATACATACACACAAACAATCAACACACACAGGACACATACATACTGTACTATTCAGTGAGTGCTCCACATTCAGTCAAGGGTGCAGCTTGTAAACACACGTGTCACAGTTTGACCTAAGTAGCTGTTAGATTGTACAATTACCTCCTAGGTCTAGCTGGAGGTGGAGTTCTGCAGGCGAGCAGTAAGAAGGTAACGAGAGAAAAATGCAAAGAGGCAGAAACAATTAGTCAAAAGTCACTTTACTTAAGACTTCTCTGGGGCTCACTATCAGAAAGTAGAGGAGAGGTCAGTCAGATAATAAAACTACAAGTAATCTACTTGAAAACCAATCTTGATTGATGAAGCGTTAGATTTACGACAATAAAATGTGAAATTAAACACACCGTCTGCATATTAACAGCAGTGAGTGTTTGAGATGAGAGTGACAGTGACCACATCTCACCACAAGGTGGGGACAAAGTGCTGTGAAATTAAAGGATCAGCTTTTTTCCTAAAATAATTCCTGGGTACTTCAGAGTGCTAAAATATTTATGTTAAGTGTTTACATGCACAGTTTAGTTCAAGAGTTGCTCCAAACTGTGAGTCAAGTCAATGTCCAAAGTTCAAGTACGTGCAATTTTTATTCCGTGAGTGCGAGTGTGTGTGTGTATGTGTCAGGTGAGTCAAGGTGAAGAATGATCAAAGACAGCACACGCCGGTCTATTCTTAGCCGAGGCAGAATATGCTCTGCAGTGATTTGTATGGCCTTGGGTAAACGCACTGACACAAGCAGCAGATGGAGCTAAACAGATGCGGAGCTGGGTGTGCTGACAGGCCGTGCTGCACTGGGTGTAAATGCAGTATTAGCTGTCACAGTCTGATGCCAGTGAGAAAATGAATGAACAGTATGAGCTGACCCCCACTGGGCGTCCCGTGGCATCCCAGAGATGGATTACTTACAGGGTTTTTGGCAGTTTGTTTGGACCTTGAAATGAGCATGTACTGTAAGTGGATGAGCACGAATGTGAGGTTTGTGAGGGTTAGCTCCAAAGAGGTGCAAGCATGCCTTTGGTAATCATAAACCAGAGAGATGTGAAGGCTGTAATCACATTCCACGTGGTTAGAAAGCTACTGCAGCAGATGTATTATCATTCACAGCACTAACTTGGTGTCTGACTCTGACTCTTCCTCCTGTGGGCAAAGAAGGGGGAAATGGAAAAGGGCTGAAGCATAGAAGAAGCATGAAGAGAGCAGTTTGAAAAGTAGACCATAGTCCGAAACACATGCCCTTTAAAAGTCCAGTGTGTAGGATTTAGGAATCGTTGTGTTTTTGTTACCTTAGAATGAACCGTTTATATAAGGAGCGGATCTTTGAACTCTGAGTCCACCATGTTGCACAACCCTGTGTCAATGGTAGCCCAGAACGGACAAACTAAAACAATGGCTCTAGATAGGACCATTCGCATTTGACTTTTTGCATCGGCCACCTTTGTCAGCAGCCCCTCCACGACAAGCAACGTCAGAAAAACACTACTTTTTTGAATAACAAACTGCTTTATTTGGTGATTTTACTGGTTTAAATCATTGTGTCCATTTGTTTTGGAGAGGAGCAGACCTCTGCTAATAATTTGGTTCCCAGTAAAAACCTCCTGAACGTCTGGATCTTAAATTATCAGAGGGAAAAAGGTGACCGCACATTAGTAGGTGCTGGGCGAGTGGCCCATCTGTGATAAGCCCCACAGCGTTGCAGAAACACGTAGTCATTCAGTGCTTTTACTGCTTTAAATCACCTGGTCCATCTGTTTTGGAAAGGAGGGGACCTCTGCAGATAATTTGGCTCCCGCTAAAAACCTCCCAAATGTCTAGATCAGGAATAAGGTGAGCACACACAGCAGGTGCTGGGCTAGTGGCCCATTTGCGATGAGCCAAAGAGACTCGGAGAAACACTGATTTGTAACATGAAACTGTTTTATTCAGTAGTGTAACAAGTTTAAATCACCTGGTCCGTTTGTTCTGGAAAGGAAGAGACCTCTGTGGATGATCTGGCTCCCAGTTAAACCTCCTGAACAGTGAACACTGAGGGAATCTTAACTGGGAGTTCACGCTTGGCACAGCTGGTTTCAGTTGGTTGCAATCTGCAGTCCTCACCACTAGATGCCACTAAATCCTTCACACTGTTCCTTAAAGTAAAAGGCCCTTCTGAGAGAACGTGCATGAAGTAAACCACAATCAAAGCATGCAAGTCACGACACGATCACACACATGCTGCAACAGATACACTCTACCTCTTAGGCTGAAAGTCTGAGGTCTCAGACAACAGAGAGATTAAAGATTACACAATGTTGTGCCTCATAATGACACTCAAACTCATACTTGATACTTATGAAGGTTTCATTATCATCACGGTGTATTACAATAAATAGCGTTGTTCTCTGTTCCTCATTTTCTGACATTTTCCACAGGTTATCAGATCAAACCCAGAATAAATAAAACAGATTCTACAGATTCCTGAACAGACAGTTCTCACAGCTTTAAAGCCAATAAAAACAGATCTCTGTGACCTATTTTTTCAGGTGACACAGCGTAAAGAACGAGTGGCAAATCACTTAAACCTGGCTCAGTTTACTGTAACCCAACCAGTGAGCCAAATCCTGCTGATGAAGCCCGGTCCAGCCAAAGTTAGCTGTGCTCCTGTTCCCAAGAAGCGCCGAGCTGCCAGGATTATGGCTAATTAGAAACAAGTGTTGCACCAGCAGTGCCTGTCGGGCAGACCGTGTGTTTGGCAGTGCTGTGAACCACACCGTCAATTATACACAGATAGTCAGGCGGTAGCATCAGTTAGCATGTCGTCTAGACTCTGTTCCTTCTCCAGTTGCCCTGTGGAAGATTTAAACAAGATGTGCGGCATGCCTCGGATTTTCCTTGTATGCAGCTGTGTGAAAACATAGGCGACAGGCTGTTTCAGTGTTTGCTTTTCAAATGAGACACATATTTTGGGGTGGAATAGGGCACTGGATCCCAACCTTCTGTCTGAAGGGACCCTTTTTCTATCACTAAGTAAACTTGACAACTCTGACAACATGACAATATTTTATGTATTATATATATATATATATATAATATTATATTCAGTACATAACAATAACAGTACAGATTATTTCCTGTGAATAATATTGCATCAGAGAATAATTTTCCTGATATTTTTAGGAACTTTTTATACTATTCTCTGTCTGCCCTCATCCTGTGTGAGTTTACCTCTCGAATAATAAGATGTACTTTAAAAAATAGCAATTTAATTTAGCTTTCTTCACAAAAAGAATTAAATGCTGAGAAACAGGATTAATTCATATTTTTACAGGCCTTACACTCTTAGACTGGATAAAATAATGAACATAGCTACCATGACGTCACCCATTGGTTTGTGGATTCCCAATTTTAAGCCACAGGTTCGACATTTTGTGAGCGTATTTGCATGAGAGGGATGAGAGGTTGGAACTGCGGGGGACCGAGAAGTGTATCTGACTCAGAGACTGTGGCGAGGCCTTGCAGAAAGCCTGTCACTCAAGTGGCCCCGCCCTTAAATATGCATGACTTTAAGCCTTAATAACATTTTAACGGGTGTCTTGTATATAAATTCACCCCCATTCAGTTGACATAAATGTTGAAATTAGCTATAGAAACCAAAACCATTTTTTGTACCATGCTCTAAACATGTTTATTTCTACTGTTAAGTTTAACATTTTAACATGGGAGTCTATGGGGATTGAGTCGCTTCTGGACCCAGCCCCAAGTGGCCATTAGAGGAGCTGCAGTTTTTGGCGCTTCTGCATTTGCTTCGTTTTTCAGTCGCAGAGGTTGCTGCTTGCTTAAAAATCAAGAAGGCCTGTGAAGCTTTGCCGACCCTAGAGGGGGTCGGGATCCAGAGGTTGTGAGGTGTAGGAAAAGCAGCATGGAATATATTATTTTCTTTAACGTATTCTCTAGGGAGACCATAAAGCAAAAATGTCCACTAATCTGTGGCCCCTGTGAACCACAACTCCTTATAGACCTGCTGGCTAAAGGACACAGTATTACTAAATCACTCTATGATATTTTGTGCTTACACCAACATGAAGAAAACATATGTTAACTGTGTCTGGTAAATAGTACCTACCCATTTAAGTGCTCTGACAGCCCTTGGCTCTCCAAAAGACCTCGCCTCTGTCCCATGGCCACCTCACAGGCATTGGTATTGGAGTAGAGGTTGATAGGTGTGTTATAGACGGAGGGCTGTGGGACATTAGGATTGGAGGAGGGGGCTGTCACTTTGGCTGGAGAGGAGGAGTTAGATGAGGAGGAAGAGGCAGACGGGGAGGTGAAGGCGGAGCGACCAGGGCTGGGCCTGGGAACTGAATTGGCTGGAGCTGAGTCCGAGGCAGGGACACTTGACTTCAGCAGAAATGGAGGCTGTGGCGGTTGAGAAGGGGCAGCTGGCTTGAAAGCGGATGACTGTGAAGGAATGGAGGGGGCAGCTGGGGAGGAAGCTGTGACCACACTGCTGTCCCCCCCAAACGGCCTGGCTGTCTTGTTGTATGCAGCGCTGGGCTGACTTGATGGCTTGGTGTATGCCGTGCTTGGGGCGGGGTGAGTGATTGGGACAGGCTTAATGATTTCTTGAGGTTCATCCTGGATAAAAGTGGAGACACACAGCATGCACATACAACAAATCCACAACAAACTCATGCAGCAATCCAAAAAGCACTGCACAACAACCACATCAAAATCTGAGGTGTTTTCACACTGCCTGTGCCAAACAAGTGCTACAAAACGTGGCCTCTTGGGTCAGCTACGCATGCCAAGCCAATCTGTGTTCTGACATAATCTCAGAAGGGCACAATAAGCATGCTCACCTCCTATAAACTGGTATAGCATTTATAAACAACAACAAAATCCAGGTAAGCTTTGATTAATATGCAGTTTTCATGTGAAATTGTGCTTCATACCTTAGGTACTCCATCTTTAGGGGCACTGGGTCTGTGGAGACAGAAAGAAAATCATAAAATCACTGCACATGCATTAACTTTATAGCAGCCATTCATAATTTTGCAATCAAGTTTAATTTCTGCACATTAAAGGACTGAACGTTTCAACTGCTGTGACAATCCAACCTTAGTTTATAGGATGGACTGAGAAAGGGTCACATTATTCAGTGTCCTCTGCTGAATTCAGGGCAATATTTTTTGACAAGTCACCTGCAAAGTAACATTTTTTTTTTGGCAAATCATTGACCTATTTTTTTAAATTATTATAATTATTTCAAAAGATTTCTTTTCCACAAAGTTGATTTAATGTTTCTTCTGTTTTTTTGTCAGATAAATTGGTTTCTTGGATGTCATAGCATCCTAAAAATACCCCCAAAAGAAAAAATCTCAAAGTGAAACTACATCAGTGTTACAATTACATAACTTTGTTTTAAAAAAAAATATATATAAATAAAGACACCTAGAAGTTTTCAGTGATGGATCGCCGATCACAAGCAACAGTCAAGCTCCAGAAATGGACTTTTATTGCACACTAACACAAAAGAAAACAAATGTCAGCCTAGAAAGTAGATTATGTTACAAACTGTTTGCTTTGGAAGATGGTTAACAATAATTCTATATAATTTAAGGGCTAAAACATTCAAAACTACCGGTATGTGTCAACACGCTGTACTTCAGGGTGTCCATGTGCAGACTAGCCTTGAGATTTGGTGCACATCTGATTTATAGTTATGATTGAAGCAGCTGCCACAGTTTTATCACCTATGGGAGGAGGGAGGTGGTCTGTTTGTCTGTTTTCTTGGGATACCCTGGATAGAAACCAGGATATAGCCAACAAACCTTTCATCCCCTCCTTTTGTGTCATTCTTTTATTGCAAAATTTGAAAAACACACATGCATTAGGATGCATTGTGTACTGATGCCTTAAGCATAAGTGCACCTTATACCTCTCCTTCATGTCACATAAGGCACTTGTTAGTCTCATAACAATGGGTCTCATGCATCTATGATCTGTCCTTCTATTGTTAGTGCCCACTGATTTTTTGGGTGTGAGAAAATTTTCCAAGCGCTCAAGAGCACTCTTGCCAAGACTAAGAAAAGAAAACATTGTTTTCAAGATCCCAAAAATAATTTATCTTTGAGGAAAATTAAATAAAAAATGCACAAATAGAATCATAATTGGATTATTCTATGTCTACTTGTGAGAGCTCCACCTCCTCCTGTCCTCCTCCAGTTGTCATTGTAGAGTGCTTGGCTTGGGTATTGTTATTGTTTTGCTTCCATTTTCATGTCAAACCATTTTCTTTTAATTTCAGTTACTGTGTGTCTCTATGCTGACACAGCATTTACAGCATCACAAATGTCTGGTCATTGCTGGGTTTCTGATTTCTTGTAAGGCCAGTACTGAGACTCTGGAATATCACATTTACTTTGTTTAAGTGTTAAGTGGGCATTTGCCAGAGTTTTGCACACAACACAACATCTGCCCTATCTATCACAAAGGGGAGTAAAAGGGGTATTACTTTTGCTAATAGGTCAATTATGATCCACCAGGGTAAGAGCAGATTTGAATGGTGAAGAATGTTTGGTGCATCTGGAGTTAAGTTCTCTTATTTTTGCTCTCAACAGAAAATTAAGAGAAAATATAAGAGCAATTTTAAGAGGATGTTGCTGCATGAGGCCCAATGTGCCCTATATTTGGTCTGGACGTGCAGACAATGTGTCACTTACTCCTCGTTAAAAAAACAAAATACAAAAAACAGACAGTGAGTCAGCAAGGCAGGTTCCGGACCAGCAGCCATGGTATGTCCGCTGGCGTCCTTCCTTTCTCTGCCATATTAGGAAACCAGTCAACAAACTCTCAAGCATTTCCTTTCTGTCTGAGCTGAGACGCAACAACTGAGCTTGGCATCAGGTTTTAAAGAACCCCGCCCTGCGAGCAGATGTTGATGTCATCTGTGCCCATACTTGCGTTTAATGTTTCCACTTAGCAGCTAATATACAGTATGCTTATTTTCCAGTGTACTTGTATTATTGGACCTGCTTATGGAGAGGCAGCAGGCTATGCCAAGGAAAGCAGTAAAAGGTCTAAAGATCAAACAGCACATTCCATTACATATGTGGACCCAGTCTACAATGAGGCAGTGTGTATCTGCCATCAGTGGCCCGGAGAGGGGCAGCTGGGCGGATTCACTCGCTATCATTCTTTTCCCAGAGCAAACTGAACAAACACTTGCTAGGGTGGTCCTGCGAACATCTGTTCAGCTCAGCCCCTCTCTGTGTCATCCCGCTCCCTGCCTAGCTGGACCTGCTTTTGTTCTGCAAACACTGGGTGAGTGTGAAGGCGCACGAGCATGTATTTACTTTATGGTGTCCGAATGTATATCTCTATGAGTGTATCTGGTTAGTGTCATGACACCAACGGGACTAATCCAGGAAGTAAACAAAACGTTGAAGAAGAGTACACTTGCAAGATAAATGCGAAACTTTCTAATGTCACAATGTATGGAGGGACAACTACGCATTTTGATTTTAGCGCTGGTCATCGTTCATTTTCGTCAAACCATACAGTTTGAAAATGAGGTGCTGCTCCAACTAGAAAACAATGTTTGATGCATTGGATGTGCTGAATGTGCATATTAAGGCAGTACAGGAGGAGGCGCACATTAATAATCCTCCAGGACTGTAACATGCTCATGTTTAACCCAAACAATGTGTCATATGACTGCAGCTGGTTCAGATCGAGGTCGGAACACATTCTTGCCATCGCACCAGAGTTCGTTAGTAACCGACTGCTGTGTTCACACCTGCCCAAACGAACTGCACGTAGGGGGCAAATGAAGTTGGGTTTGATTGAACTGAACCAAACAGGGCAGGTGTGAAAGCACCCTAAGTAAGTAAGTGAGAGCAACAGATTGAAAAAATTCTATTTCCCTTTGGTGATTAATGAAAGTATATCTTTATATTCTCTGGGTTGGGGCCTGCACGTAATGTTCATTGGACTTAAGTTATCCTCAAAAGTCCAGTGTGTATGATTTAGTGGGATCTAGCTGTGAGGTTGCATAACTAAAACTTCTCATGTGCCAAGCATGTGGGAGAACTACTGTAACAAAAAAATGCAAATGGTTCTATCAAGATTTGTCCGCTCTGGGCTACTGTAGAAACAACATGGCAGACTCCATGGAAGAGGACCTGCTTCATATGTAGATATAAATGGCTCATTTTAAGGCTACAAAAACATTTCTGCCAATATATCTTCCTAAAACCTGCACACTGGACCTTTAAATACAACAGATCTAAATTAGAGGCATTTCTAATCTTGGTAATGATAATATCTACAATTTACCTGATCTATTATAGGCTGCTTTGTTTGTAAGTCAAAGCACCACAGTTTGTGCTACTGTAAGTTTTTATAATACACAGAAATCCTGCCCCTGTTGACGACACAGCCCTGGTTTTGCTCAAGACAGAACACACTTCAGTTAGTTCCTCCTAATCTAATCAGGATGCCTTGTTTTATTAGATTACAGATGCTGATATCAACGAGATTTATTTATGGACCAAATCTAAAGACTACATACCTTTAAAAACATGAATAAATGAGTGTGAGATATAAATAAACATTATCTTGAAAGCAAAAGTGTACTTGGAAGAAGAAAAAAACAGCTGTTGAGTGTGGTTTTCATCAACGTAGACTTGTCTGTGCAACTGCTCTGTCAAACACACACACACACACACACACACACACACACACACACGTACACACACATGCACACACAGCTCCAGAAAGAGAGAATGAGGAGGTTAACCGGAGGAATAAGCCTGAGGGCAAAGCAGACTGACACATTTCCACCCTGCCCGTGTCTCTTTAAGGGCCAAGAGAAACAGTCTGGCATATGGCATTTGACTGAATGATGGAGAGGCTAATAGGCATCGTTTTCTCACCGCACACACACACACACACACACATACACACACATCTTACGCTCTAACACACTCCCATATCCAGTTTTTAACATGGAGGGAAAACGGCTCAAATAAGAGTAGCCTTTAATTTTCCCCACGCTGTTTTCACTTTTTCACACACAGTTTCTTTTGGAAAAGTTCCATAATAACATCTTTCATGATCCTCTGGCTCCAAGCATCTGTCACCATCTCTCGCTTTAATATCGAGACACTTTGGTTCAGGCTCGTCATATTAAAACTGGGAGTCAGAGCTGGGTACAGATATTACATGATATGTGGGAGGATGGAGACAAGTTGAATTCACACGCTATTAATGTCATGCGCAGGTTACATTATTCCGAGACCTTGTCGAACGAGGCCTGCCCTCTTATATTTAACTTGCGTGATAAATGTTAAAACTCTGTGGGAGACCTGGCAAACACTATCTGTTTTCGCAGATTTACCGCCGCATGAAAATTTGAGCTAGAGCGTGGAGAAGAAGGAAAACAAGGAGGTAAAAAAAAAAACATAGGAAAGCAAAACAAAAACTCTGACAGAGGGATGTGGAATTAACGGGTGTGGAAAATAACTTTTCTTTCTGTATATTTCTGTTTTTCCTGTGCAGCCGGCCTATCCGCTCAGTGGCAAAACTCACAGCTTGTGTCTGGCACATGGCCTCTCTCATCTCTCCATGGTCCCCGTCTGCTCACTGCTCCCTCATATTTCACCAAGAATGAGCATCTTGGAGGATTTTGTGCTGTTAAGTCGAGCTCATGAGGACGTTTCATTAGAGAGAGTAAGAGCAGATGGTTTAAAAAGGAAGGGGCAGAGGTTTAAAACTGCGACAGGGCTAACAATGACAGAAACGTGACTGCTATTTTCAGAGTTAAAGCTCATTAACATGTAACTGGGCAGCCTGACTGTTGCCTGGATACTTGGCCGTGTCGGATGTGTCTGCACACGTGTCAAGTAGGGAGCCCTGTGCACTTGTCCATATCACTAGTCACATGCATCGTAGTGACCGAGGACATTCATAGCATTCAGGACCATGTGCCTTGTCATGCCCCTCTACAACGCTTCACTGTGCGACTGATAACTCTCCGGTCACGTGTGCTCATCTTGGCAAGCAAAAGACGAGACTGATAAATAAATCAAGTGAGGAGTTCTCCTTGAGGTCACATCTCTGGATGCAGCAAACCACAACAGAATAAACTGCAACTCCAGTTAATATATCTTTTTAATACAGGTCCAAGCAATGCAATAACAAGCCCCCATCCTTTCTTGCTTCTCTTCCGACCACCTTACCACATCTGGCTGAGGCAGCCAGGAGTCAGCGGGGGCTCTGGGCTGTAATGGATTGTCCTCTGCTTAACCCTGTTATAACCATTCCATAAGGCTTGTTGGGTCATGTACGAGATATCTGTAGATTTAACCTACAGCCGCCGAGCTGACAACAGTAAGTGGCCTGTGGGCCCCCCAAAAAAGGCATCATGTACTGTAGCTACAGCACTGTCTGTGTGTGGGGCAGTCCAACAGGTGTGCTTACAACAAGGTTAAAACAAATCTAAAGTTAGAAGAAAGGAGGTTATGTAATCAAAAAAAGAAAAGCTAAAGGAGCTAAAGTAAGAGCATATTTTGAAAGGTCAAAGTGCAACATGTTGATGTATGTACTGTAATTACCACAGCTCATCTAGCTAGTAATCCACTCCGTCAGGCAGCATTTCATCTCATAGATTGATACAACCAATAACGCTTTCCAAAAGCTTCATGCCGTGCTATTTCCCCTGGAACAGCATGCCTTTGAAGCACACGCAGTGGAAAATGCGCAAAATGCTGTGGGAGCTGACACAGATTCTTGTGTATAACATCAGAAGATGGTTGGAACGCGGAGCTAGCGGTGCTGATATGTATTATCTTTGAGGTTTTGGAACCAGGTGCAGCCAGCCACAACCTCTGGAGAGTGGAGTTTCTTTGTGCCGTGCTGCATATTTCAATGACAATAAATAAACATCAATTATCATACTTTCCTAAGGCTACTTCCCACAGCCGCCTGCATGGTGTAACTGACTGTCAGCTGCTCCGCAACAACATTTCCATGATAGTAGAACAAAAAGTACCCATCAAATTCACCGGTCATATCAACCGCAAGTATCAAAGATGGAAGATCCAAAAACATGATTTGATTAAATCATTATCACAAGCATATAAACTCAGAGAGGACTATTTACAACCCACATTAACAGTGTGAGGTAGTCTTTCTGCATAGCAACTCACTCCCAACTCAACTTTTGGGCAACCAGTGTGTTCTGGTCATGAAAACTACTGTGCAAGCCAAACTTATTGAGCGCTGTCAGACACTGTTTTGACATGTTTTCCTGAGACCACAATCTTGGAGAGAAAAATCTGGTTTCTCCCTCTGTCACAAAACACATAACAGCTCTTTGCGCATTGAGAGTCTTCTTGACAGTTGACGACAGGATGTAGAGAGTACTTTGAAAGCCCGAGTCCATTTCCTCTCTGTAAACATGTTTCCCCTTACCTAGCAACAAGGAAATAACTTACACATATTGGCGTCGGTGACCATGAGTGCCTTTTTGGCTTAATGATAGATGGAAAGACTGCATGCAATACTTAAGTGATGTTAATTAGATGCTATTTTGTAAAATTACAACATTTGTAGCTATTGGAAATATGATGTGACTGTGAGCGGGCTGATCTCATGCACTGTTTGGACATTTTCCTACAAAAAGTAAAGCACCAAAATTTATATAACCTATGTAATCATGGGCCAGTAATTCGTGTTTAATGCACATTTTTTGGAAGATTGCGATCACATGATAAACGCGCTGATAGAAGTAAAGAAGAAAGTAATCCGCCTAAGGAGGCAGGTTGGGGTGCTGGATAGGTCACAAAGCACAGGACTTTCCCCAGGAGACCTGTTGTCAGAACCGTTTGAATCCAAGTGAACTCTGAATCATTTCAAAGTATGTCGTCACCATGTTGCTTTTACTAAACCTAACCCACGTAACTTTACTTACCTAAACCTAATGACATTCATAGGATATCATTGTGACAGTCATTCTATAACCACATATGTGCACTTGTATATGCACAAATGTTTGTGTTTTCTCTTTCAGACTCCAATTTTTGCATTAAATGTTATTTAATTCCAGTTTGATTAAAGCATAGACACTTCATTATCTAGCCCTTGATAGTAAAATCAGTGCAGCTGAGCTCATTATTGTGGACAGATCTCACTTACATGTTCTGTTTTAAATATGTTTTTAATAAACAGGCCAAAATGTCAGGCTGTAGTGTTTGGTTTGTTTTTCACAAACACCTTCATTATGTTAGTTTCGATACACATGTTTTTCCTTTTAGGCAACTGCCCAAAGAATGTGAGCTATGACAAAGTGGCATAATGGTACTAAACTGTCGTCAGATCAATCATGTCTTGGAATGTTATGATAACAGCAGCCTTATCAGTGATCATCAAAACTATGAATAGGATCTGAGAAAATGAAAGGAGAAAATGGAGCATGTCAAAGAGAATTGTTCTACTTAAAAAGCGCTCATAAGAGGCGGGACTTTATGTGATTTTTTCCATGTTTTTCAACTGGAAACTCCCACTCAGCCTTCATAAACATGCTCTGACGTAGGTTACAGCACTGATGCCGTGGAAGATGCTACTATTTTATTGTTATTAAACCTTTATTTAAGCAGGTAAAGACTCATTGAGGTTCAATATAACACTGCATTTGTACTGTATAAACACAATAAGGATAACTTCGGTATTTTTCAACCTGGGCCCTATTTCCCCATGTGTATGTGTGCGTATGATTCATAGGTACAACTCGTTTTAAAATTGGTTCAGTATTGAGGGAGGCGGATGCAGCCGGCAGCCGCGAAACGAGCTAAAACGGTAACAGGGGCAAATGCATTAGGTAGTGTATTACTTATTACTCAGTAGAAACACTCCCGATTTGGAGAAGCAGGCAGGAGCACTGAGGCACAGATGCTAGGCAATGTAACATTAATGCTGTGGACTCCATGTTAGTTTGATTCTAAAAGGCAAACAATAACACAAAGTATCTAACTGATCAGAGGCAACAGTAACCAGTGACTCTTTGTGTCTTTCATCCATCCATCCATTTTCATCCGCTTATCCAAGGCCGGGTCGCAGGGGCAGCAAGCCAAGCAAGGCACCCCGGACGTCCCTCTCCTCAGCGACACTTTCCAGCTCCTCCTGAGGGTCCCCAAGGCTTTCCCAGGCCAGACGAGATATGTAATCCCTCCAGCATGTTCGGGGTCTACCCTAGGGCCTCCTACCAGTTAGACGTGCCCAGAACACCTCTAATAGGAGGCACTGAGAATCACCACCTTAACGTGGTGCAGGAATTTGCATGTCCCTATGATCCTGGGAGCTGTGTTGTCCTGGGCTAATGGTCCCTGGTAGGGTCTCCAAAGGCAATGGTCCCAGGGGAGGGGCCACACGAAGAACAATTGAAGAAAACTCTGATGACTCTGTAAATTCGGACATTGAAGGCCTTGAGGAGGACCTGGGGGAGCTCGCCAGTGAGTGTCTGTTGGCCAGGTCTTGGGCTCAGCCCAAACAAGTAACATGGAGCCACCATCCTGTGGGCTCACCACCCGCAGGGACAGGAACCAGGGTCAGGTCCATTGTGTGCCGGGCAGCAGGCAGGGGAGGGGCTCTGGGCGTGCTGATCCCTTGCATCACAGACTCTCTTTGTGTCCTGCAAGGTAAAATTACTGTTTCTGTCAAAGGAGTCTGGTGGCTGTGGACAGGGGAGCAGCAAAATGTATTTTAGCCTCCTAAAAAAGTTCTGAAAAAAAATCAATAGAGGTATACTTAGATTATTTTACTGCTTTATCTTGCCATCAGACAGCCTTTTCCGACAGAGACCTGAAGCCGTTATGTCGCCCTCTTCAAAGCCACCAGACTCCATTGATAGAAACAGCATTTACCTCTCAGAATACAAAGGGTTACTGGTCTGACACCGACTCAATCGTTTATTTTGTTTGTGTTATTGTTTGACATTCAGAACCGAACTAACATGGCCTTCACAGCAGTACATGGATTTATATTTTGCAACAACATCATGCAGAAACCTATGTCAGGTCACATGGGAATAGCTTTTTAGGGCTTGGGAAAATAGCAGCTTGACGCTAAAACATACATACTTTGACCAAAATTAGAATTTTCACATTTGAATACATAAGGAACGCTACCAGAAAACTAAAGACTAACATAAAACCTTAAAAAATAGTAAAGGAGCTTCCCTTTAAAATAATACATATATTTTATATTGAGCTTTACGTACTTGAGGAGACAATAGCATAATGATCAGTTTGAGTGTCAAACCTCACTTTCTTCAACCTTCTTTGCACCAATAACATATTAAATTCTCAAGTACCACGTAAAAAGTACCATTTTTTTTAAATCAATTTTAATTAAAAAAAATGGAGCTATGTCAACTATATACAAAGTAGTTGTTTTGAATTCCTTCTTTCTGTATCACTGAATAAGAATGTGCAACATCAACAGCACACAAACCATCCTGTAAAATATGCCGCCAGGAATGAAACAAACTACAATCATGTATTATTTGTAAAGAGGAAACCTTTGTTGTTTAGTGGTTGATTTTAGTTACAGTTTACAAGTACTGTGAGACCAGAATGTTTGATGTTTCATTGTGCGTCCAATACCCACAGCAGATTACATGCAGCTGTGGGACAAAGCTATTTTAGGACAATTTTCCCACGATTAAAGCACAGAGGCTCCTTTCTCCTTTGATGTGGTGATGGAACGACAGGACATGCAAACCAGGCTTTGAGTTTTTCTGTCAACATGTTTTACAGCTTGGAGAGTGTGCGTGCTTCGCCTCCATTTGTTTGTGCCTGACATTGAAGTTATTCGCCTTTATGCTCGGCTGCACGAAATGTATTTGGCTAAAGAATTTAGCTAAAATTCCACAAAGGGGGATGACTCTTTTTGATTTGCCTTCTTCAATATGAAATAAGATGAACAGCCACTCCATGTAACATCCTCTAAGCTGAGTGAACTGGACTTCAGTCAGTGCTGCGTGTGAAATGTACTGAGAAGTTTGAGCTGTTACTTTGCGTTACAAAACCAACTCAAAGTGTCCCTGTGAGTAAAACTCTGGCCTTCTAGCAGATGGACTATAAAATATTTTGGACTGAAACCTGTCCTTGGTGGACAAATATAATGGCAACCTCAGTGAAATTCCTGTTTTCTTTTCTTTGAAGCATATATTACAGCTTTACGGAGAGCTATATTAAGGGAGCTTTCATTTAAAGTGCTCCACAGCACTGCAGCTTTAATATACCCAAGGGCCCCAGAATACCAAGGTCTTCCTTTTGTCTAATAGGAGAAGCAGAGGAGCAGAATCTTTGCCATACTCTACACAGCCAGGAAGAACATGTGTGAACGATCAATGAGGGATGGGACGATATATGATTTTATTGTGGATCAAGAAAAAGAACAATCACTATATCTTGATTGTGGTGAATTTCCGTTATCAGGATAATTGTGATTACCCAAACAGACTGCTGGGCAACCAACAATAAAAGACTGCAAACAGACTGCATACGCACCGCCCTCAAACAATGCTAAAGATCTTAACCTAGCATCAGCATATTTCTTATCAAAAGATATGATGCCACTTCAAATAGTTGAAAAGCCCAGCTCATGTTTTTACTAAAAAATGTGCCCTACCTGTACTTATTTAAAATTTAAAATGAAGTGATTCCAGTACGTTTCAGTATCATTTTGAGAGTTGCATATTTTGCTGATTATCAGAATAATAATCATGAATCGCAATCATTTTGGCCAAGATAATCGTGACATGACATCTTCATATCTTCCCATGCCTGCCCTTTAACACCGACGACAGCGCCCGCAATCCCATTTGTAAATCTATTTTTAAATGCCGGTAGAATTGCAACCAAATAAGATTGAGCAATAATTCTTTTTGCATATAAAACCAGAGGAGTTCCACTAACATATCACGCATTCATCCTGTCCCAGAGCGCTGTTTTCTTGCACCAAAGGGGTTGTAGATATCCAGTAAAAAGCGCACAAAACAAAAACATTATAATCCAGACCGCGGGTATTCGCAGCACTTTCTATGTTGGAATAAGCATCATCACGTTGAGAGCATAAACTGATTTTTTTTATTTTTTTCCAGAAAAATATATGTGGGGGAAAAAAAAAAAATTGCACTTTTTAGCAATTTATTTCATTAGTATGGCCATAAGTCCATACATATTATTAAAATTTGGGATATAAGGGTTGTATTGATGTATAGCATATTAAAATACTCCAAAATGGCACTACAGCATGTAAAACTGTAAAGATATGCTCTGGTGGACTTGTTCTATGGTAGGTCATAGGAAGCTCTCTGTAATAACACATAATTCAGATGGTTAATCATGTTTTTTTGCGTGTGTTCGCTGTGTAAAATTAATATGCTGTCACTTTCTGATGAGGTATCCAAAACTATGCACTTGTAAATCTACATATGTCCTTATTGGAGATCCAAGGACTTGGGCCCACAGTTAAACAGGAACTTACTGTAACCCTCAAGTCTATTTGCATTGAATTTGTTTAATAGTCTAAACTGCAATGCTACACTGCAAACTGTACAATTAACTGTTGAGAGCAAAAGGGAATCACTATAAACCTAAAATAGTGCTTTCTAGGCAATGTACACTAACTATAATGCAGATGAACCGATAAATAAATCGTGCAAGAAACATCAAGCTTAATTTAGTCTTTTTAACGTTCCCAAACTTCCTGCGGGACCTCAGTGACACAGCATCTGCTGTGGCGGAAACACTGAACTGTTTTAAATTAGCACAACAGGAGTTCATCTGTTTCAAATAATGAAGAAGCACAAATATGGCAATAAAGCTTCCTATTGCCAATTTAAGATCTTTTTGTTTGCCTGTTCACTATCCTGTGAAAAGTAGCTTCACATACATAAAGCATGGAAACTCTTGGCTCGGCACATGTTCTTCAAACAGACTTAAATACACAGCGGTAGGCAAAATCAACAAAGCATGCATTCCATTGCTGAGCGAGGAAATCCATAGATTATGGTGTAGAAAGTGCGTGCTCATGTGTAAGGCTTGCATGTGTGCGACTGTTACCTTTTCATAGTGAGGCTGAGATTGCCTGCGCAGGCCTTTATCTTGTTCTGGGCCTCGAGGTGATTCATGCCATCTGTGGAGATGCCGTCAATGGACAGAATGATGTCTCCAACACTCATCTTGGCTTTGGCTGCCTTGCCTCCATCAGTGAGCTGCAATGACACAAATAAAATGTAGAAAAAGAAGCTCATCATGGACATATTTGCACCAAACAGAAGAGTATTCACACTCCGCCTCTTGTGCTTTATTGAAGACTGCGCTGTGTTAACACATGGAACTTTATGGATTGCATGTGCAGTTTAATAAAATGAATAACAAGCAGACATTTAATTCAAAATCTTGGGTGTGGATTCTTTGAGGATTTATTTCTTGTAATCACAGAGCATCGTGCTCTCCTTTCCGTTTCCTGTCTTATGCAATTCTTGTCTGATAAGATAGGCATCTTATTCTCTTCAAAACATCAAAACATCCCTGGGACAGGATTCTACATCCACAAAAACAAGTCGTAATGTTCACTCACACTGCTATACATATCTCTTACAAGTATAATATGCATCATTATGAGAGTAATTTGTACATAAATTAGTATGCATCATTATGAGAGTAATTTGTACATAAATTAGTTCAAAAAAATTAAAAACCAAACTTTTTTATTTACACACATATTTAAATGCAAAGTTCAGTACTTTGAATATGAACCACTGACAGTGATTACAGCATTTGGTGGTGCTGGTTGTGCCTCTCCCAGAGTAAATATCAGTGTTCGTAAATCTTCCGTTCTCCCCTAAGATTTTTAATGAGTGCTGCATTCACTGCTTTCACTGGGTGTTTTAAAGGGATAGTTTCCATCTTTTGAAGTGGGGTTGTATGACATACTTATCTATAGTCAGTGTGTTACATACAGTAGATGTCGGTTGGCAGGCTCCAAGTTTGGCTAAGCAGGCAAGAGCACTGACATTGACGCTAATCAATGTACTGCTGTGGATGGGGGCCAGCAAAAAAAAACATTTTTACCATCTGAAAAAAGTCCCATTTAAAAAAAAATCAAAATCAGTTTAAGTGTACGCCATATTTAGAATATTTTCACTGCTTTACTTTACTGTCAGACAGCAATATCAGAAGGCAAACTGAAGCTGCTATATCGCACTCCTTCAGGCCAGACTCCATTGAGAAAAACAGTAATGTAACATACCTGAACACAGGAGCTGCTACTCTACCACTGCCTCCATCAGTTAGTTTGTTTGTGTTATTGTGTAACTGGTGTTTCAAAGAGTTAGTTCAGTGCAAAAAAGTCACAATATAACACAAACTAACTGACTAAGGCAGCAGCTACCATGTTCAGCGAGCAAAAATTACTGTTTTTCTCAGTGGAGTCTGGTGGCTTTGACAAGAGCGTAGATGGGGAACAAGAAGCTGCAAGAAAAAGCATAAAAATATTCTAAATATAGCATACACTTAAACTGTTATTGATTTCATTTAAGTGACTAAAGTACGTAAGTAAGTTTTGCTGCTGCCCCCATCCACAGCAGGACATTGCTGAGCATCTGTGGTGGTACTCCTGTCTGCTTCTCCAAACTGAGGTTATGCCGGCAGCCATCTACAGTATGTAAAACACAGAGTATGGATACTAGCCCACTTCAAACGATCCAAACTATCCCTTTAAGGACATTCAGAGACTTGAAGCCACTCCAGGGTTTTCTTTGCTGTGTACTTCATCTGTTATTGTAGTGTTGAAAGGTGGTGGTACACAGGTTGTTTGCTCTAAAGCAGGTTTTGCTTTGGGAGCTTAATGTATTTGGCCCCACCTCTTGTCCTGACCTAGACTCCCAGTCTGTAAAACTTTTTGTCTGATCACACGTTCTAAGCCTTTGTATGTTGAACACATGCTGTGTAAAACTACTATGTCTGGGTTTTAAACTCTGCTTACGTGATGTACCTTTAAGTAAAGCTGTAAGGGTAAGGGTAAGGGTTTTATATTTTTTACAAAGCAAATAAAAAGTGAGGAAAAGCTTACAATATGGGAAATGTAAAAAGCTACCCCATTTGCGGAGGTAGAATCATTTAAAACCCCATAGCTAAGATTTAAAAGTTTAAAGCTCTGCCACAGTCTGGTCTTCCTGAGAGTAGGGTAAGGTAGAGTTGAGGTTCATCAGGTTCTCTAACCCTTTCTTCCATGCTGAGGCTTGCATTTAACACACAGGAAGTAACGTTAAAAGAAAAAAAAACATGACGAGGGGATGACTCTCTACCAGGTGTGGGTACCGACCAGCGGTTACGTAAGGCTGTGCACACCTCATCAATCACTCAGCACACCCACAACCTGTAACCTGTAATCATGCACGAACAAAAAAGAACTCCATGTACTTCATTATACTACGGTGCTTTTGTCAGGATCATATCTTTATGTAATCTCTCAGCAGCGTCAAAAAGTAGAACTCAAGTTGCCTGAGGCCTCAGACACTTAATATAGGGACACGGGAAGCTCACACATGTGCGTAACGTGGGAGCTGAGGTGAGATGTTTGAATGCGTTGAGAGACAGAAAGATATAATGATGAAGGTGTGAAGCGTGATGGGAGGAAAGTGATTTTAACTGTCAACTCTACTTAGTGACTAATATAAAATTGAATGTCAGAAAATGGTTAAACGCTCCCCCACTGCCATCTACAAAGCATTTCTGTGAATCAATGAATTGTAAATGCATGCGAAAGACCTCCCACTTTTCAGTCACACACACTTGAGAGTAGTTATTTATATGAACCAGCCCTGATTCAGATAGATAAACACCAAACAAAACATTCCCTCTCCCCTCTGCTGAAGAATGCATTCAGGTTAGGTAACTCTAAAAAGACTTCCTCTTAGTTTTAAAAAAAGGAGCCAATGAGACATAAAGAATGTGCCATTGTGTTAACCCTCATAATAAAATAGGGGAAAAGAGTGGGAGGGAAGGGCAGGGGGAAAGAATGAGGAAGTGACAGCGGCAGTGGCAGTGACCGACAGATTTTTCTCTGGAGCTGTGCTTTGCTTGTGTCATTATCAAGCAGATCAGTAGCGGGAAGTGTAGAATGCATAGCTGAGCCTAATGTATGCATACCAACGTCCTGGAAGCCTATAGTGCAGCCACATGCGGAGTGTTACTAACAAAGGGCAGGGTACTCAGCCTCCACTGACTCACCCAGGGTCCAGCACCGACTCATAGACACACCTGCTGCATGAGTTTGTCCTGACTCATTTACTTTCAATAAAATTCTCATTGCTCTTCAGGGCAGACGCCAATAAAGAGAGCGTAAGCACTCTTCAGAGACTACTGGCATCTGCTGGCTCTCTGCTGGAAGTTAATGACAGAAAAAAAGCCGCTAAACTGTTGAATGAGCATGTCTCAGAGACACTGAGTCTTCTCTCTGAATCCCACTGTGTGCCTGTTTGTTAGAGAGGAAGAGAGGGAGTGAAAAGGCGTCCTGAAGTTCTCTCCATGTAGGGGTGTGAGAAAAGACAATACTATACAGCTCTATATATGGTAGCACCTCAAACACTATTTCAAGACATGAAGAGAGGAGAACACGCTTGATAAATTCTTATAAAGCTATGTGCTTTAATATGCGGTTAATGTTTAATGCTGTAGCCGGCGGCGAACAGAGAGTGCTTTATAAATCCCAGTCGAACACTGTCTTCCTCACACGGATACAAAACAAATAGATGTTACGGCAGGAATCCCCGGCATCCGCGGTCTATAAATATAAATCAAGAGAAGTCTGAAGCACTCATGATGGAGAGCAGACAAGTAATGAAGTGGAACTTTGGCTGTTCTACTCCAGCTCCCTCAAGAGAACAGGATGTTTGAGCAACATGCTTTTTACCAAATACTGTCAACCGCATCACATCGTGTAATTTGTGCACTTAATCAAAAAACACGAGTTGCTATTTTAAACGTCGTGAGCTCGGATAGAAAGAGTCACCCAAGGCTGTTTCGCAGAGGCCACCATGGGGCTTTATGTGAGTTTGGCAGATGAGAAAGACGTTTCCAAATGAATGAAGTGTCTTTCCAACTGCACTTACATGAATGGGATTCCAGCCACATAATGGTGTGGCTGCTGTGCTGCTGTGGTCCTCTCCACACTGCTGATTTTACTGTTGTGCAGTTACTGGTAATGACTAGTTCGTCCAAAAGTACACATGTAAGTTCCTCTGCGCTGAGCTACAGCATATTGGACAATACTTGGCAGATCCCTCTAAAGACTTATGGTAAATCCTATAGCACACTGGAGATTATAATATTAGTGGCTAAAAAGCCCATTAATTTATTTCTGGTATAAAAATCTTTGTGGAAGAACTCCGTCTTCACCTTACTGTGAAGAGATGAAGAGAAAGTCGAGGAGATTTTGTTCTGGACTAACTGTAAAAACACAAGAAGTGGAGCAGAAGCCTAGAAAAATTAACAGCCCGTTGCCTCCATGTGTCTCCAATCCATCTGTTATACAGCCATAATCAAATACAGTCGCAAAAGCAGAAAAAAAAATGGGTTAATACCAAAGAGCGTTAAGATTTAGATGTTTATTCAGTAATCAACTTATCCTTAATACGGCAATAAATTAATGAAGAAAAATAAAGCGTTCTATAAGATTCATTATTAGTGAAAACAGATTCTGTTTGGAGAGAAAGCAACTTTGTTAAGTAGTTGATTCGGCTAAATTTATGACCTATAGAGCCTCTCCAGATACAGTCAGTCGAGCAGGCTGCTGCCAGAACTCCTAAAATACTGGAATTCTTCACCAAATACATCAATGCTTTAACCAACTGATTTACAGTGTTTTGTACAACCATTTAAATTTCACACTAAACTTTTTATGGAAGAACAAACACTTTTAAGGTAAGGCAACAGATTTAATACCTACAGCACCAGTGGGAAACTAATCATCTTCCATGCTGGTGTAACTTTCTGCCTTCAGTGAAATTATGGAGTAAGGAAGCGGGCTGTGGTCATTTTACTTTTGAGAAGTCATGTTACAGGAAGCGTCTTGTGGTGAGGACTGAAAGCCTGTGAGATGCATGTCATGTCTGTGTAGGGTAGAGGACCTTATATGGAAAAGACTTGGGCCGAACACTATGTCATCACAAACGCATAAGGCTGAAGCGGCTTGACTCACAGGCAGGACTGCACCCATTCAACCTGTGAAGCTCATCAAAATAAAAGAGTTTACCCTGCACAATCTCTGGGATGAATCTGTGGAGAGAACATTAGACGGTACAGCGCCCAGCAACCTGCTAGGCTAGCACAAGCAGAGGCCATAAAGTAGAGTTTATTGCCCGGAGAAGTCTTATTTTTAGCGCTCGCACCTGCAACACCTTGCAGAATCTGTTCAAACAATAAACAGAAGGACGTACGAGAAGGAGGTGGGACACAGCAGTTGGGAGGGGACCAAATAGCAAGTACTCCTCCGAGCCAAGCATCGCAATTAAGGGTACTTGAACAGAGGTAGGCCCGTGGTTGTCATGGATTGACCCCAGTCTCTTACTACATCAATCAGCCTGCTGGAAAACAGGAGATGCCAAGCAGACCTGTGTACGAGCCCTTGGTCATATCGCCATGACAACGCAAACAAAACAACACAAAGCAGCACCGACCCGGCACTGAATAGTGAATGCTCTTTAGTCAGGTCAGAAACAAACCGGGCTGACGAGCGCTGCTGAGACAGATGATATGAAAAGGCTTTCAGTCGTGGTGGGGCTCGAGCCAAGTGCAAGTGCCGGTTTCCATCTCCATCCATGATTCATTCAGCTCTCCAGCAGGGTTTAAATTGGGCTTTTTTGGATTCAGCCAAATGGCATAATGATTGTTAAGTGGTAAAATGCTTTGGCGGTACATTTTATTAATGACTGGACTGACAGAAAAGGACTATACCACCCTATTAGCAGAATATTCCTGCTTTCCAAAAGCTGAAACATGACGACACAGGTTCAAGAAAGGTACCATGACAAGACTTAAGAGGGAAACTGGAATACTAATTAAGATGAGTTTCTATGGTACATGTTAAATGGACTACATTTATATCGCACCTTAATCCAGAGAGTTGTGTGAAGCATTTTTTATAGCATGGGACAGGCTGTTATCAAGCATAAGTAACCAGGTACAGTAACATGTTACTGTAATTCCACTACTTTGGCGGTAACTAGAAATGTAACTAAAAAGTTTTTCAGCTTAAATGACGCAATGGGTTTGTTACTCATTACTTTTGTCTTTATCACAGCAGACAAACGCAGCCTATTCCCCAGATTTTTTCTAGATTGGGATCTACAGTCACCCGACGTGAATCAAACAATCAGCATTCGACTGTCACTGCACACAGTGGCTGACAGTTTAGGCAATTTAAGCTTGCCGTCCTAGAAATATGGACATTATTTTTTTGAGATCAAGTACAAAAACTTGTGGTTGAGTTGTGCTATCTACCTCAGCCAATTAGAATGCCACTGCAAAAATTTTAAATCTGCTCTCTCTTTTGCTGCTGTCAGCCATCATCTTAGGCAGAATCTTTGCGCCCTCCTCCACCCCGTTCAGCCATCGTATCCAGAGTCTAGGACAAGCTCAACAAAGGGTCATTCCTCTACTCATCCAGATCACTGGCACTTCTCCATCTTCTTCTGATCTCATCTTCACCACCTCAACCACCACCAGCACCTAACCCTAACCCTACCCCTAACCCAGTTATGGATTCATCAGCCTTCATACCATCTCTATGGGGTCTAATCACCAAAGGCTTTCCACATTTTTTTCACATAAATTCTTATGTGCACATGTTAATAAAGATTTTCTTTACTATAAAAAAAACGAGTCTCTCCTGATTGAACTAATATTATGAAGAACCTAGCAAATCAAAATGTCTACGTCCCCTCCCTGGCAGATACAACAAGCTGTTGCTCCTCGCCAGTCCTATAGCTGAAGTCCTATAGATCAACTGAGGGGATTAAACCTCACTTAAAATGGATCATTATGGTGTCTTTCTTGTGACATTGTCAAAGTGAATGTTTAGGCTATTCCTTCACTTTTTTTTAGGACTTTTGGGACTATTGGCATGAATGACAAAGCTCCTTAACAAGAAATGCAAAGGTACTAACAGAGACTTAATGAAGAGGTTCTAAATTAGGGGCCACCTGAGCCCTTGGGTCCATGGGCCTGGGCCCGGTAAGCCAGTTTGATTATCTACCCATGAACATATCCATTGTGTCTTATTGTTCCACTTACTTTTCATCAGAGTGATAATGGCAGATATTTGAAAGTAATACAAAATTTACTTTCTCTAGTGACGAATACTTTTATTTACTATTATTTAGTCAAGTGACTTCGTAATTGTAAGTAATTACTAAATTTCAGTCAGTTTGCATAACACTGGGTGGCTATCACTGCTGATAATGTCTTTAATCCAGCTGATCTTAAAACAATAAGATAATCGCAGGTTGTAGCTCAAGCTGCAAGCATGAAGACAGATGATGTGCAGTGTCCCACTGCGCCTGTGAATTCACAGCACATTCCTCTCTCCTCTCAAACTGAGAAAAAGTGGATTGTTCTTTTAAATATCTTTCATCACAACAGAAAGAAAAGACTGTGAGTGGTCTAAATCAAAATCAAGTGACAGCTTGGTTATTCTTTATAGCTCTGCCATATAGCATTAGAGAGATTGAAAGCAGATGCCCTCGATACAACTGTAGACAGACACCAGGGAGATCATACTGGGATCAAACAGATAACAGTTTTCCACTGAAGCCATATGCAACCTGAGCACATCTTTACGACCCCGGACAGATTATTAAATATGCCCCGTGAAGTGTGTATTCTCAAAGCTATGAAATACGGGATAGAATTTCTGGGTTGTACTGAAGTTAAGTTTCCATGTAAAAATGCTCGAGAGATTTTTAATTCAACAGACAGATTGAAATACAGACAAACTGCTTGACAGCTTTGCAGCACGGACCACAAGTTATCTGTCTCAACAGTTTGCTGAAACACCGGGGGAGCTTTTCACCGCTTGATTTTATTTTTTCTGGACCTGAGCTTGACCAAAAGTTATGGCTTAATGTCATACAGATTATTCTTTATCACAGTAAGCTACACAAGATGCAAAATTCTCGGCGGATTGACTGTAAATCAGTGATGAAAACACAAGAGGCATTTCCTCTAATGGCAGGGATTCTGTTACTTGCACTTTAGCACTTGCTATCACGTACAGTCGTATTATCTAATCAACATTAACCCTTTATCACTATTAGAATAACCTGACTATGGAGCCAATTCAGTCATAGCACATCTACTGATGCCTTTTGGTTTGCAGGTGCATGGTTTTATAAATTAATAATTTAAAAAAAATATCTGAATGACCAGGGGTGAATGTTGCAAGCTGTTATGTTTTTGAGATGTGAAATGATAAGTGTTTCCTTTCACAGCAAACAATAATGCAATGTCCACCAATAAGTGCATCTTCTGAACTGCTGATATATTAGATGATTAATCAATTCTGAATTTAAAAATAGTTAAGTAGCTGAATGTCACTGAAGGTTATCCACATTGTTTGCTCTACAAATCTAATTTGATTGCGCAGCCCAGCCACCAGAAGAAAATGTTGGCACTGTATGTTTCTGCAAACCAGAAATACATTACATTTGAACGTTTCATACATCATATAAGCATTTCTAAAGTGATTATATAAGCAGAATTTTTCATCTGAAGGTGGAATGGTTAGTGGATGGCCTGACACCTCGGTGAGATGCCTGCCAAGCTACAGACCACTGTTCAAGACCAACAAACAACAAGACCAGTTGTGATTTAGTGAGTCGCTTTTTAGGCACCAAATGTGTTTTGTAGCGATCAGCTGCTGTTTTTTCAGCGGGGATAGTGGCCCGAAAAGCATTTCCCTGCCTAGACTGTGCCCCAAATGGGATATTTTAAGCATAAAATGATCATTTCTTAACCATAACCAAGTGTTTTTTATGCCTAAATCTAAACACAAGTTAACCACAGCATTGTTGAAGTGTAAAGTTTCAGTGTATCCAATACAAAATAAGCATTCAAACATTGTATTATCCATGGTTTGCAGAAACGTACGCTGCCAACATTTCTTATGCCAACGAGGTTGGATTGTACGTTTTTAAATAGTGTGCAGAGAGTGTGGAGAGGAAATGAAAGTGGTCGGCCTTTCAAGTTCAGCACATGCTCAATGTAAAGCTGCATAGTAAATAACTGGTGAGTAAAGGACATGTTTATAGTCAGATCAAAGAACACAGTAAAGGGTGTTTCAGACTGAATTAATACTTAAAGAGAACAGCTGCCTGAGTTTCTCACTGAAAACCCACAAAGCAAAGCTCTAATAATTAACTCATAACAGACATATACTTGACAGATATGACATTATAATTAAAATTATTATTATCCAGCTAATAATATTTGTCAGTTACCCAATGTGGAGCTGTCTGCCTCTGTTGGATCCTCCACTTTTACAACCAATGCACAAAGAATACCTTTTATCCCTCATGTTGATGTCGGTTGCCCAGATACACCCCCATCATCACATTCCTCTTCTTTGAGAGTGAAAGTAGCCTCACCATATTAACACATAATGGCAGTGCTTGAAAGAGAAAAAAAAATCTGGAAGCTTAGAGCCTACTGCAAACAAAGAGCTAAAATTAGTTTGTATAATGTTCACTGAGAGTATTGCATGCCAGTAAAACAACAACCAAAAGGCCATGAAAGACAAGAGGGGGAAGTGAGGGGTCAATGGGAAAAGAGAGGAGAATTTTGCAGTGCTGACCCCCGACTGACCCACAACAACCAGACACGTAGGTGGGTGTGAGATACTCTTACTTGGTTATTACTTTAGCTTTAGCTCTGATAAACTTTTCTTACATAACATCTTTTTTAGAATAACAGTCCAGTGAATTTATGAACTGTTTAACTCAATTTACTGAGTGTAAACAGATTTAATTCACTCCAGTGTTATGTTTTGTCTTTTTTAAAACACATTTTCTGCTGTTTTATAACCAACGTTAAAACGCTCTTGAGTGCAAGCCTTTCCCATGTGGAGGCCTATCAAGACATGCCTAAAAAGGAGCTGAATAACCACAGACGATGATGGAAAGAGTGAAGGGTAACAGGAGAGCAGACACCCACGCATATATCCGTCATTTTAAACCCGTCCTTCATAAGTCATCCTTACATTATTGGGTGGTCTCAGATTCAACCAAAATCCCAACTCAATATCACACAATACATATGACTTACAGTATATGCACTCCACCTCATACTGTGATTTAGTGATATTATTAGGCCAAAGCCATATATTCCTAAAAAAAGGCCTCTGGTTAACAGGCTGTGGTTGTCTCGTAAGCAACCAGCCTTATATACTGTACTGTATGTAATCTTTGGATCAGCTACATATGGCACGCATATGTACAGTAAAGTCATGACATCATTATTCCATGGCAATCGCATCCATCTTAGCAAAATAAATATAAGCTTTAATGTGGAGGCATATTCATTACTGTAAATTCAGTCTATTTAGCATCATGGGTCTCTAATGAACTTTAAAATGGGCCTGTGATCTGCACAATTTCCTCGGCACTCGGCTAATGAAGGAACTGGACTACATGTAATGGTTAAACTGTTGGCAGATGTTTCCATGTATGTACCTTACTCCTCCCTTTGTAAACACAACGACTCTTTTAACGTACATTACAGACACCAGGTTCACAGATTACTTGCACTGATAGATCTGACATCTATCAGATTTGAGAAAATGTATGTATTTCCAGCTACTACAACACACATAACACATGTCCCACATTCATTTTGTTGGCTGCGTCTAATGTGACACAAGGATTTGGAAGATAAACAGACAAAAGAGAGACTTATTCCTGGAGCCTGGACAACAGCGAGAAATCTGAACCATTTATGGTGCCTGGTGCCATTTGCTAGTCATGCACTGGGATGGAAATATGTCGCAGGAATGACACTAACCGACAGTGTGATGGAGTGAGAAGCTGTGAGAGTCATGTTGCCGGGCTCAGCAGTACTGCGGCATGCTCCCGACCGCTGATGACTCAATGCTGCTGGTGGACACAGGAGGTGTATTCAACACTTTGTGGTCCGTGAGTAGCTTCCCCGCAAAACCCACAAAAAATGGAGAAATAATCACAACTACCACATGACATGCATTTATGATTTTAATAGATTCAAGGCTTCTGGCAGGATTTTTTTTGACATCTGTCCACACTCACCTGTCTCATTTTATATTAAACTCTCTAGTAGAACCATGACATAGCACATCCCTTCAAACATCAGGGGTCAGGGGCCCAGCTGCTTTTAATTTTTTATACACATGGAGTGTGTACACTGCACCATATCAACTGAAAATGCTGTCATCAATTCACATCTCACATTTATGAAGATAAATACATATTAATGTCTAAATTGTAAGGGTGGGGGAAATACAATACAGCATAGTATCGCAATACTTTGCATGGCGATATTGTATTGAGCAGATGTTGGGCTCGTGTGACTGGACTGATGCCAAAATTGAAAGGGCAACAGAGGCAAAATGGCCAATTTGATGTTGAGTTTTTTCTCCTCTTCCTCTCCGGAAAAGCTTATATTCTTATATATTCTTATATATAAAGATGCTCCAACATCTAATCAGGTGACAGGAGTGGAAGTGCTTCATTAATGGATTGTTTTTGAGATATGATGACAAGATGTCAACTGACAGCTACATGCCCCCATGACAAAATGCTGTCCTTCATTCCATTATTATCATAGTGACAAGGCATAAAAATAGTCTGAGCAGCTATGCTGGCCTTTTCATAATCTATGGTTATGTATCCACTTGGGAAAAGTCACTTCTCTTCTCCAAACAAAACCTTCAAACTTCTGTAACTGATCCTTCCAACAACAATAAATAAACAGAGGCACTGACCTTGGTCATGACACAACAGGAAGCGGCAGGAACTGAATAACACAACTCATTCTGCAACAGCCAGAGTTTGTCAAACACAGTATACACCGGCAGAGGACAAGCTGACATCTTTTAAACCCTATTTGTCAAGAAGCAATGTTAGTATAATTGAGACGCGTCAGATACCCTTGGGCTGAAAAAGACTGCCTGACAGTGTAATAGTAAGCTGCACTGCAGGCGTCTTGTAATTTGTGCAACAATCACAGTGCTTTGCACAGACGTCCTTTACTCCAAGAACATAAACAGTTCAACTATGTATAGGCTGAGGCTGGACCGGTCTTATAAACAGGCCTGTTTTTCAAGCAGTAGGCCGTCCAGTCCAGCAGTCCATCTCCCAGTTGAGGGCTCAACAGGACCTGTTCAGCCAGAGCCAAATCCCAGTTTGAATTTATGTGACCTAAAGTCCCAAATAGTTATTACAGAACCACTGTGGCTTTCTAGAGTTTCACTCAAATGGGCCCTTTCAGGACAGATTCTGATGCTTCCTCTTCAGACCCAGTCGTCTCCTGTGCCTTGCATCAGGACTAACGCCAGGGAGAAAGGCCAGGACACTTAGCACCATCCGCCCTCTGAATGTTCAAAATGACAGCAGCCATTAACAGCTTAATCCTCCAAATACATCCCAAATGGCTGCCGGAGAAATTAAAGGGAGTGGTTTTAAATTGACAGATACTGTGGTTACGGTTCAGTTATGTAATATTATGTTGACAATAGTCACAGCCTTGGCAGGAGGTCAGTCACGACCATGGGGGACGGAGTGACAGAGGCCAGGAGCTGTTGGAGAAGGTGTCTAAATCCAGCAATGAGTGTCACACAAAAGATGAATGGCACACACGCTTTCATCACTGACTGGGCAAATGGCATAGTATGAGCAGCATTCCTCAGAGGTGACTGTCATGGAGTGAAGGGTACATAAGTGTTACGTGTGTGTGTGTTCTACTCACCCGTGAGATGGTGAGGGGCAGGCAGAAGTCCTTCCCTCCTTGCAGTCTGAAGCCCCAGGGGGCAGGGCCAGTCAGGGAGACGTTGTAGCTGCTGGTCATGATTCACCTAGAGACAGACGGATAGATATGTTACACTTTATTGTGCAAGAAACAGAGTTATCGTCCATAAAGAGGTAAACTCCAGGCAAAGAGGCAAAATTGGCGTGCAGACAACAACTAGTATTTAAAAAACGATATTATTTTCATTCTTCTTTGTCACCCAGTAACACCTCACCAGACCTGCTGTGACTACTGGCTTCACCTTTATCACACTGAAGATATCTAAAGTCAAGTACAACAGTCTATTAATAGTCCCCTCCTGAAGGTCCCAGCTCTCTGCCGACAGCTTTAGAGCAGGTTACTGGTCCTGCAAGCAGTGCCATTAACAACGGGGTTAAAAGTGAGTTGTAATATATCATATGAGGTATATCCTCTCAACTGCTAGTAAACAGGCATTCAAAAGACTATGAGAAAACCCATAATGAGCTTTGCATTGCAGGATTTAATATGCAACAGGAAGTCATGTTCAGAGAGCAATAAGAGGGTGTTAAAATCATTTTAAGCACACCTAAGAATGGATTACCTCACTATAACATGGCTATTTGACAAAAAGCGTTCACCTGATTTCACTGAACATTTTGGATGTTTTTGGAGAAACCTTTTTTGGGCAAATAAGAATTAAATGGTGCACATATTGACTACCCTTTGTAGGCCTGGGGTATCAGGGTATAAGGGTATACTGGAGTATTTAGAAATCCAGAGGGTATGATTTTCAATACTATTAAAAATACAGGTGCTTCTCTTTCCATTAAACTGATAAGGAGATGCTGCATTGAGGTGATGCATTGTAGTGAACAGCTTGCACCACCAGAGGTCAGTCTCTACTGGTTGAACTGAGCTGAGAAAGATGGCAACTGAGAGTGGTGGGGATAACGTTACAGGACTAGCTTGACATGACTTCCTTCCACTACAAATGTGGTTTAGTAGCCACATTATTTTACTGAAAACATCATTTCTGTTCAGCCCACTGATGAGTCAGTATCCGCCGCAGCAACAAGTTTCATCGAGTCCTACAGCAAAAAGGACACTTAGTTCCTATCTAGTCATTATTCTGTGGGCTATAAGTATTTAAACCCAGCAAGACGTGTCTAAGTAGGCTAATTCCATATTAAACACACCGCAGTGTAGGCTAGAAAGTGACACACGTGCTACAATGACTTTGATCACCCTCAGCTCAGCTTTTACTTTTTTTTTTGTTTGTTTGATTTACACAAATACCGTTATATATTGTGTACCCCGGTGAAATGTCAGGGAGGTATAAAGGTATGGAAAAACAGATACCACACCCAAGCCTAATCCATTGTCGACTGTTTGTTAAAAGAATCTCAGCACAGCAACTGAAGCTGCACTTTGGACTTACTGTATGATCTGAGTGTCTTTTCGCTGAACTCACTGCTTGTGAAAAATATGTTGTGTTAAAGGCACCCACTATATTCTGCATCCCTATACAACACAAGGGGGGTTAAACAAACAAACCAGAGGTAAGTCAAGCATTTCCGAAGATTAAGCATTGATATTCAATTCCCAGCAGGACATGGTTCAGTGAACAGCCCTGTACCTGCATCATCCTTAACACACATTCCTGGGGTTTAGCAATGGTGATTAAGAAATTGAAAACTTCACATAAAATATCTTGTAAAGATTCGCATCCTGCTAACCCCCCCTGTATCCTTAGTATGTAACAGTGAACATTGGCCTTTCCCCTGCTGCCGGGCCTGCACAGGGTCACAGTGAGGGCGAGGCACACCCTGGATGATCAGAGACTTGATAGAGCTCCGCTTTAATCACTGCCAACTCAACGTTTCATTGAATAGCAGGTTCGCCTCATATTTCTCAATGTCTAAATGCACCATCATCTACATGACCTCATGCATGAACACAAATACCATATCCTGATTATACATGTGTGCATTCAAATCAAACGGACAGTTCCAAAAGTGAGACACAGCGAGGACTATTTGGTACAGTAAAATATTTCATGCACTATTGAGTTTCACTGGTTTAAGCCTTGCCTGTCATGCATTCCATTTCCCTTGAAAAATCGAAGCTGCAAGCTATTTTTTGGAAGCGAGACTGGGGTTAAGTACAGTCACATGCTAGCATTTAGTGCATTATGACATGTATTAGGTTAATGATTGAGGAAATTGGTATACCATATTCGCAGAACACTTTAATTTATGAGTCTGGTATGAGTATTCAGCTAACAGGCTGTGGTGGATTTGTGTGCCTGTGAGCCTCTGAGCACAAGTTCAGAAAAAAAAGAAAACGCAGATCATGTGGAAATATATCACCTTTGCCCTGCCCAACAGGAAGAGTGAATGTTGACATGAAAACAGGATGTGCAAGGCTAACCCACAAGCATTATATGTCACATAAAGTGCATCACAATTATATGGAAAAGGGGAAATTACATATAGAAGCTAAGATGAGTCAAACTCTGAACAGACAGGTTCATTGTTAGAGAACCAGAGACAGCTAGGACTTACAGTTCTGGTGTAACGAACTGTAAGATGAAACTGAAAGATTTTTAATGCTGATGGCAGACATTTGAGTTTCTGTTCTTTCATTTCTGGCTTTGATGAAGAGGATTTCACTTTTTCACGACATAAGCCATTACTGGAAGAACATGTGAACATGACTAAGCAATTAAATGTTTCAGTGCTTGCCTTGAAAAAGAAATATTCACACATTTGCTTGCTGGGCACTGCAGCGAAAACATACTTTCCTGATGAGTATGTCATGAATAATAATGCCTTGTCTTCCTGCAGGCATGTCATTTTGAGGTTGTAAGTCATGCTGCCATCACAAATTCCCTCAGGGACACAGCACCACCTGCTGTAGCCCATCACCTGGTCAATTGTATGAGACACTCATCTCATCAAATCAGGGGGTTGGCCCACACGCTGTCTCACCATCTTGCCTGGAGGGGAACAGGCTCTTTAAAGGAGCCAGCAAAAAGGAGCCGCAAAAGGGTGTGCGGGGCGGGTGGAGAGATGGAAATAAAATCACGTGTGAAAGTGATAGGAAGGAGGTGAACACCTGGAAAGCAAAGAGCACATAGCTCTACTATTTATACAACACACTTTCACAATCAAACTCAAATACACACACGCGCACGCATGCAGAATATGCAGGACTATAATAAGAAAGCATCCAAGTAAAGACAGCTGTCTCCCTCTTCAAGGTGACCAGGGTTGAGGCGAGCCAAGATGTTTATTTTTAGGGAAATTTCAAGGCCTAACCCAGTGTATTGACCACACATTCTCTCGAGGAAATTCAACCCATTCTTTTTAAACTCATCAAACTGCATCAAACGTCCTTCACTGTTGCAAGCTTTGTTTACCATTTCATTTGAGTCCACACCAGTGATGCCCTCAGAAAGTTTTCCAAGGGATGGCCAGATGAAGCCACTGAAAAGCCAACCAAAAGCCATACCTGAATTTCAGGAATTCAGTTATGCTTTTGAAGTGTAAACGCTAGTTGAAAACTATGTCAGTATGGAGGGTTTTGGCTTTGCATGCACACACCAGCACACGGTGGTGGTGTGGAATCATCATTCAAAAAGGGAAACTGGAAAACGTCTTGACGCCAGTTAGCACATTAACAACACAATCAAATGTTGAAAGAGCAAAGCATATTTACTGTGCACCAGTGAACAATAACACAAAGCACCAGAAACTGTTTCTTCTAAAGAGCTCAATGGCTAAAGAAAAATAATCTTCGTTATGTAACATGTTTGTTTTGGTCTCACTTCCTCTGGACTTTAGCTATTTGTTTACTTTCCTCACTTCCGTTTCTCTTCTTGTGTGCTGAGCCTAACTCCCAGTCAGAGCGATTTCATTCCCTGGCGGGCTCTGCAGTCACTGACGCCGATTCAACATGCTGATTCAGCAGTAAAAAAGCCGACTAGGCCAACTAGGGTAGACGAGGGCCAACGGTGCAGGACACACCACAGCGACAAGGGCCACGGATGACTGACAGCCGACAATCAGCTCAGTGTGTCAGGGCCTTAGTGCCGGCACAGTTAACATTTTGAGTTCAACAACAATCCTGTTTTAATGTGTTATGTATCTGTACATGTTAGGCAATTCATTGCTCTTCAAACAGGCTGGTTGTCCTTTTTCTTAAAAGACAGAAATACAGCTTTAATTTGAAGGAAAACATGATTGTCAGAAACAAAACATTTACTGTGAACAAGCCTACTGAAGTTTAGGGGAAAGCCCATTTTCATTCAGATATCTTGAGGCGAGAGTTCAAAGAACCCCTTTGAAAATGGCCATGCCAGTTGTTCCCTTGCCAAAATTTAGCCTCACTTTGGAGCTTCCAAACAAACTATGCCAACATGGTTGGTACCAATGAATGCCTTAGGCTGTCTAGTTTCACAGAAAAATAAATGTGCTACAGCCTCTTAAAGACGGTAATATCGACCTCCAATTATTTTCGCCAGAACTGGCAATGCATAAGAATGTTTAATTTTCTGAGGTGACACAATTAACATTAACACTGTACGTTTTATTCAAAGACTTTTGAGTAATGGCTTGAAGACATGCTCTCTCAATACACAGCACTGAATAGCTCTGTTACAACTACAACAGTTGTTCACAACAGATTCTTTCAGTATTAGATTTCACAGCCAACTGGGACATCTCAGTAAAACCTACAAAAATGTTGATGGCGAAATCTGGATCACACTCGAGTCATACCCACATATCAGTAGCATGTCTTTCCCTTATATGGAGAGAGCAAACATTAGGCTCATCTCATGTCCCTGCTTGTTTTGCAATCTCTAATGATATCATGCATAGACATGAGCAGACACACCTTTCAGTGTTCCCAAACTGAGGAAAAACAGTTGAGCTGTGCACAAGCATTTTATCAGCAGCACTCACATCAACCCCTTCTCTACGCTGGTTCCAGATTAATTCTGGTTATTTTCCACTTGGGCCTTATCTCTCAAGTTCCTGTCATAATGGTACTTTATTGTAATAAATATTTCAGCACTTTCACACCAAAAACAAGATTAAACCACAATCCTTTCAGCGCAGCACTAATAGGACGTGCTGAATAAGTTATCAACTGTCTCAGACATTGATACGTTCTTGCAGATGTTATTTTAACTTGCTTGATCTAATTAGTCGGCAGATAATCTAAACAGTCTGATATTGAATTTAGATGTTATCAAAATCGGAGAGTATAAGGCATGCCAGCTGGAAACATGCAGGACTTTTTTTGAGGGGACATTCAGGTTCAAATGTGGGGTAACTTCCTAGTCACGGTTGAATAAGCCAAACTTTATTTAAGAATTAAACTCCACTCACAGCAGAAAAGCTTTCTTAATTGGGAATCAAACACAGGTCAACAGGGTTGTGGGTGCCATTCAATAGCGTGACCTTCATGTCCTCTCCACTGCGTATGTCAAAATACAGCTGTGTTTCCTTCAAGTAATCTTTGGGTATCGGGAAAATAATGTCTCAGAGTTCTGGGGAGCATAAAAGTGACTGATTTTCAGACGTCATGCTCATTTCACAATGCTTCAGGAGACAATAACGCCTGGTGACATCACTGCAAGACATGTTGACTCACAGAGGATGTTTTCACAGTGTACTGCACCTCACTAGTGGGCTGCCTATGACATTTATATTGTCTGTCATATTTTTGTTGAATGAACATCTAAGGATCTTACATTTTTGTTAGACTATACCAAAAACTGTTGTACACTAAAATGTACTGTACAATATCCTTGACTTGCTCAATGTCAGTGGGACAACTTGTTCCAACCTGACTTTATGGGACACTTTTTCTTCATAACTTTTCCCTTTTCATATCTTTTAATTCAACAAAGTGACTTCCCTCAGTGTGAAAGTCTAGACCATTAAATATATCTTTAAGAGGAAACACTCTAACTCAGTGTTTTAGTTTCAGTTGTAGTCATGGGACAGAGTGATAATCCCTCAGGTCGTCCTCAATCGTGTGTTTACGTTAGGGACCGTACATTAGCGTCTGTAAAATACAGCACGCTCGTTTTTCTCACGGAAACTGAACTTTAATGTGTCGCCTCGGTGTGTGTGTGTGTCACATAAAACACATGTCTGACATTATTAGTGCAATTCTGACAGACTTTTATCCTATTTGTCACTTTTTAGTGACACAAATATGAGCAATAAAACAATATCGCAGGTTTGTGTCAAGTTACAGTTAACGTTGCATATCTGTTCTTTTAACTGTCACTTTGTAACAGGCACATAACGCAGTGAAATAATAACGGTAGAACGCGCAGTGACTTTTCCTGTCTCGTTTAATTCATTAAATTATTTTGTCAGATGAAGCCGAGCCTGCTGTACAGTACTCACCTTGCGCTGTGGAGCCGGGTCTGGTGTGCGGAGAGAAGCGTGGCTTTAGTCCGTCTGTTCTCAGTTTCGGAGTCAACTGGACTGAGCGGAACTGAAACTTCCGCATATAAGCCTGCCTCATCTGGCTGCCGGTAGGAGGGTTCAGAGCGGTGTGTGTGTGTGTGTGTGTGTGTGTGTGTATGTGTGTGTGTCGACCAAAGGCAACGCAGCAGCAGCAGCAGGCACGGGCTTGTCAGGCCACAGGGACAGAGCAGGTGAGTTGTGGTTGAGTGAGCACCCAAAGTGTCCTTTAGTCGTGGGGCCAACATAAAGTCCAACATGGAAGCTAAGCCTCCTGAAGTAAATATGCAAATAATAATGAATTAATATACCACAATATGCAAAAAAAGTCTAAATCACTACCTATCTAAAAGTTGATAAACCCTCCCAGCTGTTCACAAACATGATTTTGCTGCAGCCTAACAATCCCCACTTGTACCTCATCGTCGTTTTCATTTCATACGTTTACATTGATGTTTAACCCTTTGAAACCTAAAGAAATTGGCATGATATCTGGTGAAAATATGGCAAGAAGGCAATGAGCAACAAAAGAAGAAATAACCCAAAAAACTGTCAAGAAATAAGTTAGAAGAGAAAATTAAAAACAAGAAAATTAATTTTAAAAAAAATGAATTAAAAAAAGATAATAAAAAAAACACAAACAAGGAAATTATATGGAAAGGGTGCTTAAAAATTATATAAATTTATAATTATATGAATAAATATATAATTTATTTATATAATTATAAATACAGTTTTCCCCAGTTTTTAAAAAAAATAATTTTCTAAATCTATTGACTTTTTTTTATCATGTTGCTCATTGACTTCTTTAAAAATGTTTTTGAAAGAAATCGCACAATTTGCTCAAAGGTTTGAATACTTGTGAAAGGCGTCTAAAAGCAGCACAAGAAAAGTGATGTCGCCCCAGGTTTCAAAGGGTTAATGTATGGAAGTCCATGGGCAACTTTATTAAAAATGATAATGTGAACTTTAAAATGAAAATGCAATTCCAAAAAACAAGCATTATACTTTTCTCACATAGACCTATATATGTCATTTAGTACAAAATAAAATAAAAATGCAATAATCCAATTTTCATTTTTTGTTTTCACATAATCATAACTATATTGGCAATCTATGATTACAATAAATAGAAAATGAAACAGGGGTTTGACATTTAATTTTCAAAGTTGACTTTGTAATACAATTTTTTAACAATTTCAAAATGAAAATAAAAATGGCGTCCGACATTTAATTTTCATTGACATAAGCTGCTGTACATTTAGATTGAGCTAGCTAAGCATAGCTAAGTTAACTCAAACTGTCTTTCCTAAATGTTGTTAGACACTAAGAATCAAAGCATGCAGTGTTCAACAACATTACAGCTGTTTTGTTTTGACATATTCTTCAAATAATAATACTCTAATAATAATAATAAGAAGAATGACTTTATTAAGGACAAAGAGAGAGAGGTCCATAGCATACCACACAAAAAAAGTCATCTATGTACAAAAATACAATATGATAAATACAATATATAAAAATATCTTTAAAAAAAAAAAAAAAAAGACAAGAAATACCCAACACGTCATTATACATATTCACATCTACAAAGGGACACTGGGTTGATTTAGATACATTCACTTTCCTTTCTAATAACACTTTTTGGTGCTGGGTGTCTTTTTTTCTGTCCAAATTCATGATTTATTTTTGTACAGGAAAGNTAGCATACCACTCAAAAAAAGTCATCTATGTACAAAAATACAATATGATAAATACAATATATAAAAATATCTTTAAAAAAAAAAAAAAAGACAAGAAATACCCAACACGTCATTATACATATTCACATCTACAAAGGAACACTGGGTTGATTTAGATACATTCACTTTCCTTTCTAATAACACTTTTTGGTGCTGGGTGTCTTTTTTTCTGTCCAAATTCATGATTTATTTTTGTACAGGAAAGTATAGATTGCCAAAAGCCATCATACGTCTTGGTCTATCTCACTTCTGTAAAACCTGAGTTGAACTTTGAACTATGTGAGCTCTCAAATGACAGCCTCTCTGAAAACCCTTATAATTATATATTTGTGCCACCTGTTGACTGAAACCTACTGCATTGTTTGTTAAGGCGCCTTCTCTTAAATATCCCTATACTTGATCTTATAAAATATAAGCTTTTACTCTGTTATATGTGCCCAGGATTGGATTACTCTTACATTAAAATCAAGGAGATAAAAGAATTGCATCGGTATTTTTGGGTGAAAGACTATTGTGTCAGTAAAGTAAGGAAGCTGTCAGGAGGTTATAAAAGACATATTTAAACACATGACAGGGCATTGGCTTGTCTTGCTGCATCAGTGGATAACAATGACATCATTCTTTCCACTTAATGCCTCCTGCATACAGGACAGACAAGTCACACATGCCATCCTAATACACGCCACCAGCAGACTCCAGATATTTGTGACGTATGCTGGTGTGTTAATACATAACTGAACAATTGTAGGTGGTGTACAGTGTTGGAAATACATTATATGCATTACTTTACACTGTTCAGTTTCAGTATTTTTGCCTTCATTACTTATTTCTTATCTTCATCTTTGAGTGTGTTCAAGTCAGTTTGAGATTTTTGCATGATTTGGATTTTAGTAACAGTGCAGTTTTCCTTAGGCATTAATAAAGTACTCTATTTATGTCACATGGCCTTTTGATACATTTTAAATTAAACATATGTTCTATTGCATTTAATAACCTGAGAGCACCTGGGTTTTTTCTTTAACTTCAGCATCACCAACACCACGTTTCTTGACCCAGTGCAGCACTCCCTATCCTTTCTTTACTCCCATTTATCAGTTACTCCATTGGAGGTATTTGCTCTTTGATAAAAATCTTTCTGGGTCCACAGAACATATTATAATGCCTTATAATGAAAGTAACACAGCCTATTAACACAATAGGTCGAAATGAGCATTCCTATTATGTATTACCACAAGGTGTCTACTCTACAGTGGGTTATTTATGATTGTTTAGGACTTTAACTTTGCAGAGTTGGTGGCGAAAGCAAACAAATCTGTCCACACGCTATTAAATTTTGCTCCAAGACTTTTCCTTTTTTGGATTTGGAATCCATCGCTGGCCTTAAGAGGAAGACTTCGATATAGTTCTTGGTCAAAGCCCCAGGGAACCACTGGAGAGGGACTAAAGAGCCGCACATGTCCTCAGAGCTGCAGGTTGCCTACACCTGGTCTAAAGGCAGAGGGTGTCATATGATGTACAGATTGTAAAGATTTATCATTTTTGGTAATGTAAATAAAAGAGACTTAAAGGTATCAAATTGACTTCCACATAAATTGTTTGTATCCATGTGTTTTAGGACTTCATTGAGTGCTTTACTCTGCCCTTCCCTTTGCATTCATTTACTCGCCTTTTTAAACACTATTAAGTGCATCATTACTTCTTTTAATTATCTATTTATTTCACATTATGCAGTCACTGTGATAGAACAGTGCAGCAGGTTTCAAACCCAGACTTTAGTGGCACAGTGTTGGTCTGCTCTCTAGTGGTCAGCAAAGAAAGTACATGCTTCAGAGCTTGTGCAGATACTGTGGATTTAAAACCACTGAGTAATTTATGGCCTGGGGATAAGAAGTGTATTGTTAATCCTGCCCTCCTCCGCAAGTTCATTCCTAAAGATTTATCACTCATCTTGTTGTCTTGTTTCTAGTCTACCCTGACATGGCATCTAGCCTGAGGTTAAGGTTTTCATAAAGCTAACTCAAAGCACTGAAGATGACAGAAAAGTGTGAGTTGTGACCATCAAAAGTTTTAACTGAAGCAAAAACACAATGTTGCTTGTCAGTGATAATGGTAGTTTTCTTGTGTTTATTACATTCCCAGCTTCACTGTGAAAAATGTGAAACACTAATGGGCAGATTGGCATTGAAATTAGTGAGCACATTTGTTTCCCAGAGGATACAGACTAATTGTTCCACTGATTCGCTGATCAACAGAAGCAGAAGAAGATATACTTATTAATCCCTGAGGGGAAATTAGATTTTTTCCACACTGGCCTGAAATACACACTCATGCTTACACGGGACCTATACATGCATTAAATGAAGAGATGTCAGAGCGAGGGGGCTGCCTTGGACAGGCGCCCTGAGCACTTTGGGGTTTGGTGCCTTGCTTAAGGGCGCCTCAGCAGTGCCCAGAAGGTGGGCTGGCACTTCTCCAGCTACCAGTGCACGCTCCATGCTTGGTCTGTACAAGGACTTGAGCCAGCAACTCTCTGGTTCCCAAGCCAAGTCCCTATGGGCTGAGCTACTGCCGCCCCAGAAAATGAATTGTCAAGAATTTTGATCATCAAATAATCACTTAAGGCCATTATTAAGCAAAAATGTAAATCACTGCCTGGTTCCAGCTATGAAAATATGAGAATTTTATGTTTCGCTTCATCATAGAAACTAAGTGTATTTGTACTGTTGGTTGGACAAAGCAACATTTTGAAACATCCCCCTGTGGGAAATTGTTTTTCATGCGATTTTTGGACTTTTTTATGATTGATTATTGAAGGAAATTATCAGCAGATTAACCTACAATGGAAATAACTGTTAGTTATAGCCCTGTTTCTTATGTCTCAATAGTTTCTTTGTTTATGTCCAGTCTGCTTCTGAAAGTGAAGCAGAGCAGGTTAGGCAGGAGATTAAGAGTTTTGGCAGCAGTAGGGGAAAACCCTCACTATTAGGTAACGTGTCTGGGCATTTTTCGTGTACAGGAAGGTAAAACACTGTGTACTTATTTGGTAAACAAAAGCCTGTAATCCTTCAGTTTATAAAGTATGATTATCATGCACAGTTTAAAACAGGGCAGGAATGTATACAAGATGTCTGCACTGTATAGTATTTTGCAGTATTACTACTGCTCCTTGATGTGTATTACATTCTTTTATTTTTGCACTGGGTGATTTTGTGAAATAAATATTGATTTATGTTACACATTAAAAGCCATGACATATTCTACAGATTACCATTAACTACACACATCCAGTGACGCTATATGCTTTTAGATGTTTACATTCCACTGCACACGTGTGTCATGTCAATATATGGTTATAAACTAATGGGAAGCCCAGCAGCAAAATCCCCCTGTGCAATGTGACTGAACCGCTGAAGTGCACTAGTTCTTTATGTAAGGCTACAGTACATACCTTTAGATAATCTTTACATAACTGGATAAGCAAACCGCTCAGGAAATCTTGGAATTAAAGTTCAAAGACATCTCAACCGGGGGGTTTCTGGGTGTTTGAATTTGAAGGAAAAACACAGTTTATGTGTCACTCCAGATAAATGGTCTCATCCGTTGAGGCAGCTGCACGATGTACTTGTATGAGCATATAAGTAAAAATGAAAAAGGATCTATAATGTAGTACAGCACCCCCTTGCAAATAGAGTCATACATTCAGATCCATAGAATTAATGGGCTTCTGTCATCCTGGTGTCTCAGATGGTCTTAGCACATGCGTTGTGTGTCCTGGTTTTAAATCCAGTGTGGGACATCTGTTGATGCCGTGCCCTTCTCTTTCTCCCCACTCTTTATCTCTGTTTATTGTGGCTGCTCTGTAATGTATGCAAAATGTAGACAAACAATTAAAAAATGAGTGGGATTTGAAGGGATGAAAAACGAATTAGAGAAAAATAGCTCCTCCTCCATCTGCTTCCTTACAGCACTTTTAAATGGATTTATAAATAATTGTACAAACATACTACATTTGTTCTGCATGCTCTTACATATGACTAATAATTTGTAGTAAAACGTTTGGATGGTGATGCTAGCAATGTATCTGCTTTAATGCATATATAAAACATCATGCATAGACTCCATTATGCATAACACTTTATACAAAATTTTCATTATGTGTAAATTGATGATCATAATGCCTCACACCACTGGGAAATTAACAATGCATTACAAATGAAACTTCTGATTTCACAACTGCAGCAAATTATAAAGACACATTTCTCTGAAGCGGTAAGAAAAAAAATAGGAGAATATTTACTGTCTATTACACTTAAGATTAAAGTTGAAGAAATCTCGTTTATGCTCTATGATGTAAGATGATAAGAAGTTGTTGTTTTTTTTCTTTTGCAAGCTCCAAGAAGATCGTGCACAAAAGTGTGTTCAGAGCCATATGAAAAGTTTATTTCCCCACAACAGATACGGACATAATTAACCATTCAAGTGCATGATTTAACAAGAGCACCAACAGTAACAAATACTGAATATTTAAAGAAGGAAAAGGAGCACAACTTCAGTGACTGCTGCTGTGCCAATACTAGTTGCTATCCTAGACTCTGAAGGGCCTATGGAGGCCCTGACGGTCGGGCGGTTACATCTGACATTGCATGTATGACAGTTACAGGTAGCCAGCTGATGTCCTAACTAACTGTATCGAGCTGTCATAGGATAGATAGAAGGGGGTCCACTTAGGGGTTTTGGGGGGGCAGATGCGGTGCACTGTAAAGTGCCTTTTTGTGATTTAAGGGGGTTTGTGTGCGTTAAAGGGTTTTTTTGGGGGAGTTTTTCCTTATCCGCTGTGAGGGTCCTAAGGACAGAGGGATGTCGTATGCTGTAGAGCCCTGTGAGGCAAAGTGTGATTTGTGATATTGGGCTTTATAAATAAGATTGATTGATTGACTGATTGACTGATTGATTGATTGATTGATTGATTGATTGATTGATTGATTGATTGGTTGGTTGGTTGGTTGGTTGGTTGGTTGGTTGGTTGATTGATTGATTGATGGTTGTTGCATAATGTACCATTATGAGTGACTACTGGAGGCCCCTCTTCCAAATTTCTTTGGGTGGTCCCAACCATTTGCCTGGGTTGCCTCTCTTGATTGTGTGGCCCTGGCCAATACTGTTCCTGAGAACATGCAGTATTATTTCTTATGGGGAACTCATAACACATGATGATATATGATACAGGTTGCACTTGGCTGTACTTCAAAATAAATTTGAAACACTTGCGTGACCCACCAGTTGGGAACCATGGGTTTAGAAGACAGAGGCTAGGTAATTAAAAACAAAAGAAGGAGGACCAAGGATAGAGCCTTGTGTGATGCCACACAAAATGTTTGCTTTATAATTAGGGGTACTTTTCAGTAGATACATACTGTTTTTTCATTTGTTAAGTGCTCACATACCATTGGAGAACCTTAACAGTCATAGGAACTTAATTGGCCCCCCTGGCCGTAAGTATGAATGTGAGTGTGAATGGTTGTCTGCCTCTATGTATCAGCCCTGCAATAGTCTGGTGACCTGTCCAGGGTGTACCCCGCCTCTCGCCCAATGTCAGCTGCGATAGGCTCCAGCCTCCCCGCAACCCCCAACAGGATAAGCGGTTACGAAAATGAATGAATATATGATACATCTGGGTGTCAAGTGTCTTTATGACTTACTGCATCTGGTAGCTGAAATGCATTATGATTCACTTTAGTTAGCAAAACACTAGTTGAAATATGTAACATTGTTTTCAAAGTAGCAGAAGTGAATGAAAGTTTTGGGTTGCATAATTACTGCCTGGACTTGTAATACAGCATAATGTCAGCAACTTAGAAACATATGATAAACACCATGTCATACATAGAGTATATTATGAGTTCTACGATGACTCATAAAAGCATTATAGATGTAACGATCATGCTAACAGTGCATTATAGACATGGCAGTAAGTAAGTCATCTAATGTTGCATTGCTCATGAGCCTTAGTCAGAAAGTAAAGAAAATGTAAAATCTACTTCCTCACTAAATACACAAAAAACACTCCAGAAGGAAACAAACTTTGGTCTCTCTGCAACAGGATGATAATATGGTTGGTCTTTAATTAGTTGTTGGTATACAGATGATTCTTGGCTCTTGATATATTTTTTATTTTTTTATTTTATTTTATTTATTTTTTTTTACGAAAGTGCATTATATATTTTGAACTTTTTAAAAAAGTCATTTGAAGTTCAAGTTCCATTTGTAAGATTTTTTTTTTTCTTGACTGTGACAGTGTTGTTTATACCGTGGACTTGACTTTAACAAAAACATGGGTAGCATTATTTTGTATGTTAACAGCAAGCTCGAACAGAGGAGGTTTACAGTACGTCAATGACATTAACAGCTGTGTGAATACGATAAAACCAATAAACAAATGTATTTGGTTGCATTGCTAAACAGTTGAGATAGAAATTTGAACAGCTGCTTAAAGAGATTACCTCAACATCTCTGAACAAAAAAAACCCATACGCGTTTACTCTGCTGTGCAACGGTCACACAAAGCCACATAGATAAATAAACATATTTAACATTTAGCTTAGAAATCTTTGCACAGACTCAAACACCTGAGCAGGACAGTCCAGAAGCTGTAAATCCAGCAACAGTTCTCTCTGTCTGCTTTGTGTGCTTTGCTTTCCCTCACTATCGCCGTGATCCAGAGGGCCTTTCTTTGAGTTGGGTCCAATAATCCTTTGGGAGTGCACACAAACAACACTGTCCGTAGAGTCTGTCTGTATGCAGACCTGCAACTCCTGCTCATTTTTCTCCTTCTTTACTTGCTGTGCCTCTCTCTGTCCACGTTCACCCTTGTTCTCTTGCTTATCATCCTGTTTAGTCCAACTTCCAGGATTCTCCTCCCTTCTCCTCCCCAAGGTCGGGGGCATTACTGTGTTGACAGACTCAGGCGATAGGGTGCGGTCACATCTGCTCAAAGAGCCCCACTCTGGGATGTGGATCTATGGCAGGATTTAAATCAAATACAAAAATAACACATGGTTGTGCTGACATGTTATAGCTTTAAAGTCTTTGAGATAATTTTAATGTAAAATAAACAAATATAATGACGGGCACCTACCCTACCTGCTCCTGGCTGTGGCTTCCCTTTGCTTTGGTCTGCTTAGCTAATGACTTGTGGTCTTTGTCCCTCAGAGCTCCAAGGGAATAGCTGGACCTCACACAGTGGCTCTGGTCCATAGGATCCAGCTCCACATCACTCCAAACCTGCTGCAAGGGAATCATAAGAATTTACTAATACAAACTGGAAAATATAATGTGACTTTATACAGTTAGAGAGCAATTTAAAATCCGAACTGTATTAGTCCAAAGATTTCTCGTGACTTTTATTGGCCAGGAGGCAGCTAAACCAAAACAGGGATCAAAACCAACACTGAAAATAACTCTAGACATATCACTTTCTGTGCATTTGATTTCTTATTTCTGTAAACACCACACCACTGTCCTGTGTTTGCTTCTTCTCCTGAAAGCCTATTGTGGAAGCCTAACTCACTGTGTCTGATGTAGACATGGATGAAACTCTGTAAAACTTGGTTTTGGAGACCGATGACTGTCTGCTCAGCATCGAGTCCCTGAGGGAGGTTTCGCTGTGTGACACTGACATGCACTTCCGCCTGGGGGCCTGGGCGAGGAAGTGTAGACAGGGAACCTTTTCTGCCATGGTGTCCCTGTTGAGAAATAATCATCTGTCAGTAAAACCTCTACATTCTGTTCTAGCTTAGGTTACTGATTAGTTGGTGTCCGCACTCACCTGTATTTAGAGTGAATGATGGCGTAGATGAAAGGGTTGTAGATGGCCGAGGCCTTGGCTATAACAGCGGGGACAGCTTTGGAATAAGGACTGAGGATGCTTCCGTATCTGCAAGGTGTTTGTAAAGAGTGCAACTGTACATCACCTGGTATGAAACTTGCACTGTAGTTTGACCCTATTGCACAGTATTTCATCATGCCAGATATAATGATATTCTACAAGAGGTGGAATATGGGTCATGGTTAATGGCTAAAATGATTTACACAGTGCAACCAAGCATCCTAGAAGTTTTATGAGTTGCTGAGTCTAACAAGCTGTCTGGACACAACATATGCAGTTAGACCATTACAACTAATTATTGGCTCATAAAGAGCCCTTGTCACACTGTATATTTACCCAGCCCAGGCGATGAGGGTGACACATGCATAGGGCGACCAGGAAAGCACAAACACTATGATGACCACAAAGGCAATCTTGGCCAGTTTCCATTCAGTCTTGATGGACTGCTGCTGGAGCAGGGTGGACTTCCTCACCTGATACCCCAACTTCTCCACATCTCTGTTAGGACAGAGAGAGAGGGAATAAAGACATTTCATAGTCAATACATAAGTGTATTCAGAGGCTAAATACATTTTTAAAAATCCCTAAAAATGAATATAGTGTTTGCAGAAAGACAGTATTGTGTAATGTATGCAGAACCTAATGTAGCAAATGCAGACACAGTGAAACACGTGGTAGGCAAAGCAGACACTGATAAGAAACGGGGCTGGCAGGCATCATACACAGGGTACATTTGATTATTCTTATTTCCTCAGCTGAGATTATTTTTGTTTCTCTGAGGCAAAATAAGGAGGACTGTGTAGCTGTATACTTTTATACTATGCCCTTAAAGGTATACTAAACCAACAACGGATAGACTCATTCATAAGTAATCCCTCTAAATGATCACTCATTCCCCATTACAAGTGTGTGATGGTGTATTTTGCTGTGTTTAGGGCACAAATTTGCCAAGGCATGACCTGTTCTACTCTCCATCTGATTGGCTAGTACTCATCGCCTTCGTTGGTTGGATCGGTTAAGTTTAGGCAAGAGGAGTGGGATTGATTAGGGTTAGGGTAAGAATGTCAGGGTAATCCAATCAGACGCAGAGTAAGGGAGAGTAGGGTGGGTCATGCCTTCGCTATTGTAGGAAACTAATGTGCTTCCTAGGCACAGCACCCAGGTGGGGTCGGGACTTCATGAAAATGTAGTGACCTGGTGCAAGAAGGTAAGCAACACGCATCCAACAGGCAGTTACGAAAACTACGGACACAGCACTGAAACATGCAAATACAGCGAGGCAAAACACCAATCGTACAAAGCTTTGGTTGGGTTTCACCTTACTTTCGCTGACGATACTGATAACTGTTTCCTGCATAGTGTACCTTTATTGATGGCAAACGCAATCAACTGCCACATCATATGGACAGAAGATAAATTAGGAAGTAAGAGACACTACAGAATTATTCCTTGGCTTCATCGGAATGACCCTATAGAACAGGATAGCTTCGTCAACCTATTATGATGTATACAGGCTTGGAGGCTACCTCTGATATGGGAAACAGCTACAGTTAAATGCTGAGGGGTGAATTTGCTAACATCTACAGAGGTAGCACACTGAGGGCTACAGGTGGACAGGCATGAAATGTCAGGATCTGGGGAAAAAAGACAAATATATACATATGCACAAAGAGAAATTAGACAAGGGAAGAACTAGAGGGAGACGTGTAAGCCACAGTTCAAATTTATATAATGTGCTTGTAGCAAGTTGCACTGCAGTGATTTCAAGCATCTCCTGAAACACATTGCAATAGATTGTTGATGTGGAGATGTGACAGAAAGGGGGAGCTGTAGTCTGCACGTCAATGGTATGATGCTGTTTTATACACTTATTAAGTAGACTTGTTTGTGTAGACTAAAGTGCTGCATATTCACCTAGGTTGATTCATTCACCTGCTTGCATGACGGATTGCCAGGAACATGCACAGATAACAATAAGATATGATGCCCAGAGGGATGAAGAATACAAAGCAGCACAGCATCAACGTATAACTTTTATTGGCAGGAGTAGATGTCACATAGTCCCATGTGCATGAGGTCATCAGGCCCTCTGGTATGTACGAACCTTGAGAGATAAAAATTACAAAGACGGATAAGAGGGAAGTATAACGTCTAAAAGCATAAACGATAGAAAGTTGAATAAAAAGAGGAAGGACGTGAGAGAATAAGTTACTTACTCCACCCCAAAAGAGGTGCAAGGCTCCAGGCTAGTGAGTACAGCCAGACCAAGGCAATAATGAGGCAAGTGCGTCTCTTGGATGTCCACTGTATGGCCTGCAGGGGCTTGGTGATGACGATGTAGCGGTCTACAGAGATGGCCAGGAGGTTGATCATGGAAGTGATTCCAAATAAAGCTCCACAGAATGCATACATTTTACAGCCTGTGGTGGAAGAGGAAGAAGAAAGCATTTCATTGATATGTTTTTTCTTCTGTTCAGAAGACTGTACTTCCTGAGATAACTAATATGAATAGTGAGGACTTCAAATTGCAATGCAAACTATTCTTAGAGCCATGACTGTAGATTTAGTTAAATAATTCAGGTTCCATGGAGTAAGGGACTTAATGCTTCTATATATAAATGCTATCATAATTTTTTACATACATTTCTCATGACTAAACAGCAGCCACAGATAACGTAACACACATATTCTGAGATTAAAAAATGTCTCAAAATATTGCAAGGGAAAAGCAGTTAGTTTTGCATTCAATTTTATTGATATCTGAAATGGAAGGAGTCTCTGTCTGTATGGACTGTATGTCTGTCCTACGATTTTCTCATCAACCATTCATCTGAGCGACGTTACACTTGGCGAGTGTGTCGCTGAGGACCTAAGGAAATGTCAAGTGCGAGCTCTTGAGACCTACGGGACATATTTATTAGAAGTGTGTTACTATCCCCAGAAGTACACAATGTGTAGTGTATGGAGAGGGGACCTGTATTAACTGTTACACTGAAGGGGATGCTGGGTACAGCTTGCTCTCCGTTGCTCCTTACCAGTGGTGTAGCGGTAATTGATGAGGTGGGTACTACGAGGTAGATGGGTATGTTACCGAGGAGGAAGTGGATAAACTCTCCTACATATTCCAATGGCTTTTTGGCTGATAGGTGAGTATACTCTAATGGGCAGAAAAAAAGGTGGGTATACCCTGTATACCTGTGTATACCCACCACTACACCACTGCTCATTACGGTACATTCAAGTACAGATGACGAAAGAGAGACCAACATTTCAAGCATCAGCGATATAACATTCGGAATTAATGCTTTTGTTTTGACTTCAATGAGTGACTTCATAAAATGTTTGTGTGGGCTTTTGCACGCTAGCATTACCAGGGGGACGCAACTGTCTCATGGCATGTGTATTGCTCAGGACCCAAGGAGGCGCAGTGTTGAGTGTGAAGTTGTTTGGATGAGCGGTTGTCGAGGAACCTGCAAGCAGCAATACTAAAGGCCAAGCAATCAGCCCGTTACGAACAGGCACATTTTGAAAGGGCACACAGACAACAGTGACAGATATATAAAGGATAAAGCTATTCTCAGAGTACATACGTGAATATGAAAAAAATACCTGTTTCACCAAAAATCCACCCCTTATAAAGAGAGTTAACGAAGAAGATGGGCGACTGTGTGATTGCCATGAGGAAGTCACTGACTGCCAGGTTCATGATGAAAAAGTTGGGGGCAGTCCGTAGCTTCTTGTTACTGAAACACACAAGGACTGAAGAGTCTCAAATCAAAAGTCATCAAATCAAATCAATCAATTTTTTTTAAAATTTCAAATTTTAACACAATAGCAACCTTTTTCTTGTGTTCAGTTAAAGTTCATATGCCTTAACACTTTTATTTGTTGCTACAGCCTTACCTTTTGTGTGTAATACATCCACTGCCTTTTGGACTACCTACATCCAAATGTTGGTGATATACATACATTTTTCATTGGCTTGAACAAGTGACCATCATTGGATTTGCTACATGTACATTATGTTTACTTGTTTCTATAATTTGTGACACCATGCAGGACCTGTATGCAAAAAGTTCAAGTGTACGACTTGTAATTTCCAACAGGGAGTCGACTGGAACATTTTTGCCCAGTTAGTCCATACAATGTTTGTTACTCAACCATACTATGCTAAGATAATGTTTTATTCATGAGGCTTATTGCTCTGAAAGGTTGTTTTTAAATTACTTTTCCCCAGAGTGGCATACAGGACATGTAGAGGGACAGGGATTCACACCCTGGCCAATGCAATATCCATCCAATAACTCTCAAATCCGGATCCTTCTGAACCTAATTCCACCCTCAGCAGGCAGGGGGTGGAAGTAATGGCAAAGGCACATCCATACATGCACTTTCAATAACACTCTGTTACAGCAAGTTTAGATCAAAGATTGTTCAAAGATGAACGATTTCAGCTGTTACCAGGGAGGGATTGTAGTTGAACACACTAGGGATGGACCGATTGTGAAATTCTGGGCCCATACTGATGCCAATACCAGTGCCTAACAAACTACTTCTTTACAAAGATTTGTACTTACAAAAATAAGCATACATGTATATGTATGCTTAAAAGCATCAAAATAGAGCTTGTTTATCCAAAAGGTGTCAGTGGAGGATCCCAGAACCCACCAACAGAGGTCCTAGTTAAGCCCCTAACGTCCTTGCCCATGCGTACATGTATGGGGCTGCTGCAACTGGCCCATGGCCTCCTGTCATTTTACAAAAGTGGCTCCCAAGCAAAGCAAGTTGAGTATCACTGACACTGTATGCCTTGTTGTATCTCAGTCTTTTTCTCTTTATATCCAACATGTGAGACACAGAACTTAACAGCTGCTCACTGAAAGCAAACGTCAACAAACCACACTTGCACACAGCACCCGTTGTCCTCCTACGTCATGCCAGGCCAGTGGCTTCTTCTTCTAATCAGCAGCTGCGTATGCCAGCTACTGTTGTCAGAGTCAGACCGCAATTAACAGGCACCACATTTAGCCGGCGCAAATTGATACGACACAACAAATAAACATTGGACACTGCTATCGGTGAATGTCATCTTATTTGCCTACAGTGCATTTGCAGTCATCAAGGTAAAAATTGGGTGATGCAGATGTTCGACTGATAAATCATTGCAACCCCAGAGCACACTAATACTGTGACATTAAATCAAGGAACACAAACCCATATTCAATACCAATGGATTCAGTGGATTTAATTTTCTTTCTGTGTTTGCAGTTGTAATGAAAAGAGTCAGTCAAAGTGGACACTTCATCACAAGAGAAATCCAATTATAAATGACCTTTAAATTTCGATGTACTGTCGGAAGAACAGTAGGGAAACATCATGATCCAAATGCCTAAAGGATATCCATAGAATCCAAGCAGTATTGGCAGTGTACTCTCTTATTGACTCCGGCATAAGCCTCTATTCTTCCTGAGGGGGAAACTATTTCTTAAGTCTTTCAAACATCTGCGTGTCTCCTACAAATGAACCCCACGCAGAAAGGTAAATCTCCCAGATCCCAGCAGCACCTTTTATGGTTTTTTTTAATGGAAACCAAACCTGTGAACAAGTTTGTGAAGAAAGTTGAGTTGCTCTGCAACATTACAGTTGTTTGCTAACTAGGAATTTCAAGCTTTTTTCCTGATAGCAACTCCATATGTCTTGCCTGAAACCCATTTCGAAGTCATCGAATACTGCCGCTTTGTCAGTGATTTCGGCATCAGACACCTGACGCCAAAAGCCACCTTTCATGGCAGTATGATATGCTGCTGGGTGGCGTCAGTTCGTAACATGGCCAGTCATAACCTTTCACAGTGTTACGGTATGCTGCTGACCGGCCAGACAGCACCTGTAGTGGTGGTATGACACATCACTGGACAGCATCGGGTTGAAACGTTGCCTGTACTGACGTAATATAGGGAGCTGGAAAGTCCTTACAGGGTGGGTGGGAGGGGTGATGGATGAGTCCAACAAAACCCAGGACTTTCACCTGGGAGCCCGGTGTTTGCCCCCGCTATAAATGTAGAGCCAAAGCATGATGTCTTTTCTAAACCCAAGCACATGCTATTGTTGTTGTCCAGGCGTTGGTAGCGGTGTCCCAGAATGCCAAAAGCAGATGCAGGAGGACACCTAGCATGTAATATATAGACATGAAAACAACGATATGTGACAACTTGGGATGAGAATGTGTTGTCAAATCTCCCTAAAATCCAAACTGTCCAGGTAACACTGCTCTTTCCTATTGTCAAGAAGAGAAACAGACACAACATGCCAAAACAGATGCACATGTAATCCATTCCTCCTGTGAAATATGCTCATACTGCGTCAGCCATCAGTTAACAAGAAGCTACCTTTTAGCATATTTTAAGACTACCTATATAAAATGTTCACACAATCTCACTTCAAGAAAATCTGTAAAACACATTTACATGCACATGTAAAGTTTTATGAACAGTAATGAGCGATCTTTGTGGGGCTCGCAGCAGATGCTGCCAGCGCTTTTTCTACAGCCGTGAGCTGGCACAGATGGTCATGTTGTAATGCATGGTAATGGTGTGTACTTGATAACCTTCTGTTTGCAAGCCATAGCTCACTGCACACACAAACACACCTCAGATTGCTTTTTGGCAACAATCTGCAAATCCTAGCTAATGCCTTTGTTACACTGAAACAAGTCCCCAGAAAGAGTGCCCGGCTGCATGGAGGGCGACCAACGTGTGGTGATTTCTCTAATTATTGAACTAGGGAAATCCGAAGGTTACCTAAATTTTGTATCACCTTTTATTAATGCAGGCTTCAGAATATTAACTATTTCTAGCAGCCTTTGATGTCTTTCATCTGTAAAGTGACGGTGTATTCTGCGTCAGTGAACATTTTATACACAGTTATTTACTGTGACATAAAAGGTATAAGGAGTGTAGGGACACAGATGGTGGATGAGTCTTTGTTCCAACTCCAGTGAAAGCAATGATACCATATGCATCCTTGTACTGGATATGTAAACCTTCATTCATACTGTATAGTGCCATAACTGACTACTTTAATAGTTACATCAGCTCCATTTAGCCTATGGCCACTGCCCTCCTTATTTTGCCCACTGACTGTAAAAAGACCAAAAAGAGTTAACATTCCACAGGCAAAAACGTTGGAGTGTATTTGTGTGTTTACATGCAGGTGAGTGGATATATACTGAAGTGTGACAGGAGTGGAGATTGAGTGATGCAACATTTGAGATGGCTGTGTGTCACTGGAGATGGCTCCCTAATGCAGAAAACAAGTCAGACCCTGGGATCTATCTAACACTCAGTCCTTCACTGCATCCAGTGGAGTACTATATACCAAGCAGCAGCAGCCATAGTGCATATACTGTATAGAACATACACACTGGTATATGGGTCATACTTCAGCTATGGTCTGGAAACTTTTAGAAAATCTACACATATTTGTGTGTTGTTTTGTGTTGATACAATATTTTAGGTAGTATAACACTGGAATTGTCATTTCTATTACACCATATATGTTTTCCATTACACTGTGTTGGAAATGTTTGTTGTGGAAATGACATTTTGTTATGTTAAAAATAAATTAAATAAATAAATATATAATACTCATGACACGTTAGCTTGCTAATGTCTGTTTTAGTTTACTTATTATTTGTGATGTTCAAGGAAATAAGAGCTGTTTCGAAATGACAGCGAGTAAACACATTCTCGATTTGACAAACATTGACCTTGATTTCTTCTTATTTCAGTTCCCTAAATGGAGCTAACTGTCCTTTAGCCATGTGCTCTCCTGTCATAACACTATTGCTGTGGTCATTTACAGTCTGGTAGAAATGACTGTAACTTTTAATTAAAAAAGACATAAAATAGCACGATACATTTCATTAATTATAATGTCAGTGTAATTTCATTGTATTTATGTGTCATTTGTATTAAAGTTAATATCAGACCAATATTAAATTCAAAATTAAGCAGGGCTGAAGGTCTAAAATCTGTCTCAGAGACAAGGGAAATACTAGGGATGTGTGAGTACACCATTAACTAAGCTATCTATATCTGTATCTGCACTCTGAGTGGGCGGAGTTTGAACATGACATGGGGGGAGCTTAAACAGGAAATGGGTGGGACCTAATCAGAAGTTGTTATTTTTAACCCGATAGTGACATGGGTTGATCAGAAGTCACTGTATCTATAATTTATTAAAAACTATTTACAGAACAGCCTCAGGGTTGAGCTTCAGATCATTTTTGATCACAAGAGCAAGAAACTGAATACAGCTACCCAAATGAGGATTTCCCTTGTACCTGATACCTGATAATTATTTCATCTGCATACTCGGCTCAATCCTATGAAACATGGCAAAAAAAAACAACAACACACACGCACACAAAAAAGCCCATTTTTTGTATATTGTAAAAACTTCATTACTATCTTTTTTTTTTTGTATGTCCTTTTTGGTGCCAACTATATGTGACAAAATAAATAAAATAAAATAAAATAAAATAAGAAATGTGTTTTTGTTCTTCTTAATTTTGACAGGGACACAAAAACCGTAACAGCTGACATTACAGTATATTTTTACATGTCCTTTCAACTGAAAAAGCATGCAGAGTGACATCACAGTTTTTGGTCCAATATGTGTTAAATGTAAAAAGTAGTTTAGCCACAATAACATTAGTTAGCAAAATGGTGAATCAACTGGTGTATTCAACACAAATGTGTTGCTTTCAGCTATTCCGAAAAAATCAGACATATCATCATCACACAAAGCTGAGGCAGCCCTGTTCTTCAGGCTTTAACGGCAAGCCAGTGAACGCTACCTTGGACTTCTTTTGGGCTGGAAAAAAAAAATGAGGCAGGGAAGACGTGTTATTGGCCAGGAGTTCTCAACCTTTTGTAACTCGAGATCAACTTCTGACTGTTTGGAAAAAAATTCCAAACACCTTCCCAGAAAAATGAGGGGTTTTTTAGCACCTGATTTGACAGGATTTCACTGCAATTCATCGCACTGTGCTATCGGCTCAGCATCACTGCCTGCCATTATGACTACAAATTTAAAGAATTCAGGGTCATATTGTGTTAACACATGCTTTGGAGCTTTTACTGGCGCAGGGTTGTCTCCTACATCACTCATTTGGTGTCACTGCATCCAAGCAAACATTAGCTAGCTAACAATTGCAAAACAGGTTCGTCTCTGATGATGTGTCTTTATTTGCGCGGTGTAATTGGCCATTGAAATTCTGCACTTTAATGTTGTATTATTTATGGATTCTAATGCATATTCAAATATAAAAGAAACTAGCTTTTTATATTAGCCATTCAAAAAACGTATTTTAAATTTAATGTAACTGTTTGGCAGTATCTTTGTGGCCCACTAGATGGCAGTCTGACGCCCACCACTGGGCCATGACCCACTGGTTGAGACTAGCTGTTATAGACGACATCATCATGCATGTCACTGAAAGTCCAAACATTTAAAATGAGAAATATGGAGAGATTTATAGAGGACAGTCTATAGTAGGACACATATAGAAGTTGATGCTGTGAGCTGCAGTACTGTTATTTCAGCTTCCTTACCCTCTGTATGTGCTTTAAGTAGGACTGTAGCACAGTGTTGACTGTATGTAAATAAGGCAGAAGCTTGACTGAATAATTGAATTTATGCATTGATTTATCCAGTGCAGTTAGGAAATCACTGAGCTGCTTCCTGCTATTGAATGCCTGCAGGCTGGTGTGAAGACCTTCCTGTCTGTGCTTGTGACATCTGTGCTTCCTAATGCGAGAGCGCACTGTTTCCCCCGTTCGCTCTAAATCTCTGCAGTGCCCTAACACTGCAGTGTGTACCGTGTGGGGTCAAGAGTACATCACACGAACCGCTCTGAGTATTGACTTTGAGTTTGTTTTGCTCGTCGCTTAAAAGCATGCACTGTTATATAACTTTCAGTCAATAGTGATGATGTTCAATAGATTAGATTAATATAGATATATCATAGAATCGATTATGTCTTAATCCAGTCAAATATTTTAAATGGCATGTTTGATACTGTAATACTTTAGACTTCTACATATCAATAGAAAAAGAAGTACTTTTTATTCCAATACATTAATTTGATGGAAATAGTTTCTACTTACTTTACAGATTAAGATTTTACATACAAAGCAATAATGATGATTTTGTTTAAAGATTATTTCTGGGCTTTTATTTGATAGGTATCATGAAAGAGGATGACATGCAGCAAAGGCCTGTAGGTAAGAATCAAAGCTGCAGCTGCTGTGGCAAGGACGCAGCCTTTGCACATGGGGGGCCTGCTCTACCAGGTGAGCTACTCGGCGCCCCTCTGTGACTCTTACTTAAAGGCATACTTCACCCTCCAAATGACCACTTGTATATAAATTATGCAGCCCTGTGTTACCTTGAATTTGGGATAACAAACTTTGTTATCAAAGAACAAAGAATCCAAAACCTGAGAAAATTCTTGATGAATTGAAGTAAAAGGGGTCAAAACTATAGCAAAACATACGTGTACAAATTCTGACACAACTTGTGCAGTCTAATCCAAGTCTCATTTGTCCAGTCACATCCTCAGCCAGACTCTATCGCCAATCATTTTACCTCTCTGATCAAAGGAGCTACAGCTGACATAGTTTTGCTGTTTTTCAACCACACCCTTATGACTTCATCAAAACATTGACCCTGTTTTTGGATTCTTTGTTCCCTAAAGGCGTTAGAGAAGCAGAACAAGTTTTCTTCACAAACTCAACAGAACACGGGGTGAGTAATTGGTGTGAAGTATTCCTTTAAGAAGAAGAGGCTCAAAAGACATCCTCCACCTCTGGTAATATGCCACCATATTACTGTTTTATGTGTGATGTTGTGTGATTAACAAAACAGCTTTAGAGAGCTTGAACAGTAGAGCACTGTGTCAACCGTGCCCTTCTTCTAGGCGTCTTAGAATTTGTCCACAGGACCAGTTCATGTGCAAAAATGTGACGAAGAGTCCTAATTCTGGCTTTTCACAATGTTATTTTTATTTGCGGGGGACTACCTTGTTTTAATGATGATGAACCTCAGTGACCCAATAACCCTCATTTTTAATGTAACTATGGGTTGAAACGACTTTGTAATAGTTTAGAAAAATGATGAGTGAATGGTTATTTAGAATCTATCAATGTTTTCACTGTGACTGACCTATTGCATATTCTCTACTGAGGTGAACACAGTGGAACAGTATTAGAAATAGAGTGCTGCAGGGACGACGTTAATTTGTAGGCCATCACGGAAGTTAGCATCGCCCTGGTTCCCTCAGCAAAAAACCTATGGTTTTAGATTACTGCAGGAAATGAGCTCTGTGGCCAATAAAAGTTTATGACACTTAACCTTTTTTCAGCAAGATAATCTTCACAAATTAACTCAAATTTGTGATTTTTGACACGTAAATGCAATCGCCAGATGTAAAAAGCTAACATTAGGCTAAAGACAAACTATACCGTGGTCACATGACTTTAATATCGCCATCACAACAAGGCTGTAAAGTTATGTTTGGCTTGATGACGTTCTGTGGTCTCATTTAGACACTTGTCAGCAACCATTTTTTTAGGGTCAACGTGGGTTTTCTCAGGGTACTCCGGCTTCCTCCCACCATCCAAAGACATGCAGGTTGGATTAATCGGTAACTCCAAATTGCCTGTAGGTGTGAATGTGAGTGTGAAGTGTGATGTTCACTTATGTATTTTATGTCATAGAACAAAGCATCAAACCAAAACTCTCTCTCACACTGATCATGTGACAAGGGGACCAAAAATGCAAAAATGTTAATTCATTCCTGCACTAAATAAAAAGTTAGCTGATCCCTGTGGCGTTAATAACAAAAAAGGGACCAGTAAGAGCTAAATAAATTTCTTATGCTCATTTAAAGATATGCAGGGAGAAGTAATCCAACTCAGTCATCACTTATGTTCCACTAAAAGTGTATATTTTCTGCAGAGACTCTGCCCTCTGCCTGTATTTCCTATTGTCTGTTTTTGGGACATATATGGGCTTGTGCTCTCACAGCACTCAGGTGAAGTCGGTGCTTTATAAAAAGATAGAAAACCAGGTGCCAAACAGTAAGCAGCGGGCATCCAAGAGACACAGCGATAAATATAGCGAAACGAAACGCCAAAACAGAGTGAATCCGGGGTTGGCTTTTACTTTCATTTCCGCTGGCATGCATGTTTACGCACAGTAACCGACAATCCTGCATAGTGCGACTTTAAAAAAAACACACTTGGAAAATGTATTTACAGGAATGAGTTGTGCTTCACATACAAATATGTATTTGGGACTAATCTCAAGTAAATCTTAGAGTATAACTTGAAGTCAATGCGCTGGCTGTTTTTGTGCAAGCAGCATATCAGCAGCACTTGAGCATCATGCAGCATGCCTCGTGATGCTTTACTTCCTGTTTATATGTTGTTTTACACACGCTCATGAAATCCATTGGTTCCATCTGTTTATCAGCAACCCAACGCAGAGTGTGATTAACAAGAACTAAGCATTGTTTTCAGGTTAACAATGAGTTGGTTTTAGGTAGACCTTCACTGCACAAAAGACTAGTAATTTACAATGACAGACAAGCACAATATTTGCTTACCAGGAAAAGGCGTACATGACCAAAGCGTTTCCAGTAACACCCACTGTTCCAATCACCAAGACAAAGAAGGCAACGATGTAGTGAGCATGGGGCTGGACATCCACCTGCCGATAGAATCCATGTTCCACGTCCATTTCTGTGACAACAGCAAACAAACACACAGATGCCAGCAGGGTTTATCTTCGTGTACAGCATGTCCCAGTGACATTTACACAAACCCATTCTTTGCATCCCTCTGACCCACTAAACTCTCCAGCATTATGTAAGAGTACTTGTCATGATCAGCTAGTAAAACGTCTGGGGAGAAGAATAATAACCATGAGATTTGATGGCTTACAGCCTGTGTCTGCAACACTGTGTCTTTATTCTGTTACTATCCATTCATATAAGCAATATGTGAATTTGTCTCAGCAGAGGTTTCTTTGTGATAGTATATACATGACATTATAGTTTTTACATTTTCTACCTCTCTTTTAATTGATGATCCGTTGTTGTTATTTTTTGCTGCTTTATACTTTTGAAACCAGTTCAGGTCTCACATTTTGAACATACCCACTATTTTCCTTTAGGAAATCCCCACATTTCCTCCCAGCTCTCTGCTGAAGTTCTGAAGTTTTACTGTGATCTTGTTGAGTTTTAAAACAGGAAATTTTGGGGTTTTGGGGGCACTACAACAAAATTGGATAGTGTATCTGTAAGTCCTGACGAAAAGTCAGAGCTTTACAAGTGCCCACACCAGCACACAGTTGGTCTGTTTGGTTGGCTGGACATGCAGGCTGTGCATCTTGTCTGGCTTTCAGGCTGTATAGGGAAAAGGTTCACACTACTTTCACACAAAGCAGTGCTAAAAGCCTTAAATCTGTGCACCTGAGCGCTGTTCAGCCGTTCAGCTGACAGCATGGCTCTATGGATGGCAATGCCATTCTGTCTGTTGGTGTAACTCTTCTTGTTTGTAATCTCTTCTTGTCCGGGCCAGATCTATAAACCACGCCTACACACAAAAACTATGCTTATGTCATTCCCTGCATGTAACTGTTATTTAGTGTCCTGTGAGGAAGTGTGCACATCACGCATACAGACCAGGTATACATAAAATTTCTAGAGGGATTCAAGGGCGATATACTACAGTGGAGATGGAAAGTAAATGAATAGCTAGATATTTAGATTACAGACAGTTTTACTCATTTTGTGATTTGAGTCTACAAAGTTATTTGTATAATACCAATCAAAGCTTCACTTTGACAAATTAACAGAAAAGAGGCTCATGCACATGCTGCGAGGTTTCCAGTGATTGAGATTTGATAAATCTGACAACCAAGAACGCATATTTCTGTCAGTTAGTGTGCAGCTGCTTCTGGGGACATTTTGCTCAGAGTCAGCAGTCCTCGCTTTTAGGCAGGACTCCAGGGTAAACTTATTACACTACTTCAAGTCGTCCCGTCTGCTCGCTGAGGATATCTGCGATGGGTACAGGCAACCGCGGACCCAGACTCAGGGCGAAAACAACTTTTTTGTTGCCCTAAGTAGGCGCAGTTTCACAGCAGCCCTAAGACTTTGTAGTACAGTGAGCATGCATTAGCTCGGAGGGCTGACTTGGCTTCTTTACTATATTACGAGAACATTGCTGTCACTTTGAACGTCCCACCAAATTCAGCTCCAAAATCTTGCAGTTCAATAAAGTGTGAAAAAAAGGAACAAATAGCCTATTATTTGTACTGAATGGCCAAATCTGATTTGACTGACAAATTTGTGTGCAGCCCCAGACAATGGATTTTTTTTTTTTTTAAATCAACATCTCTAATAAGGCAATATAGCATTTAAAAATGGATGGCAGTATGACAGGCAAGATGTACAGTAGTGTAACAGTTTTTAATCTGTCAAAAGTGCCCAATGATGGCTGTGCTGTAAATGACTGAGAAATATTTATCACAAAGGTGATTAACTCAAGGCATTTCTGATAATGAAAATGGCAGTATGGACTTCCACATGCTGTTCCATGAGCCCACTGCTCAGCTCCAGCACTGATTATAAGACGATCTCTATGTTTTGTTAATGTGATGGAATCAGGAGTGCACGTTGAGTCACGCAATATTAACAGCATTTATCATCCCGTGTAAACTCACTTCCTGCCTGCCTGTGATGTGCATTAACAAGGGAGTTAGATGCCAGTGCGGCACAATGCTCTCTGCCACAGAAGATGCTGTAAAACATCTGTCATGTATCACATTAATATTTTGTTTGAGAACACGAACATGTGATAAATCATGTCCGCTGTTGGCTCACAGTCCAAAGCTGATTGATGAGACTGTGCTTAATCCTCCAGGGCAGTAGTGCATCTGGCTCATAATACATGTACATGAAAAATGCCTTAGCATGTTGCGTGACCAAAATATTGTATTGATAGTGCAGCACTTTCTGTTATGGTGTAAAAAATGAATAGATGAGCATAGACATTTTTATTACGGCACAATGGGTGAAGTACACAGAGTTCTCGCTGTGCTCAGTGAAGCCTTGTGCGTCAGAGGAAACCTTAATCACCTCTTACATCCTCTCATTAGACATCAAAGCATTGTCTCATATGAAAGGCTAGTGTCGTGAATCAATGCATTTAGTGTGACCATGTTCACACTACATCTTAAAAGCTTTTTTTATTGACTTCTATGAAGATTACATAAAAAACCTGAAATGGGTGCATCGAAGCTGTTCATGCTCCTTCAGAAACTGCTGATATGAAGTCCATTATCATGAAAAGCTAAGGGATCAATGAAGATGAAGAAAGCCCTGTCTGCTCCAGGTAGTGTTTAAAGTAAATCATTTTCATTTAAAGTATTTCACTGCTGGGGCGTCGGTGGCTTAGTGGATAGAGCAGGCGCCCCATGTACAAGGCCGTTGCTGCAGCGGCACGGGTTCTACTCCAGCCTGTGGCCCTATGCTAATGCAAGACACAGGTGTTTTGACACAGGAAACAACATGGCCCCCAGTGATAGTTTGAGCGAGAAATAGGCAACGCACTAACAGAATTTGAACCCCAGGGTGTGGGAGCCCTTCCGTGCAGAGTTTGCATGTTCTCCCCGTGTCAGCGTGGGTTTTCTCAGGGTACTCTGGCTTCCTCCCACAGTCCAAACAGACATGCAGGTTAATTGGTGACTCTAAATTGCCCGTAGGTGTGCAGTATGGCACCCTCTCCTTGTTAACAAATTCTTGTATTACAGCCAAACAGTGCACTTAAATACATTTCTGAAGACAATTAGGAAAAAAGCAGTACAGCAACAGAATCTTGGTTTATATTGAATCAGCCCTGCCTAGTTTTACTATATGATCACAGTTTGGTTTGAGTTTGTGAGCGAGAGGGGGCGGGGGGATGACTCTCACCCTCAGTCTGCTTCTATACTATTTCTGTCTGTGGTGGCGAGCATACAGAAATCTGTACAATCTGTAGTTTAAGTAACAGCCCCAGAGCCTGCAAAAATTGAGTCCTGGCAGCGAGCTAAAAGATGAGCAGGGAGATCTGGGCGCTGGTAAGATAGAGGGAAGTTTACCACATTGCATTTACACATACCACCCACACTGTTATGATACAAAGCTGTTTGAAAACCAGCAAAGTATCCCTTTAAGTGGTATATTAAAATACGCTGACAGCATTTTAAAGCCGTTTTAATAAACTGCAGATCTTTTGCTGAAAGACTTGACAGTTCAGATCAACAAATGCGTTTGTTGGAGGTTTTCCTTTTGTAAGAACTGTCTGTTTTTAGTTGAAGTTATCCTCTATAGCTCATGATAAATGTATACATCATGTATTTAAAAAGGATGTTGTATTGGTGAGACACCTGCAATACACATCTGCACATCTGTATAAATATATGATCAGAGTAAAATCTGTTGTGGTACATCAAGCGCTGATAAAAATAAAGACGATTTTAAACAAAAATTTTAAATGAAATTTTTTTTTTTTTGCAAAAGTGTGAAAACCACTGTTTTTTCCTGCAAATGCATGCACTAAAATAACCCAAGATGCAATTATTAAATTAACAAAAGTTTGCTCCATATTGTTATTACATAATATTCACATATCATGTTTTACATACTAGTATACAAATGCAAAAAATAAAGAAAGATGTTCTAATATCCAGTCATCATATGTATTTTTTAAAAGTGTTACTTTACCTCATGCAGAGAGTGAAGCCCTTTTTCCTCTTCAGGGCACCTCTGTGTTTGTATTGGACTGGCAAAGAGGATCAGAGACACTGAAGCCGTACAGCATGTAAAAAGTGCTGGAGAGAAATCCACCACGCTTCAGGTCTAAATGGATAAGCTTGATGACTGCTTCTCTAATCCCCAAGTTAGATGGAGATTCTCTCATACACTGCAGCAACAGGGAGCTGCTGCTGCCAGTGCTTGAGAGAACATGAGAATAGGCAGAAAGACACATAGAAAAGCGAGCAGCAGCAGCAGCAGCAGCACATTGACCCATCCCCCTGCTGGCTACCCATCACACACAGCTCTCACATGGCAAACTGCATCGATCAAGCCAGTGTGTGGTGTGTGTGCGTGCATGAGGGTGTGCGTGCTGTTTGTGTGGGAAGGTGGGAAGAGGCTGGTCTGATCATATTAAAGACATTTCAAGTAACAATTATAAAAAAAAACTCTTGTATATACTTATAGAGAGAAAATGTGCTTGATTAGAAACGTGTTTTTTTAAATCATGGTAAATGTGTGTGTTTTGAAAAGTAATTTTTTAGTAGCTGGCTACATTAGACACGATAAGGTGACACAGCCCACTTGCTGCTTCTTCTCATTGGGTGCTTTGAGAATTGCAAAGGCTTGTGGTTTTGAAAAGCGCCAAACCTTTTAAATACAGTATCAGACTTGTTCACTGCTCATCCTTCTGTAAGGTGAATCTTGAGAAAAGCACTCAGATAAAAGCCTCCCAATGTTAATCATCTCATGCACAACTGAGCAGACAGCTGCAGCACCCCCTCTTGCCCTTAATATTTCCCTTTTGTACATCAAAATCTGGCCGCTTTGTTCGATTGTCGTGGCACCTGGCGGGTTCAAAGCAGGTTCGGAAATGCAGCGACTTATAAAATAGGATTTCTCTGTGAAGATTCCGTTTGGATACCATCCAGCAAGATGAGGACAAGTCTTACTTCTGGGTCAGCGCACTTGCGAGAGAAACAGACCTATCAACACACACTAGTTTCCAACTGGTTAGCTTCACTGTAATGAATTCTGACAGACAGGGAGGCATGTATTAGTTTTTTTGTTGTTGTTGATATGTTTTCCTTGTTGTGTGTTGAAACCTTTTTCAGTCATTTGCTGGGTCAAACTACAGGATTGTGATGAACAGCTGATCCACTGGGAGGGCATTTAAGATCATGGGCACAAGGCTGAACTGTTTTCTTTATGTAGTGGAGACAAAGAGAGCTTTCAGTGGTGCTGTATACTTCATCAGGAATTTGAAATGCTTTCCAGGGAAGCATGTACAGGAGGGCACTCTCAGAGAGGTGTTAACTCGATTCTGTGGTCATTTTAAGGTCATTTTGTGGTGTTGTATTGCATTACATTATGCACAGAGGGAGCATATTATTGCAGCTACTATAATGGATTGTACTCATTATGAATAAAGTCAATAGTGAGATGATGTAGTAAGGCAGAAATGTGTGGGAAAGCCTGTTGTATCACCCCTTTGACTTTTTATAGCCTAGGGGAAGACAGTTAAAGGTTTGATGTTCATTTAGGAACAAACGCTGCTCTGTAGTCTTGTGGTATGACAGCAGATGATTCTAAATTATATTGCTTGCCTGATGGCTGCAGGGTCAACAGGAACCTGCTGGATAAGCTAACTTTCTGTTGCTGCCATTACACAGGTTAGATCCAGCACTGCCGCTGGCAGAGGGACCACAGGGTGTGTGGTTTCCATGGGAGTGCAGTCAGTTTAATCTTAAGTAGGTTTTAAAAATGACAGACACAGATGGGTCCATTGTGCATTCATAAATCCAATCTAATGCTCTACACTAAAATGAGAGCACTGATGTTTACGGAAATAGAGTGTTCTATATCTATAGCAATTACTGAACAGTAAAGGAGCTGTACGTGACATTCAGTGCAGAACTATGATTCAGAGTCTGGGGCGGGATTGCCCTCACACAGCTCTCAACATGGAGGTGCTAGCAGCTAACGCTAACAACAGTGCTGACAGAGCTAACAGTGTTAACATGGGAAGGAACTAGTAGGTGGGCCGTTCGCATACAAGACAACACTGTTTCGCCACTGTCAGGTCAGAGCAGCAGTAAGCATCACATGAGCACGAGAGAAAGGGGTGGTTTGCGACACCAGGGATCAGCACACCCATAGCCCCACCCCTGCCTGCCGCCCAGCACACAATGCACCGAGCCCTGATTCCTGTCCCCACAGGGCGACGGCTTCATGTTGCTCAGTATGGGCCCGTTGTCCCCATGGGCAAGGTGCTCAAAGTCCAAATATGCCGTTTCATTAAGGTCTTCTTAAATCGCTCTTTGTTTGGCCCCTCCCCTGGGACCACTTTGCCTTGGGAGACACCACCAGGGACTATTAGCCCTGGACAAAACAGCTCTTAGGTTAACAGGGACATGCAAACCCCTCCACCACATTAGGGTGGCGATTCTTGGAGGAGCTGAAAAGTGTTGCTGGGGGACATCTGGGGTGCTTTGCTTGGCCTGCTGCCCCTGCGACCCAGTCCCATATAAGTGGATGAAAATGGTTGGATGGATGGAGAAAGGGGTGGAGATTAGCTAGCCAGTGGGATAACTGTACAGGGACTTACAAACACAACCATGCAAGCGGGACCAGACCGGCTACCAAAACAAAGACCAGAGAACATATCTTTACATTGCAAATAGTTGTTTGCTGCTATATTAATGCTCTGAATGTCATACACAGCTCCTTTAGTGAGTTAAGCACATCCACCGCACTTAGTGCTCTGCTGCTCCGTCTCTTCAGGTGGAACATCTGAAATATGCTCTGTACGAGAGTGTGTTTGTGCAAGAGTGCATGTTGGCGCCAGAGAGAGACAGAGACAGATTTTCTATTTTTGGGTGCGTCTCCAATAATAGAAAATCGATATGTGTCAGGCAATCTTATCTGGTGGGCTGCCAAAAATAAATGAATGTATGTGAAACGCTGATCTGGGAGACATTGTCCGTCACCTTTAACAACGTCTGAACACCAAGCATCATTAATGCAAACACAGAGTCCACCTCCCCTCGTCTTACCGAACTTGCATTCTGAGGCAAGGAACACGCACTGCCCGTCAAGTGCAGTAGCTTGATCTGGGATGTTATGATGGAACAAAGTCTTTGTGAAGATGTGGTCAGGATGTGTGAATGGATGTGAAGATGTGAGAATCACTGATAACACTGTCCTAGTGGATCAGCAACAGGTTGTTATGCCAAATGGTGCACCACAGTTAAGTAGGATAATAATACTTGCTCCTCAAGAGCCACCAAGAGATGGCCATACACTAACTCACACTTATGTCAGCTGTTTCCATCAGGCTATAAGAGCAGATCAGCAGAGTGCTATCTGTTTGCTCCTTTTGCCTGAGGTGACCCCAACCACAACAATCAACTATCCAATTACTGTCAAGATAGTCTGTCACCTCTTTCCCTCCCTGTGAGGTGTGAAAAGGACAAATGAATCTCGCAAAATACGCTTCAGTAAAAATCTTGTTCGTGAGAATTAGTTTCCCCTTAAGGGGTTTTAGAGACAAGCACTGGTCCCCAGAATAAAATTCAAGAGGATCTGTGGGGCCATCAGCACATACAAAATCTCATTATGCACAAGAATCTGGTGGACAAGAGATCTAAGCACAGTCTTACACAAAATAATTGACTCTCCACTTATTTTTGAAGTGCTGTTTTGATTCACAGATTCTTTTCTTGGTTTGATGTTTTCTTTCTTCTAAAATCAAGTCAGATTCTTACAAATTGCTTTTACTAACTCAGCTGGTGTCTGAACATAGAGTATAGAGGTGTAATTGATTTCTGTTCAAAAGCCGTGTGTTGCTTTAATGGCCAATTACTGTTACTGTGTCAACGCTACAGATTCTCTGCACAGTGACCGGCAAACTTTGTTGATGTGGTTTACACCCAGTTCAGTCCACTTTGCCCAATTAGGTCAGTGTTTTTGTCAGTTCGTGTCAAAGGAAGAGAGGCTTCTGAAAAACTTAAGTGGTGCTTGTTGTGGCCCTGGTTTCTTCCTCCAGGGACTCAATGACATTTTTGTTTTATTTTAGGTTAACAGTAAGGCCAAGCTTCACCCGGCGCCGCTTTCGGCCACCAGAGATTGGCTTCCCAGTCAATGGGTCAATATGTTGTCTAAGTGAGTATATTTCTCTGCATGTCCAGAGGCTCAGTAGGACAAACAGGTACGAGCCGAGGAACCTCAACGGGTGTACTTGGTTACAGAATAGAGGGCTGTAGCATTTAAATTTTCTTCTGACTTTGGGAGGTGTAGTCTAGATTGCCTAGATCTAATGTGGCCCTAGCTTTATTTAGGCAGGGATCCTGCGATGTCCATAATCCGACGCTTAGGGATGGTAGAATAGCCCCAGATGTTCGTCAGTACATATAAGCATTTATGTTCAAGTTTGCAACATGCATGCTGCAATTTGCAAGCTAAGATTATTGCCTTTCATGTTAGTTTTGACACTTTGTTTACTGTTTGTTGGGCAACAATAAATGGGAAACTATGGGGATAAACTGCTGCCTTGGCAGTATCAAGAGGTTTTAAAATAAAAGTACCATCTACCTCAATTAAAAGAGGGTGTCTTATCCAAGTTATCCAGAGTTTCTTACTGCCATATTTAAAGGTTTTTTCCTAAAAAACAATGAATGAAAGTAATTCCTCATCATCATCGCTAGACCCAGTAGAAGTGAGTGGCAGTCACAGACCATATAAATGGACCTAGCTACCATGACGTCACCTACTGGTATTTGGACAGCCAATTTAAGGCCTTGAGTTTGGCATATTGGCTGTCACCATCTTGGATTTTTGGAGCCAGAATTGACTATATTTGGATGAGAGGTTGGAGCTGTGGAGGAGCGAGGGGTGGATCTGACTCATAGACTGTAGAGACACCTCGCAGACAGTCTGGTGTTCAAGTGGCCCTTAAATATGAGTAATTTTGGGCCAGAATATATACCAGTGAGTTATATAAAATTCATCCTCCAGTTCTTATGAATGTTGAAATCAGATATAGAGACTGAAACCGTTTTTTGCACCAGGCTGTAAACATGTTTATTTCTACTGTAAAGTTGGATATTTAAACATGGGTTTCTATGGGGATTTACTCTGTTTTATGACCATTCGATGAACTTTTTGGCACTTACGCATTGGCTTCAATTTTCAGCCTCAGAGGTTGCCGCTTGGTGCTGTTGTATTTATCTGTAGAAACCCTGCCATCTGTCTATATTTTCTTATCTATTTTTATTTTATTTTCTTCTTACTTTGCTGTGGGACATTTCTGGGCACAATGTGCAGGTGTGGTCAGGACTTAATAAAAAGGTAGTGGCACTTAGGAGCTCAGTGGTTAGAGCAGGCGCCCCATGTACAAAGGCATCATCCTTGCTGCAGTGGCCATAGATTCGATTTTAGCCCGCGTTCCTTTGCCACATGTCAACCCCTCTCTCTCCCCTCTGAGACTGTCTTGTTTAATAAAGGCAAAAATGCCAAAAAATAATCTTTAAAGAAGGTAGTGACCAGGTGCCAGACCATGAGTCAATCTGGAGTTGGCTTTCATATTAGCAGGCGACACTGTTTACAAACAGTAACCAATAATTTCATAGTACACCTTTAATTCCATTTCTCCTGTTTTGATAGTACCCCGCAGTGTTTCCCACATAATTAGATTCTATTTGTAGGGGTTCACTTCAGTTAGCGGCTATAGCAACTCCAATTCAGCCAGTGCAAACCCAAGAACTGGGGCTCTGATCCTGGACTGCCCTGATTCCCCATCAGATCGGCACAGTTTCTGTTGCTGCCATTACACAGGTAAGACCCAGTGTTGCTGGCCACCAGCCGGTACTAAGATTTGCTCTGGCTGAACTGGAATTGCTACTTAAGGCAACTAAAACTAACTTAAGCTCTCTCTCCAGAGCTGCGACTTATTCTCCTCCTGATGAAGTAGCCTTCTAGCAGTGGAAGTGAGGGGAAAGAACTGTGGTTGCACCAGTTAGCTAATTCTTGTCTCATTTGTTTTCTGATGAACAGAGAAAATTTAAGAGCAGGACAAAGAGGAGCTGAGCAAATCAATGTGCTGTGTGCAGTTGTACAGTGAAATACGATTTTACTCACTAACTTCAATATGTAGCGGTAACATTGTGGTGAGCCACCACTAATAAATCAGTGTATGGTAGACACCGCCTTGTCATATCTATCCTACTCAGTTTACTTACTTGGTTCCTCATGCTACAGTCTGACTTCCCATCAGCAGCATCACCAGGTTTAATTGCCACATTTTTCTCTCACTTTTCACTGTTCAAAAGGAATACCATGAGCTACCCATGACCCATGCATGAGTTGCTCCGTAGCAGCAATTTGTGAGAGTCAATCATTCACACATTCATCTGTGTGTAGCTGTGCTCACAAATCACACATAAAATGGGCCCCTGATTGGTGTCACGACCTCAGCTGCATTTTCTTTGTAGTGGATAAAGATCTCCTCACCTCATTTGACCTTCTGTAGCTAGTCAACGCCATACACAGGCGTGATCGAGATAGATTAATTCCCATAGAGTGTCACACCACGTGACAAATGGTAAATGAATGACTGGTCACCTTCACAGTATGCTCTCGTTAAATTGATTATTTTTCGACATTATGTAAGCGTCTCAGCACCAGCAACAGTGAAGCCGTGGATTGTTAGAGGTACACTCTGAATCATCCAAGGCCGTCATTAGGAGAAAAGTATTATCTAATGGCTCAGAGGATCAACTACTCATGTATATTAAGGGCTCTTGCAGACCTGTCTCTATGGATTACTACAGATTTAGTTATAGTTGGTGGCGCAGCAACTCACAGGAATAAAAGAGATTATCAATGAAATTAACCTCAGTGACACAGTGAACTGTGTCAGAGGCTGTGACGGAGCTTTACTGGGGCCTTAATGTATTATGGGTCTTTATTCTCTGGCATTTACATTGAGCAGACATCTGGGAACTCCAGTGTCTTGTAAATGACACGAGACATATGGTTGGATCACATATACCGTATTTAATCTTTCACTGGATCTCTGTATCACTTAGTCATTTTATATGTCTAAACTTTACCTCTAAACTTCTGTCATTGTAACAGTGAAATGTCGGCTTTTCTAGATGCATATTATTGATAATGGCCATATGTAGGTGTGGACATGATAACACCTGTGCAATATGATGTAACCCAGTACAACAGCCATGAAATCAGTACCAATTAGTGAGGCTTACAGATGTCTAGCTGGTTGAAACCTGTCCAAGGGAGTCCAAGTTATTATTTATTCTTGTGCAAGAATTCACATAAGTGTGTAAGTGCGTAAGATAAGAAGAAATTCAGGTGTATAAATAGCGATTATCCTGTTGGAACATATTTTTAACACAGTGTCTGTGTCGTCCGTTGTTGAGACTACAGTGCAGTCTGATACAATATGTTAAAGACTTGTAGTTGTCAGACCCAGAGGATGTGTGTGTGCGCTGAAACCGAGAGGTGATGACGGCACATCAGACGTTGCTCCGGTAATGAATCAAGACACGGAACACAGACACTTTTGCGGGTCATGCATCCTTCTTTCTTTCACAGCCTCGAAAGCGTTTTGACACACCTTGCTGACTTCCTCTCGGTGATGTACGTGTCCCACGTCCTCTTCCTTTTCCTGTTCTCTAACGCGGTGGCATTGTTTCATGCAGATTTATATGTCTCAAGAACTCGCTGCACTTGCTCTGCAATATCCTTATCTAAGCAGCAGTGGTCCCGTGCTACATAATATGCAGTGTACGTCCCGTGTCCCTCCTGATGACCACCACACCTATCAGAACCACGGCTTCTCAATGTCATTTTCCAACCTATCTGCAGCCAGTTTGAGTGTTAAACTCAACTGTTTTGTAACTGTGGTGAGGCCATACTGTATTGTGAAACTACCTCTGACTCTTTATCCATCCTCAGTAGAGTTTAACAGTGAGTGTTGTACGTGTGTGTGTGTGTGTGTGTGTGTGTGCAAAAGGCCCCACCACCTCTCCTCCACAGCAGCATGACACAGACTTTGTGGTGGTTTTCTCTCTTTTTTTGTTGTTGTTTTGCATCTCTCCATTGTTGTTCAGCAGTTTGTATGTCTTTGTGGTCACTTTGTGTCTATTTGTGATCATTTTGAGTCTCTTCCTGGTTGGCACATTAATTTGAGTGATATTTTGCAAATGAAGGCCAGGGGAGGTACTGACACCGTGGGCCCCTGGTGCTGCCTTGTAGGTCTATTCAATCATCTATCCATGGTGGGTGTGAGTGTGTATGTGTATGTGTGTGTGTGTGTGTGTGTGTGTGTGTGTGTGTGTGTGTGTGTGTTGAGGACCAAAGCTATTTATAGGAAACTGCTATTGCACAATGGCTATACTCAGTTTTGTCACTTAGAAAAACATCTACCGAATTATTAGTGGTAATATCAATTTTTCTGTATAGAATTTCGTTTTAATTGAATTTAAATTCGACAAACTGGGGAAAAAAAGTTTAAAAAATTTGAAATATTAATTTAAAAGAACTAAAGAAATCGTGTAAAATATACTGTACTCCACTGCTGAATTTCATTTGAGGTGGAGCATACTTCACTCCAGTGTTTACTTGCAACCACCAGAGGGCGACATGATAAATTTCCATGCTTTTAGTAGACGAGCAAAATGCTCATACGTAAACCCCCCACCTCCACCTCCTAAGCAGCAGAGCAATACTGCCTGTACATTTGGAGTAGTTTATTTCATGTGAAAATTGGTGGCTGTTGTGATGCAGGCTTCTGATGTAACAAGGCCTTTTGAAAGCATCAAACCATTGTGCATCTGTCAGAGTACACAATACAGTATACTGACTCTCAGCAGGACACACACGTCATTCCAAGAGAAAATTGTATTAATTATCTAAGGGTTTTCACAAACTCAACTTCATGCCTTGTGTATTGTGTGTGTGTGTGTGTGTGTGTGTGTGTGTGTGTGTGTGTGTTTTGCTTTTAAAAGAAGTATTGAGTAATATAATTGTCTATCAGACAGATGTTTAAAGATAAATGGACAAGACAGTAACTGTTGGCACAGATTCTCTGCAACCTGTGGTCCCACTGGTGCACTGACTGTTAAGGCTATGTAACCACTGACGCAAGTATTGTCATAAAAAAATGAAGTTATGACATATTAAGTTATTATCAAATGGATCTCAAACAGATGTGACATATGAGCTATGTTTTCTTGCCAATATTTGACACGTATCAAGCAAACAGTTGTGGAAGAACTACTCAGATCCTTCACTTAAAGGGACAGTTCACCCCCAAATCAAAAATACATATTTTTCCTCTTACCTGTAGTGCTGTTTATCAATGTAGATTGTTTTGGTGTGAGCCGCAGAGTGTTGGAGATATCACCCGTGGAGATGTCTGCCTTCTCTCAAATACAATGGAACTAGATGGCATACTGAAGAACTCAACAGCAATGTCTCTTACCAGAAATTATGACCAGGTTCTTTAGGTAATCTACAGAACTTGTTGTGAGTATTTTCATGTAGGAACTCATTTCTTTCTACTGAACTATGCTAACCAACTGTATCACCGTTGCAGAAGGAAACATGCATCTACTCATGGACCAGAGGCTAATAAATGGCACTACAAGTAAGAGGGGAAATATATATTTTTTATATATGGGGTGAGTTGTCCTTTTAGATAAAATTAGAAATACTGTCTGAAAATAGTCCATTCAAAGTAAAAGTCTTGAATTCAAGATGTTACTTAAGTAAAAGTACAAAAGTATAATCAGCAAAATGTACTTAATGTATCAAAGGTAAAAGTACCCATTATGCAGAGTGGCTCCTTTCAAAGTGTTATATTATTATAGAATATTTTATTATTTTGTTTATATCTAACTAATACATGTAAGAGCTTTTTAATGTTGTAGTTTGTCAATGAGTAACAAATTTTAGATACTTTGTATCAGGGCTGGCACAAAATTAGATTTTTACAACACAATTTTTGTGGCAAAAAGAGTTCACAATATCGATATTATTGTGATATCTATAGAAACTTTGGAAAACCATGTGTTCATTGTATGTTTTGTCACTTTTTTAGCATTTAAATTACACTAAAAACACTAGTGTAGGTAAGCTGGGAGAGTCTGTGACCATAACTGTACAAAATTGCCAGGTTATTTTCTTGTTATGTTTATATGTGTGTGTTATTAACATGATAACAATATTTAATTTTTAAATGTAGTTATTGTCAATACCGGACAGTCCTACTTTGTATACTTCTAGGTAGATGTGTAGTACTGCATCATATCATATAAGCACATAATTAATGCAAATAGTATGGGAGTTAAATAAACTTAGTGTAGTAAAAAGAAGAATATTTCATTTTGAAACATAGTAAAGCAGAAGTAGTAAATGGCATAAAATGGAAATACTCAAGTAAAGTACATGCAACTCAAACTTATACTTAAGCACAGTATTTACGTGAATGTACTTAGTTACATTCCACCACTGCAAGCAACTTTTTAGTGTTTCCTGTTCTGTAGTCCTGCAGTAATATTTTGTTATACAGCCGCTAAGTCAACACTTAAATATGTCTACAGCACAGTAAATGGATGAATTGGAAGAGTTCTCCTCATTTTTCCCACTTTATTGCATTTGTGTTCTTATTTAAGTCATATACATCTTTTATATCTGCTTAAATGTTGTTTATGTCATTTAGTCTGCATGTGACCGTAGTTTGCATCTGCAGTAATTCACAGCTTGTCTTTCCAGCAAACATGGAATTGAAGGACGTGGTTGAGTGTAATTGTGTACGGTCACGGGATGCAGATCAGAGATATTCATGGCGCTGCAATGAGAGATGATGCTCTCGTGTTGCGTATAGAGTTTTGTTCTATTTTAAATGTTTGAATAATAAATTTAGTAAGTGTGCCTCATCTCTTCATGGTTTTCTGATTATACAGTAGAGTATCAGACATATTACAGATGTAATGTCTCTTAAAGGATGATGGGGGCCTCTCATGTCAGGATGTCATGAGACAGAGATGCTTTTATATGGAGCTTTACTACCACCTAGTGGACAATGGGGGGCAGCACCTCCTGCAGATGTACTGTATTGTAGTGGAGGAGCGGTTGTAGGTGGTCTAAGGTGGGCCTCTCCAGTTGTAAATAATGTTCTGACACGTGTGTGACCACTCCGGTGTCTGTGACCTCTCACCCCTGAAAGCTTAGCTTTGCCACCTGGGGGTGGACTGTTCTTGATCTCACGGCACCTCCAGCACGCTAGCACACAGCTCTCTCTCACTCAGTCTCCCTGTAAAGAACCTCAAGGTCCACTTTATCCCACACACACATACAAATACGTGTGTGTGTGTGTGCATGGTCCTTTTTAGAAAAACAGCTCCATTACAAAGGTATTTAACGTGGAGGTCTTTGGGACTGTGTAAGTCATCTCTGAGCTCCGAGCAGCTCAAGTTTCTAAGTGTTACTTTTATATCCTTGCTTGTTACACAGTTTGTTTATATTTTAAATACCTCAGTCAAAACACAGCCGCATCCAAAGTTGAAGCATATGCACCTCTGTGTAAATTCTGTGTATTATGGTTTCCAGTTGTTTAAATTTTTTGCTGCAGTGTATCTGGTCAGCTGTCTTGTGTTTCACCTCCGTTGTTGGATCTGTTTAATTTTGAGGATGCGCAATTTCAGCACAGTGCAAGTGAAGGCTTGTCTTTACATCAGTGTAAATAGGACTCAACACAGTGAAACTGGCTTTAGCTGTTGCTTATTTTGGGCTTAAGTACATCTGGGGTGTGTTATGACTAAGGCACTCTCTTCCCCTCAGATCCTCACACAAACACTCTCCCTTTCTCTTGTATTGTGCAAAAGCATAACCAAAGTTGTCATTAGAGCTATGAAATGTCTTGATGTCCTACATACAAGCTACAGTACGTTGAATGAGACAGATGGTGACAGACGTTGGGTGATATAAAAACCAGGTGTGGTATTCAGTGAGTATTCTTCAGGTGCGCCTTTTCAATATCTGCACCATGAAGCATGATATCGTTGATGAGCTTCTTCATCATGCAGCATCATTTTTCTCCTCCTCTGCGACACATCAGACCCCCCACTCTATTCACTCTCACTGCCTCACCAGCTAATGATCCTCAACACCCACCAGAGCAATCATACGCACTCCTTTGATCAGCTTTATCCCTCACTTTAGTAGTGTTAAAAAAAGATACAGCATCAACAAAGGGCCAAAATGTGGCTCCCTCCCACTGCCTAGCCTGCTCTCTTTTTCATTATCTATTCTCCTTTATTCCCTTGTCCGCATGCAGTGCAGAACAATGCAGCGCAGGCGGACAGGGTGGAGGCTCATGACAGGACTGGTAACATGATGACACACCAAAGGCCAGGTGAGTAAAATCCCCCCTCCACAGCGGGACATGTGTCACAGTCCAGCCGCGTCTCCAGCCTTTTTTGTGGTCTTGCGTCTCTCTTCTTTGGCTCTCTCCCCCTCTGGCCATAACGATAAAGCTCCCATCTGCTGCGGGGACGCGGGTCTTTCTCTCTCTGAACTGATCCCTCACAGCAGTTTCCCCTTTGTCAGATATGCCGATCGCGTTTCACTTTTGACACCTCTCTGTTTTACACATGCGACAGGTACGAAGGTTCTTCTGTTCTCTGAAGAAATGTATTGGAAATGTGATAGTCGTCTCTTTCCAAAGCTTTGCCCTCTGCGCCCTTGTCCCCCTGGTGAAAACAGTATTTTTTAAAGAGCAGAAAAACAGTTCTAAAGGAATGTATGAGTGTGTTGATCCTCACCCAGAGTTGGATAATTGACCCTTCGGGTGACCTATATTTCACCGCAAAAGCTGCAACTTTGAACTTGCCATGCAGAGACTGGATGTCTCTGCAACCTTTTACATTCACTGTAATCTCATATTTTAAAGGTCCAGGGTGTAGGATTGTGGGGGATGCATTGGCAGAGATATAATACAATATAACAGGTCTTCTTTAGTGTATAATTACCTGAAAATAAGAATCCTCGTGTTTTCATTACCATAAGCCCTGTGTCCACCAAGCAATACAGTACAATACAGTTTAGTTTGGTACATTTTTTTTTCTGTTTCCGCTGTGGAAAAGTTGTGGATGGTACCAATGGGACCATTCCGTACCGTCCCCATTTTTGGTCCCCCCTCTGTTGGGGTACCTAGCACACAGATCTGGTACCAAAGGGTGGAGCTTTAAACACTGCAGTCCGTTGATGGCAGATGGTCACTCTGCTCAGGGCTGAGCTGTGGCTGGTTTTGAGGCTCAAGTAACCACTGTTCATACTGTGGAGAGTTTTATTAGTAGACTGTAACTATAAAATGAGAGGATGTTTTGCTGCCTCTCACAGCAGCTGGAGTCGGAGAAAAAACACCAACATAATTCACTGGGCCGACTGCCTGCGACTTTTAAGGTGGAACGTTAACTTGTAATTATTCAATGTATGAGTTGACGACATGAATCAATCAACACACCTTAAATTTCACTGTGACAATTTTGACCATCACTTTAGTTTTTATATGGCATACACTTTTAGTAATGAGTGGATCTTCAAGCATTTATATATATTAATTTCGACCGGAGCAACATATATCTCAATCCTCACTTGGAGAAAAAAAACCCCAAAGTTTCACAGAGTGTTGTTCCTGTGGGCCCTGACAACAATAAACCCCAGCACATGCCTGAGAAGGACTAAATCTACAAACTAATGAGTACAATCAGTGAGAGCTGGACAGAGCAGTGAGTGACAACAACCCCGCCCGCATTTAAGAGTACTGGTTGCAATAGAAACGCTAGGGTCTAGGTACCATGTCTGAAGGGTTACTTTGGTTCCAAAGGTACCATACCTAAAGTGTTTGGTAGAATTGGTGCTTTAGAATGAGCCATTTATATCTATACAGGCAGTGGGTCCATCTCCAAGGAGTCCGCCATGTTGCATCGCCATGTTTCTATGGTAGCCCAGAACAGACAAACCAAACACTGGCTCAAGATAGGGCCGTTCATGTCTTTGCGCCGGCCACCATAGTTAGAAGCAATGAGTAGCCTTGGTAAAACATGTTTTACCATGAAATTAAACTGTTTTATTCAGTGTTTTTACAAGTTTAAATCACAGGGCCCATTTATTTCTGAGAGGAAGAGACCTCTGTGGATAATTTGGCTCATGGTAAAACCTCCTTAACGTCTTGATCTTAAGATATCAGAGAAAAAAGTTGAGCACACATAAGCAGGTGCTAGGCTAACAGCCCGTCTCCGACATGCCAAACAGCATTGGAGAAACACTGATTTGTGACATGAAATTGCTTTAATCTGTGTTTTTACCTGTCTAAATCACCTGGTCCATTTCCTCTGTGGATAATTCAGCACAGTAAAACCTCTTAAAATTCTGGATCAGAAATAAGGTGAGCACGCAAAAAGCTATCAGAGAAATAAGGTGAGCATGCATAGCAGGCGCTGGGCTAGCGGCCTGTCTTTGACATGCCAATCAGTGTAGAAGAAACACTGATTTGTAACATCAAACTGCTTTATTCAGTGTTTTTACTGGTTTTAATCACCTGATTCGTTTGTTTTGGAGAGGAAGAGACCTCTGCAAAAAATTCGGCTCCCGGTAAAAACCTCATGACCAATGAACACTGAAGGAATTCTAACCAGGAGAAGCTGGTTGCAATATGCAGTCCTCACCACTAGCTGCCACTGAATCCCCCTAAATTTTACACACTGTTCCTTAAAGCCTGCAGGATTGTAGCATCCACTCTGATATCTATATGTTCATAAGGATCTGCCTGGCTGTCTATCTATCACCTGTCCAGCTACCCATGCAGCCATATATCTATCTATGTGTCACATCCATTTGTGAGGCTGTCGCTCATCCATAGTGTTCTCAGCTGTTTCAGTGCGTCAGCGGTGTTGCTGGTGATTCTACACACAAACTCGCGCATGCCAATTGTTAGTAACATGAACCGAGGCAGCATCCTAACCTGCGGTGAGATCGCCTGTCACAGGTCAAAGAGACAGCTGTAGTGTTTTCAGACTCGGGCTTAAACTGATAAAGTGCCTCGGAATGGGAGTGATGTGTGATACGAGGCCAGATTATCTTGTTACAGTCATGATAAAGTTCATGTGTTGTCATGTGTCTCCCCAACCTCCAACGGTCTGTCATTGGCACACTGAGATTAGATTTCATGAATAACAGAAAAAGTAAAAGTGTGGTTTTTGATGGACTCACACTTTCAAATTTCAAATGTGTTTTGAACGTATAAAGTTCACAAACTCTTTTTCTCTTATAAACAAAAGTATGCCCAGAGCAATTCAACATCTGACACCTGAACCTTGACCTTTGACCCCGAGTGTATGTCTCCAGATACTTCAGCTATCAGGTAGACTCAAAACAACGAATGAAAAGAGTTTGGCATTTTCTCTCCGCCCTGCATGACTCACTGTCCTGTTGTGTATGAATCATTCCTGTCCTTGGAGCCAGACACCTCAGTGATTACCAAATAGACCTGACCTCCATTTTCTGATAATCATGATAACACGCATAATTATCACAGCATACTTTTTCCTAATTGTCTCCTCTTTATCAGTGGTTCACACTCGGAAGTGTCGCCAATACTCCCTGTAAGATCGCACACACTTTTACAAGTCCACCACTGTGACTAAAATGTATCCTGATTAATTACAGTTCTTTAAAACGAAAGAAATATGTACTCATGTTCTGCAGGTATTAAAAGGGTTTAGCTTGGAGTCAAATAGCATGTTTACTCTCTGTTAAATAAGATACAGGATCTGCCAAGGTCATAATTTACAGCTTAATTAGTTCATTAACTGATATCATTACAGCTGATTTAATCTAGGATCCAAGGATCCACCTGTACAACCAGTAGCTATCGCTAATTTATTTGACCTTGGAGGTAAACAAACACTGCAAGTCAACTTTCCCATAACCCCTACTCCCAGTTGAACTGATTAGATTATCGTGGGATTACATCCAATTGTCTCTTTGTAAGCTCTGTGCTGTTTGTTATTATAAGCCTCTTGTTATGTGCTATTCATGACACAAAGTTCAAGGTTGCCGCCACATTTGACTCACCTTTCTCTTCATTACAAGAACAAGTGAGCAGTGTTTGTCCAGTGCTATGACTGGATAACAATATGTGCTAATACTCCTTACGCTCCAGCCTGTAAAGTGTTGGAGTAGTACTGTAATTTAATAGTAACACAGGGAAACGCCACATCCTGTTTGGCATGATCATGAGTCATATTTCTCAGAGCTGGAAAGGTTCACCTCCCTTTTGTCCACATCTGTCCTTAATGGATTTGGACTGCCTGGCAGGACCAGGAGTTTATACATTTGAACATGGGTGGCCCCAGTTACAATCTGAACTTCTAACCTTAGCAGTGTGAGAGCCATGTTCTACACAGAGGTGTGCATTTATGTGCAGTCAGCCTGTAGTATTGGGGTGTGAGTGTGTAAGCGTTATTGTAGTCAATCCTTTTAATGCAAAGAGTTTACATTAAAGCAGCTATAAACCAGATTGCATTGGGTTAGAAGCAGAGGTGGGACCGAGTCATTATTTTGCAAATCACAAAGACTGACAAGTCCCAAGTCAAGTTTCGAGTCCTACACTAGTCACAATATGATCTTTACTAAATGTAATGCTATTTTGCCATTAGTAATGAAAAAATTAAATTTACAAAATTCATGAATGCTTTTTTAAAATGTACTTATTTGTTGTTTGTTGGAAGTTGTCATGTCTCTGTCTGTCATTTACATACATACTGCAATTTTTTTTCTAGTTGACCACTGCATAGTTTTCATACGCAAACAAAATTATCTTTGCCATTTTTTTTGGTTCTCAAATGGTGCGCCGCAGCACTCTCTTGTAACAATCACACATTATTGCAATATTAAACTGGGTCTATACAAAAAGTTACTGAATATGAATTTTTAATTGATTGTATCAGCATGTTATGCAAACCCATTTCCTAATAAGAGGCAAACTCTACCTAAAAAAATGTAATTTGATTTACTTTAATTTAATTTAAAAAACCTTCACAGGGAACCAATATGTTGCTGTTGGCACAAGTGTGTTTCAAGATGAATTCTTGAATCATTTTGTTAATAAATGAGTTATGAGTAATAGTTTGTTGTCAGTTGTTATTTGATATTATATGATAACACATGCTATAGAGGCTTGTGATTGTGGCCTGCCCTTTTGTGTGCCTTGGTCACAAAAAGTTTGAAAACCACTGTGTCCCATAATAACATGCAAATGTAACATATCCATGGTTTATAGAAATGTATGATACCAATATTTTTTCTGGCAATTTGGTTGCAAGTCCAAGTCGCCTGACACCTCTGATTAGGAATAACAGAATCCCAAATTTACAAATGCAGACTTTGTAAATGATGCTTTGGTGTTGGTGTGTATTGTACAATTATATATTTCCTAACCTGGATGTGTGAGAAAGGATAAAGTCATTGGCAGAATAAATAAAATAATGTACAATATTTCTACATTTAAATGCAATGGGCTCACAATAAAGTTGTTCTTCACACAGTTCTATTAGTGTTGCTGGAATTATGACCTTTTCAGACTCTTTCCCTCCACAATGCACCTTAGAAGTAGGTGAAGTTGTGCCAAAAATTCCCACCCTGACTTCAGAGACATCTCTGGCATTTTCTGAAAAAAGCACGTACCATTAAAATCCAAAGCTTTGAAGTGGTTGAAAGATGTAGTTTTTTATGTTGGGTCACACTGGACGAGTGGTTCCTCCTGCGATCAGTCTTTGTGTTAAACTAAACACGTCCAAGACATCTCTGTACCTAGACAAAATAATCTTTCCTTTAATGAGCCAACATTTACACTCCTTACAGTGATGTGATCTTACAGTGATCTACTACAGATTTGTATGGGCATCATGATACTAATGTTTAGAACTGTTAATAGACAAAAAAAATAAACAAAAGCTTTTCTGTCCTGTGAATGAATCCGTGTATCAGCGGATAGATCTGAGCTCAAGATTCCTCGTCTCATATTTACAATTCAAGCACTTTTCAAGGTGACTGCACTACATGATTTACATCAAAGTGATCATGTGGTCATGCTGCTCTGATCAACTGTCCGGTCTGCTGAGAGAGACATAATATCCTCTGGGTATTACTGACAGTGAGCATGATATGTGTGTGTCTGTGTGTGTCACGGTGCCTGTGTGAGCGTGCACATTTACACACAGGCCCACGTGTATTAGTGTGAACGTGTATGTGTGTCACAGTGTATTTATGTAAGCGGCTGACATAAATACATCAAGGGGAACACACAGCTGTCTAGTGCCATGTTTCTTAGGGGTTAGGACCTGAAACGGGCTGTGGGACGGTTTCTGTTGTCGGGTCACTTCATTTTAAGTTCCTTTCAGTGAACTTGGCTCCCGGGGGCGAGCCTGTGCCAGACTGTCGTCCAGCGCTTTCTACGACAAATCTGCAACAGTAGAGGAAATGGGGGCTTAGCGAGTCCCAGTGCGCAGCCACCGGATGGCTGCAGTGAAAGGGACCTGCTCTGATCTCAACACATACCAGGCTGGATTAGAACAGGGAACCAGAGCAGAAACAGGATCTGACCCTCTCTGCTATCACTCTCTAACCCTGCCGCTTCGTTCCCAAAGACATCCTCAACACTTCCTTCTCCAATTAGTGTGACCTTGTTATGCTGGGGACAGGGAAGCTTTGTGAAAGTCAAGGCTCCAGCTTCATGCGCCGCACTTTGAGCAGAGCTGCCCGGCGAGCAGGCTTGAAGGCTAGAGGTTATAATCAAAATAGCTCAGTTCAAATCTGTAAACCGATACAGACCCGTAAAGCAAACGGACAACAAGCAACGTAATCGCGCCCATTCCCCGAGGGAGCTTTTCATCTCTGCCCAGTGGTTGTGATCAGCACTTAGCCAAGCCTGTTTGTTTAGTAACACAGTAGGAGGAGGCCCCAGCGGACACTCTTTGAATGCTAAAAACCTAAAGCCAGCAAAGAGTTTGACACTGTGCCACCTCGGGGAGGAGCGCCAGTATCCCACATGTCCACTCTTCGATGAGGGGCGCCACTGACAGCTGCCGAAAGTCAGGGGTCAAAGTCATGCCAGGTAGATATCAGCGGTCAGGATTACATGCAGTGAAGGATGGTGGAGGGCTGAATTTTGAAATTGAGTAACTCTATCGGCTTAACTGCAGACCACCCTTGCTGTGTCTGTGTGCCTAGTGTTGCGCGTATGTTTGGACATATGGTTCACCGTGCAATACATAATACACACACTTATTTCCGCTGAAATTCCTTATTTCAATCCGTCTTTTGTCATGCAGACAGCTGAGCGCGCCTGGAGGTTTTCAGGGTTTGGGCAGTTGCCAAGATGTCCCAAGTGCATCTCAGAGTCCATCTATGCATCCCACCTGTCCAGCCCTGTGCACAGAGGGAAAGTATTCCCTAAATCCTTCATTGGTGTTTGTGAATAGTATAAAAAAAAGAGGCAGGGAGAAGTGTCGTAAATGCTTACACCTCAATAACTTTCTCAGCACTCTTTGCCACTCGAAGGACACTGGATTCATCGTATCCATCACAGCCCAATGAAGTCACTGGTCCGTGGGAAAGAGCTTACTGGATTCCCATTTGCTCATGGGGTGATAATTCACCCTTGACCAATAACAAGCTACACGCAGTGTGCAGCTATAGCAGGCTATTGCGATGTAATGACAGGCTAAACCTTTATGTAGCACTGATCCTAAAAGGAAACAGAGTCAGCTTTTCAAATCAGGCTATATAGTTGACTAAATCACTGAATTATTGTGGCTAGCTCAGTGTAGCATTCACGCCGTACAGCAGGACACAATGTACATAATGTAAATACACATAGTGAAAAGGGTCTAAAAGGACATGCAGGTTTTTAAATGGCTCCCGTCTCTCTACACATTTAGTATCTGTGTCTGAGAGATTTAACCTTCCTTACTTCCTCCCGTCTATTTATAACAGTGTCATAGTCCTGCCTGCACTTTGATAGTACCAAGTGATCTCATTTACACACACTCGCTCACACGCACACACACACACTCTTGCTAGCACATACTTCTGCACGCATACAATCTACGTGTGAACGATGCCAACAAATACTCATAAAATGTTTGAGCAATGACTGAAACAGATGGAAATACTGCTCTGAATGCCACAATGGCTGGGCATTTGGCAGCGCGCCACATCTGAATTGTAGCATGTCCTAATGGATCAGCTGAAAGCTATGCGAATCCTCCAGTATCTGACTACCTGCTCTCTGTCTCTGCGTCTCTGTGCCAACGGTGATCCGAGGCTCTGTGCCCGCTGACAGCTGAGCTCACTCTGGCAGACAACCGGCACTCCTGCACACAACTACATGCAGAATACGGAATGAGAGGCCACTGTCATGATTGGCATTAAAGCCCAAAGCACGGCGATGTGGAGTTTGAGCTGTCGTGCATTAGAAAGGGAAAACTTTGTAAATTAATGCAATGTGAAAGTCCTAAAGTATATTAAGACCATAGCTGCAGTGGTAGTATTTTGCATGATTTTGGGTTTTCTCCATCCCTGAATATTACAGAAGGTTCACCTTCCAATATAAAACTTAATACAACACCTATACACACTACAGTTTGTCAGATTATTGTATAATTAAGTAACACCCTTCATACTCAGTATCAGTATTAGCCTTGCAAATGCTGTATAATTTCCAGGGCTGTTGCATTGGACTGTATCACATTGATTTTCTGGCACTGTGTCTGTGTACTGTTCATCAAACTGTAAATGAATGGTGGCCAGTAGTCTCCAGATGCTGATGTTAGTGAAACCCACACCACAAACATCAACTTGTCTAATGTAGGTCAATTAATTAAGAGTCATTTGAACATTTGAAACCATAGTTGGTTTGGCTTCATGTTTATAATGACTGGAATTGAAACAAAAATACTTTCTTTCTTTCTTTCTTTCTTTCTTGGCTGTGGCTGTTAAACTGTTTGAAATATTATCTGACATTTTTAGACATAACTGAATCATTTCACCACCTAGGATGCAGGTTGGCCCCTTAAGCCCTCTGTTAAAGCATCAAATACCTGTCATGGAAGAAAATGTCAAGTTCTTTACTAAGTAAAAGTTGCACGTCAAGCATTCAACGTGTTACTTAAAGGGAAACTTTGATATTTTGCACCCTGGACGCTATTTTCCCATGTTTTTGTGACTAAGTGTCTAATGGGAACAACAGTTTTCGAAATCAGTCCAGTGTTGAGCGAGAGTGCTGCATCTCTAACTGAGAAACTGCTGTCTCATGTCACAGTGTCTCATGTCACCAGATGTTATCAGTCAACTTGCACTCAGTGGAGTGGTCCGGACCCACCCAAGTCCTTTCCATTATTTTGTCGAACACTTACAGTAACTGAGCCTGTCAGTGGCAAAAACTAGCACTTTTAGTGGATGGATATTGACAGTTTGCTATTGCTCCAAATGGTTTCAAAATTTTTTTGCAACATTATCAGCTTAAGATACTTAAATTATCAAGGAAGAATGGCTCCTGTTAGTGTTATGATTTTTTACTTTACGCTACTGGTTTTATTATTAATGATGCATTGAAGTGTAAACCGTATTTTCATGTTATGGCAAGTCAAGCATGAGCTAATTTTGAACTACTTTATAAGCTGTTGGATAATTTGATCTATCGCAATTAATCACATTTTATATTTTGGCAACATATTACTAAAAACCTTTAACAAAATCGATGTACAACATGGAACGTGCCCATGTGCACTTTACTGGAATTTATTGTTTTTCACCAGCGACTGTCACCGTCATGTTCCTGAATGTATTTTGACAATGTAGTGTGTTATTCTAGTGAAGTTGTCCCAGTAAAACACACTGCACTTGCACGTGAAGGCACGCAGCTGGTCTGCAACAATACCTATGTGTTGTTTTAAAACGGTGCTCACTTGGTACTCACTGGCCCGACACGTAGAGGCTAAAGATGTCCCACACCAGCACCACTAACCTGCACTGTGCATGCCGACCCAGAGGAGATAACCCAGCATGGTCTCCTGTACATAAACAGAAATGGAAACAATGGAAGACATGACAATATTAATATAAAAACTCACTTCACAGAGTATTAGCAACAAATAAAGTTTAAGAAACAATTATAATTATTTTACTTTCTGGAACACTTTCATGAACAACAGGTAATTGTGGGCCAAATGTATTTTAAACGGGGCCCTCACTGTGCATTGACAGACTCGACTTTTCAATATTAAATTAAATCTTTAAGTATAACTGCCGGGCAAATACTAATTAAGTTGTACTCTTAGGATCTCTTGACATTGTAGGAACTCAACTTGTTAATCATCCAAACAACAAAAATGCTTTTAGTGAATTGTTGTTTGTCTTCAGTTGATATTTATTGCATCGTCTTCCTGAGGGACCCGTGCATCGCGTGTTGAAATCTTTTTCTCATCAAAGGGGGACATTGTGAAGCTGGAACGAAACATGTTAAACAAGCCTACAGACGTCCCATCTTTATTGCATATTACATGCTACAGTGACTCATACAGTGGAGGGGCGGAAAACACATTAACATAACCATGAAGAGATGTCAGTTGTTAACCTGAAACACAATGATTTAAACAAAGCAAGTCACTATAAAAGGACACTATAGGCACAAAAAGACAAAGAAAAGAGATTTGCCATTTGTTTTATATTAGGATTTACAATTCTATATTAAACTGAAACAGCTGCAGTGATGTGGATTGTTTGTCTGGCTATTGTTATACGTTCATATAAACTCTGTGGGGAGTTATTGTTATTCCTATCTGAGGGCCTGTCATTGCTCTGTGGAGACTTGACATCAAAAATTGAGGTGCTCATCCCATCAGTGGCACAAATAATGAAAGAGGGCTCTTCAGTGTGAGTGACGCGTCTCTTCCTCACACCCCATGTGGTGGTGATTCGTTCAGCTTACTCATGTTTCTCCTCCAAACAAATTAATATTTATTATAGTCACTCAAGTATTCAGCTCAGCGGACTTATGACACCCCCCGGACCGTGCGGCGCTCTCACATAAAGGAACTCTGTCAGATGGGTCTATTTTCGGTGACCATTATCTTCTCAACTCTGCCTGCATGAGACAGAGGAGGGTCACAGAGGAGTCCTTTGGTGACACTGCTGCGAGATATCAATAAACAATACGGCCTCTGTCTGTCGTATCTCTGAGCAGGCTGTGTCCTGGCCTGAGATGTCATATGCAGTGACGTGTAAGAATATCTCCTATGCGAAATCTGCTCCAGTCGTTAATCAAATGTATTTTCTGCTGCCAAACAAATTATCATAATCATGAGGAAGGAGGAAAGTCACAGGGCTGATGCGTCAGTTTAGTTAATCTATTACTGAATGCTGGAAACGAGTGTTTCCTATGCAGTTATTCTGCTTTCTACAATATGTAGGGGGGGCTGGGCATGATTGTAACAACAGGATGGTTGTAATAGCATCACTTTCATCAAGGGATGACCTATGAGGTATGTAATACATTTGTATGACCACCTCCTCTCTGACCTTGCATGGATAATTTCATAGCTGTGTGAAGAAGTGTGCAGATTTTAAAGCCCAAACACTGATGTTCAGGTATAAGAGTGATTTTTTGGACCAAGTCTAAATTTTGATTAGTCTGATACTGTTGAAGTTAGAATTCTATAACTTATATTACATTAGAGAGCAGACTCTTGGGTATACGCTGCTACAACTCGTTAAACAACAGCCGACAGGGGTGGGGATGGTTGTAACAGATTATTTAAATGTGTTACTACTAACCCTGATTACAACTAAACACATTTTCTCTATGTATCTATATTCTTTCTTCAGCATGCCAGGAGAGTTGGTGAGAAAAACTGATCAGATGAGGTGAGGCAGGGAAAGACAGTAAGGTCTGACCCTAAAGAATACTCTATCTGCCATGTGACATTGAGCAGGTACTGCAAGAAATTACAAAACTTCACAGAAGAGGATCAACACAGCTGCTCTGTGCGAGCTATAACAACAGAAGTCTTCAGTGCCAGTCTTGACTGGTTACCTGACTGAAGCAGCAGACTTGTATTTTGGACTAAGTCCACATGACGTACTAAGAATCTGACAGGTAGAGGTTAGTGAGTTAGACCTTAGTAGGAATTGGTAATTTGTCTGTCAAATTTTTTAAAAGTTTAATTTTATGGCTTTTTTGCCTTTATTTTGACAGGACAGTTTAAGCGTGAAGGAGGGAGAGAGGCAGCAAAGCGCCATGGGCCAGAATCGAAGCCATGGCCAATGCGGCAGACATAGCCTTTGTGCACTGGACGCTTGCTCTACGCAGTGAGCTACTGGGCATCACATATGTAACATTCATTTTATGTACATTTTTTTTGTGTAGTTTTTAATTCTCTGACATAAAATTTCAGCAAGTTATAGGTACTGACACAAAAACAGAAACATTGCCGGTCTCCCTTTAAATAAATCTTGATATTGATGAAATGTAATTTGTAATATTAAATGATAATAATATTATGTAATATTGTAATGATTATTTCAAAATGATTGGATTGGTCTTTTAAACATTAGATAGCGTAAACTGTCCACCAGAATGTCTTAAAGCCAAAGGTGATGTCTTCATATCGCTTGTTATTATCTTTATTAGTCTATTATCACAGAAATGATCATAGCATCAAAACTGTTGCCAATTTCTCATTCTTGTCAATTGATCTGCTAATTATGGTCAATTAGTTTTAGCATTAATAATATGGACTTTCTGATATTCCACTACAAATGCATTTAAGTGATTTTCCATGCATGAACAGTAATACAGTCATACTAACATAGAGCAAATAACACATTTATAAGATAAACACAGTATATACGCACTGTACATACATGTGTAGCTATGTATATATAATCATATTTTGATACATTACATTTACTACAATTTCAATACATTATGTAGCAATAGGTGTTGTATAATTGTTACCTATATACAATGTGGAAACTATATTAAAACTGTAGTTTACTAAACTTCAAGCTACTTCACAATGAAAAGAAGGTCAATTGTTTCTTAACTACTCTCAAAAAATTTAAGCTTGTCAAAGTAAAACCATTTTCTGAGTCTGGAAACTCACATATTGTACACGGAGGTACAACTGAACTGTCACTGAGTAAAGTTTAGGTGGGTTTGGTTTAGGGACTAGGGCAGGCCTGTGCTCAACTATGCAGCCTGAGGATGTCTTTAAAGGGCAAATTGTACAAGTGCATTGTATTCAATCGCAGACATTTTGGTTGCAAACCAGAGGTGATATCAGTCAAAGGGTGCAGGGTGTCTACAGGTACAAGACAGTTAAATTAAATGCTTTTTAAGACCCTTTCAAGACACCTTTAACCAAATTTAAGAAAGATTTTTGGACAGATCATGTTTTACTTATTCAAGCATTGCAGGTAAGCATTGCAAGCAGAGGTAACTGTTATGTAGGAATACGATTATTAGAGTGAGTTAAATCAATCTTTATTTTGCCAACAGGTAAGTGCAAGTACTAAGTAAAATGACAGTATTATAATTCTTAAAAGTTTTGTTACATTATAAATGTGGACTTTTACATAGAAAGGCATCACTCATTTTCACAAAAATGAATTGAAAGATGCATAAATGAAACTAGATAAAATGTATGTAGCAGTTAAGACCTTGCAAATTCAGGTTTAAGACTATTCAATGATTTTTAAGGCCTAATTCTTATAAAATTGAATTTAAGATTTTTAAGGACCTGCAGACACCCTGAGGTGATTGTCATTGTATGACAAGCGTGGCCAATAAACTGTGGCATTGTGCCATATTGTATGGCACAAATGTCATGAGAATACTATACATATAAAGTTTTTAATTAACAACATAAACTACATGTCCCAAAGTAGCTAACTACACTGAAAAGGCCACTGAGATCTGGATGTAGTTCAGCTGCCACCCACTGCACCACTGCAAACTGTAGGTAAACAAGCAACTGCACCACATGGAGTTAACCCCTCCCTGACACGGTCTGTTTATATATCACAAATTTCCATGTTCAGACTAAGATTTATACTCAACACTGCTTATATTTTGTATTTATATTGGTTCGATTTTTAAAAAATAAATTATTATTGCTTACACCCTTGCCTCATTCTACATGTAAATATGTGTGAATGTTTTTATATGCACCATTGTGGAAGACACATCTGCAGTTTTTCATGCTTGCATTGTGAATAAAGTTCTTGAATACTGAATCTAGTAGCCATTCTATAGGGGTTTGATAATCAAAGCACATAAATAAGAAGGAACAAAACATGTAATACATTTATTTAATGCATAAATGTAATCATCATATCAGCAATCAGTGCTCTAACTGTATGTGTAATTGTAAATGTAAGTTAATTTGACAGTACATATCGTCGAGTCGAGCAGATTCAGATCTCTCAGCTCCTGCTTCACTGAACTTCTCCCGATGAACTCTAAATAACCTTGAAGAACCACACACAGTTCTGACAACACTCCGCTCCGCTTTCAAAATGACTCAGTGTTTTATTATATTGCACCGTATGCCAGTTCGCATTACATTCATGCTTTTGAGCTTGTTTATATAAGTATGATTTCCTTTCATTCATTCTTTTTACCTGCTTATTCCTGTTCAGGGTAAATGGGAGCCTGGAGGCTATCCCAGCATGCACTGGCAAGGGGAGCATTGCAGGGAGATGTTTTCAGAACAATTTAATATTCCTGTTGAACCAAAACGAAAGGAACAAATGGTTTTTACATTGCATTAGAAATAGGATGAGTGGTTGGAGTGTAGCTGAGATGTCGACTTACTCTGTGGCGCTTTAGGGATGAAGAGGGCAGAGAGAATTGTGAGGACTGATGCGGAGGATCACTGCAACACCTAGATCACAGAAACTGACTTTCAATTATGACAGAAAATCCATGTCAATAAATTGAAAGTTATGTCTGGAACTTTAATTTCATGAAGACAAATAAATTCAAGACCATTACAGATCATTTCAATCATAAGACATGAGATAAACCAGTTAAAATAGTTTAAGAAGTTTAAGAGGATCTGGTCCAGTGGATCTATACTGTAAAACACACCAACAAACATCAACTCATGCCAAGCAACAGAAAGACTTTTCGCCTTTGTACAAAAACAATTAAGCTCTTTGAAATGTTGCACAAGTCAGAGCCAAGTTTCCATACATTTTACAAAAACAAATTATATGAATTCAGAGGATCCCACCATAACAAACGAAACATCAGTGCCTGTCATTTAACACAATGAAACCATGTGAGAACATGACGGAAAGGAATCCATACAATGAAGACTTGGCTCAGTACCATGCAGATACTTCAAGGATGGGTAGGGCGCACACAAATGCTTGAAAGCAAACATGTATTGACAAGAAGCTCCAGCCCATGAGCAAACAAATATGAGCCTTAATACCGCTGAATAACAGATAAGTCAGAGTGGATTTAAAGTGTCAGCGCTGGGATTTCTACCCTTTTATTGAACAGCCATCTTTAGCAGCATTTCACGTGTTAAATTAAAACCAGAGAGCTTCTTGGAACAGCAAGTGTTTGGTTGTTGGAAGAAGCCGGTCTCCCCTGGCACATGAACACAAAATGAGTTTGATTCTTAAAGGACTGGGGTAGCTGTGTGGAATCCAGTTTTGCAGAAGATGAAAGGCGGGTAGAGCTTGTAAATCATGACGGGTGATGGAAAGGCTTTCTCAGGTGCCACATCTTAGCTGGATCAGTCCTCCTTTTGTGGTGTGTGCGGTGTTGCCCCGGGCTCACCTTGACAAGAACCCGCTTATTGAATGACCAGATGCTCCAAGGTGTGTATGGGTTACATTTGTATGCCATAAATCTGGAGTGGAATACATATAGGCTAACATAAGCTATCAAAGTGTCCTCTGCGCCCATCTCGCGTATTTACAAATATGTTCTAGTAAATAGCAAGTGAAGTGGGACTCTTAAATTTGAGATGTGTATAGCCATCAGACGGAACTTGACACCCGGTGCGCAACGAGAGCGCGCGGAGATCAGGTTAGAAACATGCATCGCAACAGAACATCTCCAAATCACATTCCGCATACTGAAATCTAATCCGAGGACATCAGGATGTGTGACATAATCCCCAAGACATCTGAAAACTGCGCTCCTCTAAACGGGGCTCCAGGGGTGGTTTGGAGAAATATGTGGACCTCTGTTTGCTCTTGTGGGGATATATAAAAGAGGGGCGGACACCAACTGCCCCAAACGTCAGAGCGCACTTAACTATAAATCTCTCCAAACTGCCCTCTGCGCCCGGTGCGGTGTTATGCGCAGACATCTGTCCTGCTTCAGTCCACTATGAGGACAGCGCGTGTGGAGACTCTTCGAGCTACATAGTCACTATCTGACCTGGAGGAAATGGAGAATAAACACCCCCGCCTGTGTTGTTTACCATGTCAAGATGTTGTCAGATGTTGGCGATTATGAACATTTGACGCAGTTGTGGATATAACGACGCTTTAACTGTTTTACCAAGAGGCAGACAAGAGCTCCTCGCGCTCTGGGACACACATATTGTGCATCTTTTTTTTTCTCGCTGGAGACGCTGATGTCTTCATTGGACTCCTTTCAGTCGGAGATGGTGGAACTCTCTCGGATTTCCAACGTGGAAACGTAGCATCCAATTAATCAGCGACTGCAACTGTACCCCAGTAAGGCGCAGTGGCACTTGGTCCGCTCTCTTCAACACCTACCTTTGGACTCCAAAGTGTGGAAAGACGCATGGTTTGGTCGCTGCGCCGGACCGGAGTATGAAAAACACACCTGGTGCGTTATTTCAGCTTTTTTCCCTATCAGGACATAAACCGAATTTGAACTCGTTTTAAGGAAATTTTCGGATCGTGGCTGTTGAACGATTCATGCAGCTGATTCCGCTTGGGACACCAAATGAGTCGCGTTTTCTGTTTTGGATTTTAACGCCAACAGCCAAGCGAGTTTCAGGTCTGCATGGGCCATATTTAAGGTAAGGAAAACATTATATTTTTATCATTTGAGAGCGCAAAATAATTCTCATATCCTCAGATTAATTGTGCGCAAAAGTCACACAAGCCTCGCTTTAATTACCTGCGTAAAAAGAGAAAATCAAAATAGACAAAAATGCAACTTGTGCGTTTGTAAAGACAGTTGTTAGGACTTTTGTGCAGCATGTTTAAGCCCGGTATTTATCCATGCATGGCTGTTTAGGTTTACTGCAGACTCAACATGCCATTAGACAGAGTCACGTAAGCTTTGGGGATCGCCATCTGGCCAAGTCGCACCATTATTTAGGCTATCGTTGCCAACACGCTTTGGTGCGTGCTTTCACCAACGCATTTTTATGTGAGGCGCACCCTCCGTGCCTCATTACAAGTAGCAAGAGCTCGCCAAATATCACAACATGAACATATTGTATAAATCTCACAGGTCAGCAGATAATAAATAAGTAGTGAGCTGTTTGTGAATCACAAATGTTTGTAATTTTAAATCCACTTTTACGCACAAATTTACGCACTATTCTTTCTTTATTATTTCAATATTTTGGGGGTATTTTGACATTATTAAGTACATAATAATCTATTTTTCATTGTGAGTTATTTATTTGGAATTTTCTGATAGGTTTACTCTGGTATTCACATTGACAACAAACCCCACTATGAGACAGAGACAAATTGAGATCAAAGCCTTTTGACATGATGACACACAGTTATTAATACACAATGAGTCAGCCTGGCCACACTGTCTCAAACTCTTTGATGACTTCATTATAAACAAGAGTTGGCACACACTGTGACTGGACTATGAGTGTATTTAGAGTCCCTTATATTATTATTTTAATTCATTTCTAATCAGCTTCTTTTATCTTCCTATTTCAAATCAAATATTGTCTCTTATTTTTGCAGCTTTCTTCATAGGAACTGAGTCTAAGATGAAGTTATGGGATGTTTTGGCCACGTGTTTGTTGCTCCTGAGCTCTGTTGCTACACGGCCTCTCTACCAAAACACTCAGCCAGCCAAGAGGACTTATTTCCCCAGCAGCTACAGTGATTCTGCGTCCCTGTCTGTGGAGGACGAAGAGCCAGCGTTCCAGCGTGAAGACCACAACCTGCAGAAGATCGCCATGGAGGATCAATGTAAGGGCGCGCTGCATGTTTTGACAAAATCTTTTATGGTGTGCAGTCACTGTGATAGTCAGATAGTGACGGATAATTGGCCCACATGGGGGTCACAGTATAGATACATGCTGCTTGTGTAAACCAAACACGCAACTAACCATTTAATCATACAGGAAAAAGTTTTCATCTCATTGTCATGCACTGCCATGTGTTGACTTCTGAGAGGATAGTGGCTCATACGAGAGACAGAAATTACTGTTACAGTTGGTCTGCTGGCCAAGTAATTTAGACTAATTACACTTGAGAAACAGCAGGTAACATGATAGCCAGTGGGCTGAGACAACATTGGAGAGTCCTACATTGATAAGGCGCTCAGACGGGCAGGTTATCAGGCGGAAGATCTTAATTTGTGTTTTATTGCTGCTGTGGGTTACATCACACTGATGTCAAAACAAGCCAGCAGCATGAATAAAGAGCACGAGCAGTTCCGATCCCAGAGGTCACTCTCCACATTTCCCCCCTTGTTTATGTTCACCTCTGCCTCTCTGCGACACAGAGACCCATGACCTTTACCCATGTGCCAAAAGCCAGAAATCATAGGTTTTAAGGAGGCAGTGTGAACCAGGTCACAGGAATTTACAGTCGAGAGGCTGGACAACACCGGAAAGTTTCAAGCATCAAGTGAGAGTTCTGTGTTTATGTTCATTTTAACAGCGACGGTGGGCAGGAATTTATTTTGTTTGGATCAATGTGACACTGTATCGTCTTCTCACAGATGTAAGCGCGGCCAAGAACTAGATAAGGAATGGAACATTTGGACAAATGTTTGTCCTGCCACCTCATATTCTTGTTTGGGCCGTGGTGACATCACTGATCTGCTTTGTAACCCAAGACCATTAACTATGCACTAATAGTGTAAACAACACTGTAGCTCCAAGAGAGGATGGGTCTTTTGGATTGTGCATGAAAGAAAACTGTGGTTTTCTCCAACGTTTAAAGGCTGAAATCTGCAGGCAACAGCTGCACGTGACTGATATCAGATTCAGCCAACGACAAAATTATGGCCCAATTTGCCCCATGAATCACTCCGTTTGCTGCCATTGGCCCCGTCTATCAGCAGGTGTACACTGTAGCCACCCTGCCTGTCAGCTGACACACAATAGAAGGTGTCTAAATCAAAGGGCAGGTGTGTCTAAACAGATTGGCTCAGGCTCACCTGATACACGAGCAGCGGCCCAATCAGATGTGGAGCGCAGGCGGATCAGGTGGCCCGTGCGCTGCCAGAGGAACAGGTAAGACAAGAGAGATCGGTGACACTGCAATAGAGAGGCTGTTAACCACAACACCACCTGCCAGACATCGCACCCCGCCGCCCTGACTCCTTGACACACATCCATACGCTCACAGACGCATGCAGGTGATGTTATTAGGGTTGGACTGATTGATTCATTTCAGAACAATATGTCTCCATGATCATACGTTACATTCTCTGATGCCAGACCTGCAGGCGTTGGAGTAGACTTTACTCCTTAATAGAATCAACATGTAACACAGGAGGGTCCAAGGCTTTCAGTCAGTCCTGATCGCTCCTCGCAGCAGATGGTGGAGAGCTGTGCTGGTGCATGTTTTGAGTTTCAAGCAGACTACAATCTGCTTCATCTAAGTGACTCAGAGCATATGATTTCCTTTTATTTGGCCTTTTGAAGTCTTGGCATTCTAAAATTACACCCATGAAAGATTTAAATGAGGGAAAAATAATCTCTCGCCGCGTCTCTCCTGGTGGTGTAATTGGTCTGTGCCTACTGTATCAATACAGGCAATTGGCGTGTGAAAGCAAACAAGGTTAACTTAAGCTTTATAGCTGAACAACCTTTTAACGACTGAGGTTATATGAGATTGAGGCCTAATGCAGGCAGCATGCCGGGCCATGTTATTCATGCGAAATCAATTCTGCCCGCATTACAGATGTACAAATGCTCTTCCTCTCTGACTGCAACAATTCTCAAAACGGAATTGACAACACCCTCTGAACTTCAGCCTCCAACTCATCCCCCAACAGCCATCTTGAAAAGAGTGAAAGCAGGGCACCTGCACGTCCATGAGAACAACTCTGGGCTGCTCTCTGCATTCCTCCGCCTGAGACTAATCTATAAATCAGCATGCACTGTTTCTGATCTGCACATTTCTCAGTATTTATGGACATTGTCTGCATTTGTGTCAGCACATATTCTTGGACACTTAACCGTGCATATGCTGGCTGACCATAAGCATGTACAGTCAACGACAACGTGCATCATTTATTCTGCACGAATGGTTTCTCAGTCTGGATGGTTGGGCTGATTGATTTGGTAGATGTTCTTTTGCTGACATTTCTGGTTATGCAATGTTTTCATAACCCTCATGTCGTTTTACTCTGTTTGTTTCTTTCCCACGAGGATATTTAAAGTTTTATTTATCTGCTCGTGCAGTCTTAGAAAGTAGGAAATCATTGATAACCATGTTGTTAAGTTTTGTTGAGTCGACTTTTCAGAAAGTCCATGTCAGTGATAAAGCTATTATTTTAATACCAGCTTTATAAGTGAATCTGTTTCCTCTGCATCTTTCAGATGACATCGCAGGCCCCTATCCAGATCAATTTGATGATGTAATGGATTTTATTGAGGCTACCATTGGCAGACTCCGTCGATCGTCGGATCCCAGCGGAGGCTCCAGGGGACGGAGGGAACAGAGACAGAGAGGAGCAGCAAACACAGGAAGCACGAGAGGTGAGAGGAGAGGACATGGCGACAGGAAGCGTGGCCGGGGGCGAGGGGGAAGTCGAAACGGTAAAGGAGGACGAGGCGAGAAGGGGAGGGAAGGGATATCGGTGCAGACCCGAGGCTGCTTGCTAAAGGAGGTCCATCTCAATGTGACGGACTTGGGGCTGGGCTACCAGACTAAGGAGGAGTTGATCTTCCGGTACTGCAGCGGCCCCTGCGTGGAGGCGGAGACCAACTACGACAAGATCCTCAACAACCTCACACACAACAAGAAGCTGGATAAGGACACACCCTCTCGCACCTGCTGTCGACCAATCGCTTTCGACGATGACTTATCTTTCTTGGACGACAATGTGGTGTATCACACGCTGAAGAAGCATTCTGCCAGGAAGTGTGGCTGTGTCTGAGGAAGTGACAGCCGTGACCAGCGTCTGTGAACTAAGGATCACATTTACAAGCTGGTGGGATCTCTGTTGGAAGTGGGCATACGAGGTCAAAGAGGGAGTTTACTGTTTCTAATTTTTGTCAGTAGACATCAAAGACGATGGAGCAGCAAAAAGGTGTATTCAACTTTGACAGTCCATGCTCAGTCCATCAGAACCCTGACCAGCATTTGACTGTTCAATCAGACACATGCAGAAATGTACGAGGCCTGTACCGATTCGCAGGAGAAACGATACTGTTACACTTCCAGATTTGCTAACTGTGCTGTCAAAAAAGGTGAGAGTGAAAAAAAAACTTCTGACAAAGTTGGCTCTTTTTTCTGGAGGAATTCATTTTCCCAGGAACATCACTTTTTCCATAGCTGGCTCCTAAGACTCCAGATGAACACAGAGATTTGAGGAGTATATTCAGCTGCGGTCTAAATCACTTTCACTGCATAGTCTGGATGTTGACATTTACATTCAGAGCCAAGGGATGACAAATAACCACGCCGGAGTTCAGCAAAGACTTTTTGGTGCAACGCATCTACAGAAAATCCAATCATATATATATATATATACATACATATTTATATGTATATATATATAAATATATATATATATATATATTATACACGTGTGTGTAAGAGGTATATTTATTAAGATGGGAATTAACTTATTGTTATTTATTTCAAACCATTTTATGAAAGAAATTGTCGTATTTCTTATTTATTTAAAAGCTTTGTTTGTCCTGGATGGTGCCAATGTGGAACATTTTCTCAAGCAAAGTCTAAAAAAAGGTGATCCAGTACTGCTAAACACTCAAACACACATCCTAATGATGCTTATCTGCTTCACTCAGATTCCAGAGTTTCTCAATCCATGACTCCAAAGGATCATAATTTGCTACCACGTTAGAATGAGACACAGAGGAGGGGACCAATAGAAGATTTTTGACTGAAGTGATCTGTAGTTTTGGAGCATTTTGAGAGACGGCAGGGTAGATTCTTCACCTCATTTTCTCCGATGTGACCATGCTAAGACAGGGGGAGGACTTCAGATGTTGCTCTCTCAGCACATGATTCTTTGCTGCTGTTTATTTTCAAGACCCAGAATAGATTTAACATCACTCCAACGAGGAGCCATCACATCTTGTAATTGATGTCCAAAATCAACATGAGCGTAGGGGTCTCTCTGAGGATCTGCAGGTGCCTTTGAGGATGCATACTTTGAGTCCAGAAGCTGCTAGAATGCCTGCCTATCAGCATACGTTACCCGAAACCTCACTCTGGCCTCGCACCAAGTCTGAGCAAAGGCTCTGCAGCGGTAACTGTCCCAATAGGCTTTAAAGTTCACAGGACTGCTTGTGTTTCTGTCTCGACTCTGACAGACAGGTCTTACTCCCCGAAAGGGGATTTGAAAGTGATCCTCTAACATGAGTCTTAACCAAATATCCCCGTGGGCAAAGGCATATTGGTGAAGGCAGTTTAAGGAAGATCTAGCTACTGTAACGGCTGTCATCGCGCAGCTGATGTAAATATCTCGAGACTACTCATTTGGACAAAAGATGTTTTGGAGCTGCGGAGGGAAGACGATGGGTAGGCTCAATGTGCTTTCTACATGTAATCACTTGTTCAGCCAAGTTTATTCCCATACACAAATACACATCCAGGAAAACAGGAGGGTCTTTAAAAGCATGTTGCTGTGCCCATCGAGACCCTGCGAGGGGATCCTTTTAAGTGGAACAAAGAGAGCCCTCGGGTAGGTCTTGATGTTAGCACGGATTAGGGACCAAGGTATCTGTGCCCACCCAGCAGCAAGCAAGCCAGCTTTACTGTGTAATCCCCCTGCACACAGAACAAATCCACTGCATCAAGCTGAATTTAGGCCAAACACTACACAGAGAGGAGAAAAAAAACTCGTAGCTTTTATCACAGCATACCTCATCAATTGGATCATCTTCCCCTTTAACAACTGATTCGTGCATAAGCCTTTCCAGATGAGAATGTGCAGTTAGGAGACTTCCCAGAAGCCTCAGAGCGCACCGCTACTCCCCGATACCATACATTAAAGTGTGTAAACTGTGACCACTAGCCCTCTCATCTTCATGACTGTTTGCTCAAATGTTTTCTTGGTGTTTAGTCCTGTGGTTTTCATACAAAGGTAAACAAGCAAAAAGGTAAAGATGCGAAGGAATCCTCAGTGTTAGTATTAGAAGAAAGGATTGGATTTCTTTCTCACTCGTTGTGGTGTTAACACCTCTGTGAAAAAAAAACTGTCATGTCGTCTCACTTGTTTTGTGTTACAGAACCAAAGCTCTCTGCAAACTTTATTTTTGTACAATATTCATTTTATAACTTTTTACAGAATTAAACTTGTTTCTATTAAACGAGCGTGTCTCCTGGTATTCTGCCGTGTACAGTAATGCACCGGTGCCAGATGGTGCTAATTTGCCTGGGACGTGTTTACACAAGCATCATGTAAAATTGAGGATGAAAATTTGGGTTAAAAGGAGAATTGCGGGAGTGGTTTGAGAGATGGCCTTGACAGTGTGGCGTGCATTCCTGAGCGCTAGCCCAGGGTCGTACAGTAAACAAAAGCTAGCCGTAAAGTGCCACTGAGCTGTAAATCAAGGCGGCCGAGAATGTTTCCACTGTGCAGAGAAGATCTGTAAATGCTGATGAGGAGATTGCAGCAGTACAGAAAGCAAGTTATTAAACAGCATTTAAGGTGTGCGTACAAGGTACAAAAGCTTTTGGGGCAAGTGCAAATCAAACCTTAATTTCAAAATCTTTCAGCCCTCATTATTTTTTTTAATCAAAGCTGTTTGAAGTCTGTTTTCCCCCTGCAAAATATGCCAGGTCCCTTCAGTGCTGAGATCTGATAATTGAAGCTGCTCTTATCAATAATTTTATATTAACAATAAATTAAATGAAGGTAAAAGGGGGACGCTTGCAGTGACAAACTTGCAGAAAATTATCTCCCAATTCTACAGCTCTCCTCACCTCTACAAAGTGTTTCAGCATCTTTCAGCTCATTTTGGTCTTAAAGCCCAAGACTTTAACGTTTAGGCTCCATTTCGCCGCTCTGCTCAGCATCCTTTCCACGTGTAGGCAGCTGTTTAGTGCCCTAGAAACCCCAAAAAGCAGACAGACAAAGTTAGCAACTAGCTGGTGAAGATAGTGGAGCATTTAGAAGCACATATTTCCCTTAGGAGCTGGTGGAGACCAAAAACAGAGCAAAAAGAGAGTGAGAATTTGAAGAACATTCAGCTGGTGAGCAGAAAGACCACTACAATTGAATGACATGTCTTTGTAACTGTCGTAGCTGCTGGACGTGTAAATAAGCAACTGTTTGCTAACAAGTCTGCCATGTCAATGTAAAGATACAGTCAGCGATTTTTATCCAGTCCGATACACTTTGTCTAATTCAGCGATAATCTCAAGGTCAAATGGGAATCATTTACTCAGACCAAGCCACACAACACTATTCCAGCCAATCAGCAACATTCATTCTCGTACGTAGGACAGAGAGGCAGCCGTGGGTGTAGAAAAAGTCAACAGCGAGAGCTTGAGGGACGATAATTCGGGCACATGCTAACGTGCTAAACTCCACAGCACAATGTCAATAATCTTTACCCAGAATTGCTGACTTCACCTTTAGATGGTGAGATGTAAATATTCACAAGTTGCTTCTCCTGCATTTAAACTTTTTACTGCACATCTTCAGTAGGAACCAATGGACAAGTAATGAAAGACAAACGAACTCCTGGGGTCTGTTGCCAATTAGGAAAATGCAGACTATCATCAGCGTTATCCTTTAATCCACAAATCTGGGTCCTGCTTATTTATTCTTGTCGAGTTAAATGTGATTTTTATCCTACATGATATCCGGGGCTGACAGCAGTTGGTTGCTTGCGGTCGCAAAAAAAAAAAATTCTTTGGGACTATTTCTTGGGTAGAAAGATGTTTCCATGAAAACTAGTCACACTGTATTCTGTGAAATATTCTGAGTAAGTAGGACACTGTATCTGGTGTTTCTCAAACTTTTTAATGCTGTGAGCAGCAGAAAATCTAGTGTTCACCTCGTCTGTATTAGGAGCAAAGATGTAACCACTGCACGTCCTCTGAGGAAGAACATATTTCTTTGCCATTTGGATGAACTGACCCTTTGACAGGTCTGTATCTTAAAACGCCTGCACCTGGAGGCTATGGTTACAGCTCCACACACAGCCTCTCTCTTTTCCACGTGCCAACTGGTTCATCACATGCTGGTGGAGTGAATCAAACAGCAGTCACTCCTCACCTCCCGCTGCTGACTGAGAACTCTTCTCGAGGAGAGCTTGACGTCAGCCTCTCCCCCCACGAAGCCGATCTCTCTCTCTCTCTCTCAGCTCTCCACTTTAGTCGCTCTTAAAAACTTCACTCACTGTTTTAGTCCTTCCATATTTCTTGTACTGGTATTTGTCTGTCTCATATTCGCTTTATGGCCACAGGAAGTTTGCCAGGACGCAGAGACATTCGATTGTCTGCTTGTAACTTTGGTTGACAAGGAATTTAAGGCCGCTCTACAGTTTCACCCATTGGAAGTCACTAAGTAGAAACACCAGCTGAATGACGGGTATGGATGTGAAGACTTTGCGTGTCGTTGTAAAAAGATAACATCCAATATCACTGTTACTGAGCAACTGGGGGAAAACAGCACAGTATATATGCTATCAAAACCTCCTTGTCATCTCAGCAGTAAAATTCGAAATGTATACAGTCGAATGAACCATATGACTCACTTGTTAAAAAATACTTTTACAGGAAAACACACAGTTAGTTTGTTGCAGTGGGCAGAAGTTGAATTCCTGGGAGATGAGGAACACAATCGCGTCTTTCATTAGATCTGTATGTTGTGGTTTTCTCTGTCAGTTGAAATATATTTAGACACTGTACAGGTCACTTAAAGAAAAAACAGAGAAATGGCTCCACTCTGTTATAGGTGTGCTATGCAGTACAGGTAGTTTCAGATTATTATGCATTTTACAGCCACGCCTCATTTTAAATTTTAAAAGTTTAGTTGTGAAAGCAATTAGAGCCTCTCGAAATATAACACAATTTGGTTCTGGAGCTTGAGCGTGAAAGTTCATCATTCATTTTGAGAATAGTTGTGTGAGAAAATGATCTTAAAATAACATTTCATCCACAAAATGATCAACTTTATATGTCAGTTACTCTCTGTGTGTTAGCTTGTATGCTCAGTGCTTCCCAAACATATGCATTTTTGCCGAATTGTTACAATATACAACACTTCCATCTATGAGTAGTGCACCCTGAGCATGCCATGAGAACGCTACTTGGCCGTAACGCTAACGTTTTAGCAAAAGTACACTTGCTTGGAAAGTACCGAGCACACGACTGGATAAATGAGATTTGGATTACACTGTGTGAGAGTTTGTAAACTGATGTTCTGGTATAGTTTTGCCGTTGTTGAGGCATTATCCCTTTATCTGGAGGCATGCAAGTACTTAAATTTTCTTCACAAATTTAAGGCAACACATGGTGAGTAACTGATATATAAATGCTCATTTTACTGGTGAAATATTCCTTTAACTCAAGGTTGTGTCTCATAGTCTTCCTCAACATCAGTGCGCTGACAAAGGTTGTGAGATGTCGTTGAAAAATACAGAGAAAGGTCGTAAATGGACCTTGAAATTATTGAGATTATTTACATTTTTAATTATAACTTCTTAGCTTTGCATCAGTATTAGAATTGCAGCACTTGCAGTAAATTTTACCAAATTAACAACTGTGCAAAAAGTAGCCTGTAAAACCTTTATTTAAAGCAGTGAGTGAAAACACCGGCCCTGGCCAGGACTGGGTGTACTGTACAGTATATCTGCAGGTTTAAGCCAGTGCCTCATAAAAAACATACTTGGCAGAAGAATCCCTTTGATCAGCTGGTGAAAAAAGATCTATCACTTCACTTTGGGTAAAATATATCGCTATTTGACAAGAGAATACAAATTCCTTTATATAGGTCTTGGGGTGAAACACACTATGTCGGAAAAATCTAAATTAGCGAATGGCTGATTGAAGTTTTGTATATCAAATCCCACAAAGCTACGCAGCTTTACAGTGTAAATCCATCAAAAAAAAGGGAACAGGACTGGCTGCGAGTTTGTGTACTCCTTTGCAATTTACTTTTTTAAAAACTAGCAAACTGTTATTCATAGCTGATGAACACAACCAGACCACAAAATCTGGAGACAATTTATGAGGCATTAGCAAACTCTGGAGATGTGGGAGGAGAGGACAATAGAAATGATGAAAATAAAGTCCATATAATCAAAACAGACATAAAAAGCCAAGTTCCCCCAGAGGTTGATGAATTGCACTGAGAGGAGCATAAAACTGTATAAAACTATATTATGCCTGCACAGTAAAAATGCCTGCACATTTATGTGCTACCCCTTAACACAGAAGCACGCACATAAATACATGTATGCAAACCTTACGAGAGGGAGGACAGAGACTGTACGACTTAGCCACTTAATTGATGCTCCTATGCACAGTTTCTGACACTAACTCAGTGTTTTAGGATTGATCCTGAGACCGTGTAGGTTACGGTGATATATATACAAACACAAGCCCACCCTGTCGGCTATCCTATACAAAATGAGCTGCTGTTGAGGTGCCTCAGATCTTGCGTTTCTTCCACTGGGGCTCCTTGTCAGCTTCCTCATCCTCCTCTGATTCCTCTGCAAACACAGGCTCTGGCTGGGTGCTAAAGGGAAACAAAAGGGGTAATGAGGAAACTTTTTTTAGACATCTTCCCAGCAAAGCAATGAACTGCAAATTAAAGATAATAACTGGATGAGAGAACTGTGACGATACAAATGCTTTGAGAAGTTCAATAATAAAATTTTAGTGCTTTGGCTTTATTGTAAGTCCCAACCAAGCAAAGAGAGCTATGGCAGTGACTATGACAGAGCTCTGCAGCCAGGGTAAAGTGGTGCACTTTATCAGATTTATCTCCCATAATGTATATCACTCGCATATTCTATTAAACTACAGATCTTTTCCTTGCAGGACGTGGAATGGCCTGTTTGATTTGGCACACCGCTTTGTTCCACGTTTACATAGCTGTCTGAGTCTGATAGCGATCTAAAGTCATCCATTACTCTCCTTTCTGCAGTGTGAAGTGTGTACCTGTAAAACTGTACAACTCTTTAAACATTTATGTGTCACACCAGTAGGAAGAAACCCAAGTACCTTCACGATAGCATAAGCGGCACTCCCGATACTCGTCTTACACTGTCGGCTAATGAGAACAAACCCAGAAATGAGAGAAGATGATTGAGCATTGATGCGTGTTTCTTACTGTGTGTACGCCGGGGCAACCCAGTAAGGGTTATCTGAAGCATCCTGGGCGTGACGTAGGATGGCCTCTCGTGGGTTACTGTCATCTGTTTTATCTAAAGCAATGTTCTTCACAATGAATGAAGACAGAGTTCCGCCATGAGCTGCCACTCTCCCTCCACGACCTGTCAGGACACATGATCACTGGATTAGATACAGATAAGACTTATGTATGTAAAAAACACAGCTTTTTAATGTTGGACAGAGTTGTTCCAATAATAAAAATGTAACTGTGAGAACACTGTGCATGACTACATCATGACAAACTATTTTACCAACTCACAGAGACACACATAAACGTTAGCATACCATAGTTATATATAGTTATATAGAATGTGAAAACTTTCATCATAAAAAAACTTAAATCAAAGCTGCTGTCGTAGAACTTGAAAATTCCCCAGTCTGGCACGCCCCAGTGGTTGTATAAACATGGCAGCAGTGTTAATTTTGCTAAAATTTGTTAAAACCGACTAAATACATTCGTAAAAAAACCTTTTCTCCATGACTAAAACAAGACGATGACGAGATGACACCAACGTCGTTAAACACTAACTGGGACTATGTCAACGTGCAATACTGTCACCTGAAAAACAAGAGACTAAAATGAAGTTTGAAGAAAATAATAACTTTACTAAAATCTCTCTTTATTTTCACTGACAAAAAAAGAGGAGACGAAATATTTTTGACTATTTTCATGTCCTGTGCTGCGCACGTTATCGGGACTACACCACCAGCACACAATACACAGTCAGGAGGACTCGGGAGCAACTTACTTACAAAGTCACTGGTTTTGGATTAACTAGACTGAATGAAATGTTTAATGTTTAATATCATCTTATGACTAGAACAGACTAAAACTGTCCTAAAACATTTACAATTTTCTTTGACTACAATAAAAATAAAATGGCCAGACTTTTAGTCAACTAAACCTAAGAAAAAAAAACATCTGAGGTTAACTAAATATGGTAAAAACTAACCAGGACATTTGACACAGCATTAAGACTAAAGGCCTTTGCACACCAAGTCGGCATTTTTCATCCGAAATTGTACCTGATGCCACTGCTGACAGCCAAGGGAGGTAACTCCAGTGAAGACACACAAGGGAGGAAATGTGTCTTTCCATTTTACTTGTAAGTCACAGATAATTGGTCTTAGGTATACGTACGTTTATCTATACAGGCAAGCTGTCTGTTTGATTTCACTCAATGACTTATGGAGACCGGGTGGGATTTAATGAGTTTATACTTCCTCCCACTCCTTTTAAAATGTGTAAATCAAAGTAACTACACACTGACAATTGCTTTTTATAATGCTTTTCAGTATTTGTAACTGTTACATTCTTTCTGTCTGTCTGCGTTTTTGTATGTTCATGTCTCTTTTTACATGTTAGAAATGAATATCAAATGTCAAATACCAAATTTTGTCTCATAATATGAATTTTCACAACGAAAAGAAGGTTTTTGTAGGTAACAGTTTTTATCAGATGACAGATTAAAAAAAGCACATTTGGAAAAAACAGACTTGGTGCCCAAAGGCCTGAAGACTACATATAAAAAATAGCTGACAAAATTAACACTGCATGACAGACATAAACAAATAAAGTTAAATTGAATTAGTCCATGTAAAGCCTGACTTCTACAGGACTGACTGTACATTTCTGTTTGTGTGCAGATTAAAGAAACAAGATAAATCGTGTAAATTGGTGAGCATTAGACGCGCTCGTTGATGTATTTTTGATTTTAGGAGAAACTCAGGCTTCTAGTTTCCCACCGATTCCAGTCAAACGATGATATTTGATGGAACAGAACGTACTTTCCCCACTCATACACCCCTCCAAACAGCATGGGCAACACCGTGTTGCCATAGTATGATGCCATCTTGACGTGACATATGCCATATATTTTTATACTCAATATACTGTGTGTCTTTCTACTAGTAAGAATGATATCAATCCTCTCTTCTAACTCTCCGCCAGAGAGCGAATAAGTATAGCTCCTAAAATGTTGAACTATTCCTTTCACTGTGTAATGTGCTAGAAAGACAATCAGAAATGTATCCATTAGATATACCACTGAAGAATTTGATTTAAGTTTATCACATTACATCACCCTGTATTATTATTGTTTTTTTATATAAAAATGCTACCGTTACTCTTTAACATAGCTGGATATACACAAGTGTTTTGCTCTGTTTTCCGCAGTATTTTATTTCAATTATTGGCATATTATTATCATCATGTTGGTTTTTCATGACCTCAGGTTCTGTTTTGTTCACATTCTTGCTCCAAAAGGTTGTGCGTAAAAGCTGCACTGATCTCTACATACTTCTTTGCTGTTGGCTGCATTTGACTGCACTTAATGGAGTTTTTTTGGGGAGAAAACCTGCTGCTTTCCAAGGAGAACATTGTTACGGTTGTCTTAAAAGATCAAGGCTAGGATACACACGTGCATGTGCACACACACACTTACATTCCCGTACTTAAACACACAGGGATTTCCTGCTGTAGCTGGGCACTGAGGTTGTTTGGGGGATAGAGAGGCACCTCTTTCCATTGCTTGTAAGCATCCAGCCAACCACCAAACATTACCTTCCACTTATGCAAAGTAATTTCACACACAGAATAAACAATATAAAGACAGCCTGACATCTTAAAACCACTGGCCTGCTATCAAGTAGTTAACCTTATTTTTATAAAATGGACCTACATTTTCATTTTCAGGCTATCCAATTTATTTTTCTGTCTTTCTATCATCCTGTGACTCTACATGTTTTTATACTTGTGTACACAGTGATTCCTGATTCACTGTAATCTAGCTGAGCAGTGTTTTGTTTTACTTGTAAAGGCTTAATTGAGAAACGTTTTTTAACTGCAGATTTTAATACAGTAAAGTCAATCAAAGAAACACTGATATACTTAATATATCGATAAGAAGTGCCTTTGTACGCAAAACACTTTATTTGCCTAAGGGTGCTGCATCTTTTCAGAGTTTTGTTGTAAAGTGGACTAAAATTTCTTGCTCAGTAATATTTTTCATGACCCTCTTATTCAAATTTGGTGACTGTATGTATTTTCCGTGGCAACCATGGTAAACCAAGCCCCAAGAAATCGTACTAGACTTTGATGCCAGTTTGCAAGAGTGGCCACACCGTATGAAAACAAATTCTGGGTCTGTTACGTGACGCCATTGGGGCCAAAATGGCTTTTTCCAAAATACTTACATTGGGAAAGAGACATCTATAAAGTTTATTGAGCGACACAACCCATGTTTTCCTATCAGAATTTGATCCATTCAAAAATCTGAAAGAGCCACATGATTAAATAATTTTATACCCATTCAAGTTAGCGGAGGGCTAATTTGGAAGTAGCCAGCTCAGCTAGCGGAAGTTAGCTACATGGCCGGCAAGGTCTAGGTAATTTTACACCCAGGAAGTTGAACTTTTTTGGCTTCGTGCTCCACCGAGCAACTTTGATAGGAGTGACCGGTGCTCTGCTTCCAACACCATATCCAGTTCTCTTGTTAAATCTGTGGTCTAAACTCTTTAGGCATGTTTTTTAAATCCAATCTGAGGACAAACAAATTTGCACTGTATTGTACTGTGGAGGCATTATATAGTCATAGGTGCATATTACTGAGGGATTAGTGAGTGGAAAAGAAAAAACAAAACACGGCAGCAACGAGCCAGCTGGAACACAACGATGCAGGAAATGTTGTCTGGCACCTCGGCTTATTGGAACTAAGCTCCAGCTGTATCCATGATTGTGCATAGGTGTGGCGTTTTTTGTGAGAGTGTGTATTACAGTAACAATACAAACAGGTTGACCATGGGTTACAGAGAAACTTCACAATGCATCATTATGTCCCAGCAGTTAAAAGATATGAGTCAACAGCGGCCACAATGAATCTTTGAGAGGCCAAGTGGGAGCAGAGCTGTTATAGCTCTTGACTTCAGCTGGATTGCATAATAGCGGACACATCAACAACTGTGGATTTGTACATCTGCCTCAAACAGAATCATGCATTCATCCAAGTTAAGAACATGACTAATAATATGCTGTACAACGGTACAACTGTAGCTGTATAATGTTACTATATATACTCATATTCTAATGATGTTGTTTGTTGTGTGTTTTTATTTTTACTCATTAGTTCGCTTTGTCTTGTCTCCCAGGGACTATTGCATGCCTTTCTCGTAACTCTTTTGTCCAAATCCTTGTTACTTTTTTGTTTATTCTGTGAAGTTAATGTTTTGCACTAATAAAAGCAAAAAAAAGAAAATAAGCACGTCACCTGGTCCGGACACAGGAGGCTCAGGCTTGTGGGATTTCTTTGGGTCAAGTCGGTCCTTCTCCAGCTGTTTCCGTGTACTCCGCTGCCGTGCCTCTCTGAACATGGGTAAGGCATGAGCTGGAGACACACAAGGTAAACAAGGATAATCAAGTTGCTTAGGTAACTACAAGATCACATAACACAGCCGCACAAATAAGCAGGCAGGGCTCCTGGCAATATATTCAGTGTTTGAAGCTCGCGTATAGCGCTACGTCACTAAATGAAGACAGAACGCAAAGCTGAGATTTGGCAATGTTTTCAAACAGAACGTGCAGAAACACAATCTCGCCCGCTACTACTGTGCGCCTCGTAGAAGATACGCAGCATTTATGCAAAAACACACACACCTGTTTGACCTGCGGCAGGATCTCTGCTCTTGTGTACTCTTTCTGCCATAGTGCACACCAACATATTCATTATATCCCCTGTGTTTAGATTCAGACAATCACTCTGCCACTCTTCACACTTTTGTGAACACTATCACAATAAAAGGCCCCCAGCACTTAAATCCACGAGTGTGCAAGTGAACGTGTGCATGAGTAAGTGTGAATGAGTGCCCTCAAAGGTGTGTGAGAGAGAGAGACTGCGTGCGTGCGTGTGTGTGTGTGTGTGTGTGTGTGTGTGAGCGAGCATTTGTGTTTGTGTAAAGTGAGTGTATGCTCTGCTCTTATCCTCAGGGGTTACAAAGAGACACTTTAGTAAAGGGTTAGATAAAGTGATTTTCCATTCAGGAGCCCTGTCCCTGTTCAGTGTTAATTCTTCTCATCCACGCTACATTAAGCAAAAAGGTTACTGTTAACAGATTCCCTCGCTTTTCTCAATGGGCCATCACTTGCTTCCTGTCCCCTCTAATTTTCCAGTGCCAGGGCATCAAGTGCGTCACTCGCCACTTGTGGCAGTCAAATGCCTGCCTATTTCACACCCTGTTGGCATGGCAATGAAATCACATGATGCATCTGAAGTGGCTGCGGTAGCCCAAACAATAAATGGCATCTGTATTGGGCCTCGACAGCCAATCAGGGACGACGTGTCGGCAGCTGTTGCGTTCATGTAGGTTCATGACTTCAGTCCGAGGGCAAAAGAGTACGAGGCACGCACAGGATAGATGACAGCCTCGTGTGCTGGTGATATGACAGGATGACAGGTAGGGGGGGGGGGGGGGGGGGGGTGTGCAGCGTGGACCAGCGAGAGATCACGCCAGCAGAGGTGGGAGAGGCGGCTGTCCCAGGCGTGATCTGGCGTGACTGCAGACCACATGGCCGCTGCGTGGCACAGTGCCCCGCGGCTGTCGATCCACTCATCCTCACCCTACTCCATCAGCTAATGGGCCTGTGAAAGCCCTGAACACTCATTCTTCGCAGAGCCCCCGGTATGAGATAGTGCTTGAATGTTTCCGTGTGTGTGTAATAGAGAGGAGAGAGGAGAGAAGGGAGAGAGGTAGCATGTCAACGAGGGTTCGTATTTTTGTTCTTTATGTAATATGAAATATGGTCTACTTGTCACATCCTACACTTGGACGATGGCTGGCACTGTCTTGGTGATGTCGCTCCCTTGTCGTTAAAACACAGTGCCTTATGGTGAAGAGCAGGGTTAAAGGCTCAAGGTGGACTAAACTGCTGAAGGGCATTAAGACATCACTTCACTGTAACTGCCTCAGTAATTGTTTACTGATGAAAAGGCGATGCACGGCAAGGCATGAGAGCAGGGAATACAGTTTATTAAGTGGCAAATTCCATCATTGCTAGAAGGAACAGACGAAACAGACTGTAAGTGTGTGTGAACAGACATGGAAGAACTTACGTGTAATGATGTAATCTTGCGTTAGGGTCTCTGCTTGTTTCTGCTTCCGCTGGCTCTTCACTACACACAGCTTAGCCCCTCTGGAAAAGAGCCAGTTGGTTACAAATGAGGCTATTGAACACATCACATAGGAAACAAGAGGTCAAAGTTGAGGCGTTGCTTTTATTTTTTAATTCACCTAAAGAGAATTAAACCAACAATGAATTTATCGCATTAACAATCCTTGGCAGCCACTGCCTATTGTCGAATTCATATTGGAAGTGGAAGTGCTGCAAAGGGCGCCTATTTTCTGTGTAGTGCTGCCCGCTTCCTTTTGGTGCCCATGTTAACTAGTTGGGCTGTTAACACAGGATACACCTCAGGCCCCGAGCTCCACAGCCAGCTCACTATCTGCAGCAATAGTTTCAGCGTCTGCGAGATGTGAGCAAATCTAGATAGAAAGCACAATGATGATCTATTATGAAATGTTATAATGGATATATTAAATAAATTATCTCGTTATTTTGAACGATAATAGCATTCAATACTTCCGCATATTTGTCAGTTGGTGTGTCCAGTATGTACATGGCGTACTATTGCTTGTGCGCCACAGAGCTCGATTGTCCAAAAAAAAAAAAAAAAAAACATTAAGAAGACGTAAAGGAGCCTTAGTGATTAGCATAAGTGTATCTACATGATATTGGGTTATATTGGGAACAATAATAAATGATTCAGTTGTGCTATTTGGTTTGGCTAACATGGAGACAGATGAACTCTTCTGCTGTTTACACTGTGTTTACGCCATGTTGATTGCAATGCACGCATATGTTATCCATGAAACAGGCTCTTACATGTGTTTGTAATTGTTTTTGGTCAACAACAGACTCCTATGGCATGGCGGCGAGTTATTTCAGGCTGCAGATACACAGACGATAACTATTAGGATAAATTCATTGTTGGTTTGTAAGGTCTAAACTGAACGTACCTGTGGCTTTTAACGGGGTCATAGTAGACCTTGGCCAGTCCGTTACCAGTTCCCACCATTATCTGGTTAAGTTTTGGGTGCCACAGGCAGCGGACGACGCTCTGGAACACACAGACGGACAGACACAACAAGATACAGTTAAGTGTTTTTTTGTACAGTAACTGAAGGTGGGACATGTGAGGAAAGGAGGTCACGCTTTAAAACAGCAGCACACAGCAGACTGTAAACAACTCCCTCTCCTGCGGTTCAGATTTGTCCGGATGTTTCTGCTTCTCTGCGAACAAAAGGTAACAATCGACATATTTTAAGTATTGTGAGTGTGTGACCTGGGTTGGTTGTGGTACAGTGGGGATCAGTCCCAGCGTGCTCTGCTGCTCTAGTTGACTATATTTGGTTGTTGGGATGAGGGCTGGATCCCTCAGTCTGTGTGTGACAGATGGCCCAGTGCCAATAGGCAAATGTGACCACATTTATCTAGAGGTGTGTATGTGTGTGTGCGAGAGAGAGATAGAGGCGGAGAGCAAAAGAGGGGCAGAGGGAGAAATACAAACACAGTTGTTGGACAGTGATGAAGACCCTCTGTTCATTCTGTGATATGTGAGCTACAGCAGAGAGCTGGACTCCCTGCAGTAGTGCCTCCTTTCTTCACACATTATTAGAGCATCACAACCTCCTGTGTCATCGTGTATCTATGTCCAATGGTTGCACAGAATTTTTGAGTGTTTGTCTTTATGTGGAACAGAGTAGGCAATCTGGGGGGGGGGGGGGGTCTAGGGGTGTAGGGTGGGGGTGGGTAGGGCTATGACTGGGATGTCCAGATTCTGTGACAGTGAAAGCTGCTTAGCGCCCAGCTGTTAAGCTTCCCACCAGGATACCATGGGAAGGAGTCTCAATCACACACACACACACACACACACACAGACGCACGCACACAAGAGGACAGACACGTATGAAGACATGCATACTTGTATGTAGAGAAAACGTAAACATGGCTAGTTGGTTTTATGTCAATATTGCAATGAAAACTAAAAAATTCAACATATTGTGATCATTTATAACAATACATAAACTAACAGTCTGTATGCAGTAATATTCCTTCACCATAGAAACAAATAAACTTAATAACATGATCATGTTCAAACATTTTCACCCAAGTATGCAACAAAATTAAGACTTTTGTGCCCATACTGAATTAAAATCATTGACAATCTGTTTGAATTTTACACAAACCTCTACATACATATTGAAACCATCCGGCCAACTGCTCAGTGGCGTGTCGCTCATCGGACAGATGAGGGTTAATCTGCTCAACCAGATCATGAGCCGGCTGTAATTGATAGAAAGATCTGGAAAATGCTTTTAACAGGATGTGCTTAAAGGGATACTTTGCTGATTTTCAAGCAGCTTTGCATCATAATAATGTGGGTTGTATGAGTAAAGGAACTATGGTAAACTTCCCCTCCATCTTTCCAGCGCCCAGATCTCTCTGCTCATATCCCATCTCACTTTTGGGTGGCTCTAGGGCGGTTGCTTGAACTACAGACTGTACTTCCACATTGTCTTATGCCCCTACGGACACCAAGAGTATAGACGTGGATTGAGAGACAGAGCCTCCTCAAAACTCACGCCAAACTCTGATATAACTGTAAAACTAAGCAGTTTTGTTAAAGCATTAACCAAGATCATGTTACTGTATCGCCTATTTCTAGCCTAATTTGTCTTCTGAAACATAATTTAGTGCACTGTTTAGCTGTAATTCAAGATCATTTATTAGCAGCCGACCACCATATTGTTTCCTGCATTAAATCAGACAAGCTTGCATTATGTCACCCACCAGCACAAGCTTTAATTGGTACAATGCAGTCCAATGCATTCTGGAAGCTGTCAGTTTTTTTTGTTTTTTTTTACCTCTTGAGCAAAAGCAAATGCCACAGCCCCTTTCCTCTGTTTTCTCTAGCCATGTGGCACCAATGTCAAAAGTATTTTGCCTTTTTTTCTACTGCAAACACAGCCCACTTTTATGAAAAGACCCTCTTCCCAACAGTGAAATACTTTTTTAAAATGAGCCTCAAATATTCCATTCATGTATTGTCAGATCGATGGTAACATGTATTAATAATTCAGATAAATCATTTAATAGGCACAAGTGTAAATATGTTTGCACTTTGCACTGAGGAAAATGCACTTAATATCTTAGGATAAAAACTGTTAATTTAATCTGTGAAAATCAGCTGTATTTGTCCTAAGGGAGATGCTGTACCCATAGAACGTTCGACACTTCTAAGAACATGTATCAACATGCATGCAATTGAAGTCTACCCACTGTGGGTGTGCGTCAGTGTAAATGTGTAATGGGTTATAAATTGCCCCGTCAGGGTTGCTAAAGCAGCATGGACAGTCCACACACGCGAGGGAAGGCAGAGACGACAGTTAGGAATTTCGTTACACTCTACAGGTGCTGTCAAAGCTCGAGGAATTCACCCCAACACAGCATAGCAACACAGCATAGCATGACCCAAATTAGGCAGTAAAACTAAAATAAAAGTGACAACACAGCCAGGTAACTGTAGCCCAGGCAAGGTCGGAAAACAACCTCCTCGGACCCAAACAAATCATTCTGTCAGCAGTGAAACAAGTCAAACAGAGAGAGCAGAGAAGCCTAAAACAGACCAGTTCAGTGGGGCCCACCCCAGCTGGATCCACTGAGAAGCCCAGAGCCAAGCACTGCTCAGTCCATTCCAACAGTAAAACTGCTTTCCAGATATTCAGAGCAGCATGTTTATACTCTAGGAACCCCTGTTTACGCTTCACGTCCACAAAATTACATCACATCATGAAGAAGGAAACTTTAATCAGTCAGCTCTTCAGTAGCAGCCTTCTACGTCCCGTCAGATTAAAATACCAAAGGTTGATTATGGCTAAATAAGACAACAGCGACTCGCCCAATATGTACGCTGATTATGAAATAAAGTTATGCAGCACTAATGGGACACAACAGTCACAGCTGTGTTCCTTGTTTAGTCGCTGGTGAGTGGATCCAAATGTGCAATGCCTCTGACAGACTTGGCTACACAGGCCAACTGAATGCAGTAGGAGAAAGAAGAGCTCTAGACTTAGCACCTAGGCTACACACTGAGTGGGCACATGTCCGAGAAGTCTGTGATTAGTATGAACTGCCTTACAGGAACAACTGGCATTTACATCTTGCAAGATTTACTTGGGTAAGATGCACACAAAAAGAACAGAGTTAAGGCCATCTTTCTACCTTTCAAGCTTGGCTGCTCTTACTGAGGATGAAAGACCAACCATTCGTATCAAAGGCCTCCCTGTAGAGCAGGGCACAGGGAACAGTGTACTGTTTGAGAGCCATCAAGCATGAGATGGTAGGTGTAGCTGGGGTGAACAACAACTCAAGGTGACCCCAAAAATAGTTCACTATCTACAAAAATCTTATTCCAGGCAGAAAAACATCATTAACACTGGGGAAGCCAGTTTAATTTGGGCTTCACCGGGCAAGAATCCCATAATAAACTTTGAGCATATTGTAATTTAAGTGGTCTGAGAGAAAACTAGACTTCTGCACCTCTTCTTGGCTTTGTTTTCAGGCTTTAAAATAATCTAGACCATGACAAGAGAGTAAGGCCAATCACATCATTTCAGAGAGAGCGTTTCTATTGGCTGTTTTACAAATTCAGATGCGTGTGCACGTCCCATCAGTGACAGCTTGATTCAATGGCGGAGAATCCTGCAGAGAAAGTTCCTACTACGGCATTGGCAACGACTGCCTGCACTGCAAACCAACCAAAGAAGAGCAAAGATGTTGCAAAGCAGAAAAGACAGATGGACTTTAAAAATGAGAGTCTAAAAGAGAGTCTGACAATGAACAACAGAAAACACATGTCAATATAGGTGAGCGTTTTAGAGATGGAGAGATGGTGCTAATAGTTTAGCCTTCTGCTAACCGGGGCCAAAAGCTCTCTGCTGCAGCCTGAGGTTTGTGTTTATGTGGATAACGTCAGCTAGCTTTAGAGCCTCAAATCACAGTGTGTCCTCTGCCTCACTCCCCACTGCTACCGACAACCTCACCAGGAGAAGAGCTGGCAGCAGCTCATCAGATGGACCCCCAGTCAGCAGCTGCAGCAACCTGAATTCAGCCAAGTCAAACCCCAAATTCGGTGGATGGAGCCCAGACTCCATACAGGATTAGCAAACTTTCTGTTGCTGCCATTACACACATTAGACCCAGCGCTGCCACATGCCACAAGTCTGCTGTGACTCCTGGTGCTGGGGGGTTTATATTGGCTGAATTTGAGGTCCATCTCCCAAGCTGTGTCCTGCTCTCGTCCTGGGGAGGCAGTTCACAGAAGCAGGGAGCGAGACAAGGAAAAAACACGGGCTGAGTGAATGTGCTCCTTTGTAATGAAATAAAGTTAAAATAAGCCAATTTATGGGAAACACTTGTTTAATGTATGAACCACAGAGATACGCCTTACACCTGCGAGTCAAACTGAGTATCAGACTTCAAAATATTCAAACATAAGCACATCATATTACAGATGCTCCAAAGCCACCTTTCCTCTCACAATAGTGGGGATATTTTTACATTACTTATATCACTATCATGCACAAACATTAATTTTAGGTTTGAGCAGATTTTGCAGCTGTATTTGTTTCTACAGGGCTTATTAATTTGCATTTTTACCATGTTATCAATGTCGTTAAAAACAGTGACTAAGAAACGTGATGTTGATCGGTCACATCTAGCTGATACCCAATCCATCTAATAAGGTCATTATTGGCACCAATATGGTTAATCTAATTGGTGGGCTGACACCTTTAAAAGTTTTAACTGTTTTTGGGGAGCAGTTTTTATGCCTTGATTACAGAGCATTAACAAAGAGATGACAGGAAATGAGGGACAGAGATGCAACAAAGGTCCACACCAGATACGCGAAGTGCAGATGACCACAAAACACAGAGTACCAGAAGATGCACACATGCATGCAAGCTCCTATGTGAATGCACACGTACAGCACACAAAGACATATGCACACATTTACAGAAGTGCCTGGAGGCTGCAGGTTTAACTTCCATTTGACATCCAGCCAAAAGCTCAGCGCTTTGATAGTCAGCATGGCCTCACCTGGTTCCTGCCCTTTTTGATGGACTAAGATAAGCTTAAGAGTGTCTGAAGTATTTATCAAATGGGCCTAAAACAGCCTCCGCTCCCAAGCGTACCCCAGAATCCAGGTCTGGGGTTATGTAGACTGTTTAGTTAGAAATGATTGGTGGCCCTTCCTTTCACTCGCCTGCCTGGTACGCCACTTTATAAAGGCTGCACTTAAATTCTCGGGCCATCCGAGAAGCAGACGGCTGATGTAAACATAGTAAATAGCACATTCATCAGGTTCACTGAGTGCATGTCAACCAGAAATAACTGATCTGCTGCAAAACTAAATTTCAATGCATCATTTTTTAAAATGGAGGCAAAGCTTCGGATGCAATTTAGCATGGGGGATCTAGTTAGATCAGATTGAGTCATGGTCAATGGAACAGGAGGAGGGGGAGAGGATATATTTCATAAACACTGTTAAATATGAACATATAGTAAAATATCAAGAAAGGCATGATTCCAAAATGTAGGATATCAAAATGGTTTAGGCGGGGCAATCTGGTGGTTAACCCTAACCACTGCCCCTTAAGTCTAAATCTCTCTATTTCTTTGCCTTGTGAATGTCACAATGCCAGAAAATGAACTAAAATGTCTCTGCAATTTCATGATATTACAGTAACTGATCTCAGTTATCAACACATGATGATAATTACCTTTTTTTCATTAGGTTCAAAAAAGATTTCTGGAATGTACAATAGCACCGCATGTATTTTTTGAGCCCCTGCGCCATGCATTAGGCCACCCAACTCAACATGTTGAGGCACAAATCGAAGCTTTTATATACACAAAAGCAATTACATGACGTTATATGACACTGCTAAAATATGTGAATGACTTCAAAGGATATTTTTATAGACTAAATTGGCTGTAGTTCCTTTTGGAGGAAGAAAGCATTATTAAAGTACTTTAATCATTACCATATAAATTTTGAGAGGTTACAATTAACACAAATAAAACCACTGCCAAGGCGGTTGGCAGCCTGTACCAGTCTCTCAGTCTCTAGACTGCATTGTTTTTTGTGGAACCGGGTTGGATTTTGTGGGAAATCTGCTGGATTTCTGTGCAGCACAAAGGGTGCGCAGACAGGAAGAGGTTTTGCCGTCTTTCCAGTGAAAGTGAGCTGAAGCTTTCAGAGCTTCTCCCAATGGTGGATGGTGGAGCGAGTGAAAGGCCAATGGAAAAATCACTTCCAAATGTTTACCCTCTTCAGCAAAGTGAAGAGAAGACAAATGTCCACGGAGGGATGCAAAAGAGGAGGAGGGTTGCTCAGTTTTAAACACACTCTTTGACCCCAAGTGTCTGAGGTCTTTCTTTGATGCTGCCTATAGCGATATCATCAACACGGTGAAGTGGGTGCAAATGTTACAGCTGATTCTGTTTATGAAGGTTTATGTAGACTGTGCAGGCAGACCTTAAACGCAACATGCTAACCATTGCTTGGCCCACATGACAGACATCTATAAGGATCGTGTTGTGCACACCATTAATTTCTGAACATTCAAAAGTCAAGTGTATTTTAACTGGAGAGCACTATTAAGCTGTCAGGTTTTAAACATTATCACAGCTCTAGCTATCTAGAAAGGAGAGGACAAATACAGTAGCAATATATTATCTACCCAACAGGGTTTCTTAACGTGTGCTTTTAGTTTTTAGAAACACTTGCAGACACTAATGTAACATTACTGTGAGACAGAGATATTCCTCCTGAATTGAATGCACTGACGTTGAGTATATAGATTCTAAAGATGCTATTCTTAGCACTTTTAGTCATCAAAGTAAACACAGAACTCAGTCAATTCTATTTTAACGCAGCATCACTCTTTATTCTAACTTCAGACGAGCTCACACTCAACTTTTAATAATTCTTTTCTATATAATGACAGCTAAATAACACTAAAATGTCATATTTCAATAAGGAAATGACAGTGGATGAAAATGAACCTGTTTTTTATTTGATTAAAGTTAAAATCTCAAATAAAATGGGTCAACCAAAACACAGACCGCCCTCCCCTCCCCTCAGTTAGTGCAACTGTGCACTTAGTGTCAATGCTGTGCCAAGGTTTGCGAGCTAACAGCAGCTGGCTGGCAGGACAGGGGGATGCACAGACACACAAACCCAGCTTTTGTCTCTTTCCTCCTCTCACAAACACATTCACTCAGTGGCCCATGTGTCATTCCTTAGTCAGGGAGACCAAGTTAGAAGCCATTAGCCCCTGTCAGACCTCACTGTTATGACTACAGATACACAGTGCTAAATCTGTTGAAAAGGAGAGACGGAGGAGGAGGAGCAGGAAGCAACAAAAAAAAAAGGATTTCTACTGAAGACAGCACCTCTGCCCTTCATTTCAGCACCTATGGCTGGTTGCCTTCACCAAATGGATTTCTGAGAAAGCAGGATTAGTGTAAAGTACATAGTATGCTAACGTGTTTGACAGTGTAGTGCATGTGAATGGAACATGCCGATTGTTACCGTAGATAATTTAATTTCAAAAGTAACTCAAAGGCATATAAAAGCGTCAATAGCGGTCCTGCCAAAGGTTTGTGGGAATGACTTGCAGTAAGGAAAGGTCACATTACTCTTCTCTCCCCTCGCTTTCCTCTAACCATTTTTTTAAACTTTCCTGCTCCTTTGCCGTCACTCCCCCCCATAACTCATTCTCATCTTCCTCTGTATTTTCTCCCAAACACCGCTACAGTCAATCTTTCATCCAGGACGACGATGAAGAAAATACTTGAAAATGCTTTGCTGCTGAGATACGACTGGCTTCAGACACAAAGTGATTTAAAGGGAAAATGTCTCCTCACTGCCATGGGACTGTGCCATTTGAGATTTGATTTATAAAAAAAGCTATACCAATTTCTCTGTCTGTGTGAACTGATATTAATTGAAATGACATTTTGGCAAATTTAGTTTCTAAGATTATTACTCCATAATTATACATAACAGAGGCTGCTGACTGCACAACTCTGGATCTGTCTTTACAAATTCCTGTGGTGTACACTACTATAAGAATGATGTTAGAATTTAATAACAGGGTCCCTACACATTTTCCATTTACAAATGACATACTTTTCCAGACTCAACTTTCTTGGTAGACCATATTTGACATCTGAGTACAAATAGCTGGATGTTTATTATGCAAATAAATGGTTTTAAAATCCCCCTGTTAAACATGTGTGTTACATTCTGACTATGTATGTTTATTTATTAATATTATTTTGCTGTAGCTCATACAAATCATTTAACACCTAATCTGTATAAATACATATCTGTATATACATATCTGTATGTATATACAGATATGTATATATATATATATATATATATATATATGTATATTCACAATCTGTAGGCAACAGGACAACATGATGGTTCAGGTTAGTCGTCCACACAAAAGTGACAAATCATATTGGAGTGGCAAGTAAACAGTTCATGTGGAGAGGCAGAACGCATTTGCCGAAATGCAATCTCAGAACCCATCGGCCATTGTCTGACAACGAGTTAGCTTTATATTAGTTTTTTAAAAATGTGTCTGCATTAATACACAGATATTATCTTATAAAGATTAGCCAAAATGGCCAGCACACAGAAGAGGAAGTCTTGAACTGAATATCTCCTGGCTACACCAGATCAGCCCTAATTATTGGCCCTCATCTCCAGATGCTAACTGTCATCAGACCAATGGCCAATGGGTCCAGAGACTGATTAAAAGATATTGTTTGACATCAAACTACTTTGGTCACAGATGTCTGGATTTGGTACCGTTATAAGGCACTTGGGGCAGAGCTGTTGTGCAGGCTGCTGCATACAGGCATAAAGGCAGTTTAGTTGTTTGGTCACACGCCATACTTCTTGCTTTGCTTTTGACAACATCAAGCTCACACTGGTTGGCACTCTTTCTGGTAAACATTTTGGCTGCGCTGGCTGTCTACTCCAAACATAATAAAAAACACCCGCTTGCGTGATCAATTTATTTTTGGAAATTCTGAATTTTATGTTTTGGAAAACAGAACAGGGGCAACAGTTTGTAAACACAAACATTTTTTCTTATTTATCCAGACTTGGAAATATTACTTTTCAATACCCTACAGAAACCCTGTGATAAACACAACCAAAATAAATAAGAGACTCAAGTTCTAATATGTTGGAATACTCCTGTGTGGGGTTAAACAGGAAGTCAAATAAATCTCCATATCAAACCAGTCAAATCTGTTCAGCTGTCATAATGACGCCTTTCACTGCTGCTGCGTTTTCAGGACGCTATAACCAAATAAAAACATCTTAAGGCTGCAGTTTTGTTTGAGCCCAGACTACTTACGTGGAGGAGGAATGACATGCATATTGGTTTCATTAAGTTTCATTGTGGATTCATTATGTTTGTTTTCCACTGCGCATTATTTTGGGTCATTTTGGTTTGCAACTAACATATCATATCCACCAGTTGAAAAACATCTTGCAGCGAGAGCAATTGCGGTTGTGGAGATTGAGGCATAACTTACTGCATTGGTGACTTCTATTTCATAGACCTTCTGAAAGGAAGCTCGTTCAAAGAAAACCAGCTTCCCATTTCCCTCTTCTTTCTTCACTGAGGTCCCCGTTACCAGAAGCTTGTCATCAGGGCTAAAACAGCAGTCAGTCCTAATAGGGAAAATTACACACATACAACATCTTCAGTTCATTATCCACATGTAATTTACAATACTTAAGCAAATTGCAATTAAAATGAAAGGAAAAACTTCTCACATTGCAAAGTAGTTGGTGAGTCCAGTAGCTACATTCACAGGATTCTTGAAGTTGCGTATATCCCACATCTTCAGAGTGTCATCACCTGGAAAACAGATGGAAACAATGGGTAAACTGTAAATTGTGATATTTACCTAACAGAAAGTCACCGTGGTGAAACTGCCTTGGAAGTTATTTACTTTGCCTTTTCCTGACTATACAACAAGGCTGCGAGAGTTATCTTTCATTTACATTATGCTGAGTGAAGGACTCTTGCACAGTTATTCCTATTTGTCTTTGTGTTTGAAACCTCCTGACAAGATCACATAGCAAAGAGGAACTCGAGTGTTTCTGTATATAGATCTCTTGGGAGTCTTCTGTGTTTTGTTGGTGGTGGCTCTTATTTCGCACAGGAAGAGAAGCAAATTCTTCCCTCTGAGTTGGGCTGTTGATGAATGCAACCTCAATGTGCACATCTGCTGGTTGTGGGGCTTGGAGGATGCTATAAGATTAAGATCCTTTTCTTACCTCCACGTGAAGCCAGAGTCATGCCATCATAGGAGAAGGAGAGGCAGGAGGTGTCTGATCCGGGAATGTGTGCTTGCCGACAGTGGAACTTTGTATGGACCTAAAAAGAAAAAGAGACAAGAATTACCTCATGTGCCTATGTGGCTGCAAAAAAGCTACAAATTCTTGAACATAGATGCTTCACACACAGATTAGTGTCAACGACTCAGTATCCAACCAAATATCTTTCCTTGTGTTCATGATTATGGTATTGAATGAAAGTGTTTTTGAGAACATTATGACGACACAATGAAGATGACCTTTAACTTTTTAAATATAAAATGTCATCATCTCATTATTAGACATTTATGGGAAATTTGGTCATAATCAGTACAAACATTATTGAGTTTGGGCCAAAAACATGTTTTGTGAGGTCACTGTGGCCTTTGTCCACCAAATTTTAATTAATCATTCATTAAGTCAAGTGGACGTTTGTGCCAAATTTTAAGAAATTCCCTTAAGACCTTCTTAAAATATAGTATTAACAAGAATGAGACAAATGCAAGGTCACAGTGACCTTGACCTTTGACCACCAAAATCTCATCAGTTGATTGTAGAGTCCAAGTGGACGTTTGTTCCAAATTTGAGGAAATACCCTCATGCTGTTCTCGAGAATTAGACTAACACAGGGCCACAGTGACCTTGACATTCGACCTGTGACCACTAAAATCTAATGAGTTCATTCTTGAGTCCAAACAGACATTTGTGCCAAATTTTAAGAAATTCCCTCAAGGTCTTCTTAAAATATCACATTCACAAGAATAAGACAAACAAAAGGTCACAGTGACCTTGACCTTCAACCTGTGACTCCTAAATTCGAATTAGTTCATTCTTGAGTTCAATTGGACATTTGTGCCAAATTTAGAGAAAATCCCTCAAGGCATTCTTGAGATATCATATTCAGGAGAATGGGATGGATGGGTGAATGGACAACCCAAAAACACAACTCCTCCGGCCATGGCTATCACCAGGATGGAGGTATAAAACAATGCATTAGTACAGTTTATGATTTAGTAATGATGTGTAGCACAGCTACAGCTGCAGAGCAAGCTCCTATGTAAACAGCAATGATTAGATATTAACCCGTGACTTAAAGACTGGTGTGAATGGGTCACATAAAGGTCATTATTCCATGTCACGTGCTTGGTCTGTGTATGAAAGTGAAAGTCTTGTACAGAGGTCATGATAGCAGCAACTCACTCCTGTTAGTATCTATTAATAGTTATGTGCAAGTGACAAAAGTAAAAATACTTGAGCAAACACAGAAGTGAATTTATTTATATAATGTTGGTATGAATCACAGACGAGTCCCAAAGGGCACTACAGTGACAGAGAAAACCTAGACTAGATGTAATTGATCATTAATTACAGAGCAAAATGAATAAATAGTGCAGTCCTGGCTCTCTCTGCCTTTTCCATAAACAAGCTGCCGTGGTCACTACGGCTCATCAATATTAAAAAGAGCTCTTAAAATCTCCTGATGTACTACAGTGTGAAACTGTCAATGCTTTGCTTCAGTAGCAGACGTTTCCATTTTTTCACTGCAGCAACAAAAAGACCTTTTCATTCTGTGTCTTCAAAACAACACACGGTTTCCATTTCCTCCATGAACACCATACTATATATTTAACTTTGAAGCGCACTACAACTTGTGCAATACCAGCAACTTTACACACTGTACCCAACACTCTTTAGCAAGACTACAGACCACAGAGATTTACCTTGGCAAGCTTAGGTGCCTGTCTGTCAGATTTTGATTTTTCCTTTGCTCCTACCTAAAATAGTATTATAATATTCCTATTGAGTAGAGTTTACCAGCCAGTACTGACATCAGACACCTTTTTATATGCAGCCCTGGGAGATCATCGCCCTTTCGAGTTTTTTCGTATTATTCGCCATCGTTTAAGGGACAGATCCCAAAATCAAAAATACATATTTTTTGGAGAGTTGCAGAGTGTTGGAGATATTGGCCATAAAGATGTATGCCTTCTTAAGAATACAATACTCATTGCGCCAAAAAATTACGTTTGGAAAAACTCAAAAGCAATGTCTCTTTCCAGAAATCGTGTTACTCAAGATAATCAACAGGCCTTGTTGTAAGCAGTTCCACATAGGAACTATTTTCTTTCTACCGTACTACACTTGCTAACGGTATCACTGCGCAGAAGGAAGTGAGCATCTACTGCAAGCTCACCTAACACCACTGAGCTTGCTAACGTTACAGCTCAGCCAAAGAGAATGCCAATAATCTTTGGACCTTGCACGGTCACAAGCACAAGGCTCTCGTCCATGCGTAGATGCACGATTCCTTCTGTGCGGTGATTCAGTTGACAGGTGTAGTTCGGTACGAAGAAAATATTTCCTATACTTAGTTCCTATCCACTTGTCCCTTTTAACAAGTGTTATGTCACAAATATGGGCCAGTAACAAAAACTATTTTGAAGCGACACATCAAAAATATCAACGACCACAAGGCTTAATCACAAAATATACAATTTGGCTTCTCAACAACACACAGGCCAGAGGCACATGGGACAGCAAATAAGTGTGGGCTGGAAAGTAAATAAATAACACACTCCTGTCCTTAACACAGTTAAAGGAGAACTCTGCCTGTGACAGCTGCATTATGTCATCTGTTGCTTGAAAGGGGTCTTGTCAAATCTGGGAATTATAGGGTTATCTGGTGATAACCCTAATCATGTCATCAGGGTTATCTTGGCTTGTGCTCGGATACTAAAATGTTTAACAAGAAGCCTGTTTTACAAAGTCTAGAGACAGTCATTTCTAAGGCAGTACTGTTCATCTAAAACTGAAAGAAACTATTTTGCTAATTAATGTCAAACTGATTTCTTTGTTTTATGTGATACTAAACTGAAAATCTTTTGGTTCTGGACTGTTGGCCGGCCAAAACAAGACATTTTAAGACATCCCATCGAGCTTCAATGTTATAAGCACTGTTCAATATTTTCTGACAGTCCTAAATGTATTTCTGAAGCGGAGACTGCACACAGCTACACAAGACACATCAGCTTACAATGGAAAAAGAGAGGAAGCGCGCAGCATTACAGCCCCCCAGGCAACATTTCCACCATCAAGGTCTTCGTCAGGAAAATCATGTGTATAATTCCACCCTTGTAACTATTTCCTCGGCATGCTGCTATATATGAGAATGCCATCTTACTCAACTTGGCAGAGATGATCAGCATGCATCCCTGAAAACCAAGAAGGCTGAGTGACATTTCAGTCGAGGTCATTGTACAGAGGTGAGAACAGACTGATCACAAAAGCGAGAGGGAGGAGAACCTCACCTTTGTAGTTCGTGGGGTAAAAAAAGATAATGAGCTGTTTTGAACAGTTTACAAGAAGCATTTTAGAGGAGGTTTGGAAACAATTCAAAACTACAATGCACCCAATTAAAAAGTCATCCAAACTATTCCTAATTAATCCCAGCCAGTGCAGCAATGTTCCCCCCCTGCAAACAGAAGCATTTTCACTTCTCGTTGAAGCAGCTGTTTTCAAGATGGCCAGCCGTGCAATGACTTCCTCAGTGCTCGCTCTGAACAAGTGGTGTACTACTGTAGTGCAGAGAGTGTGTGTGCCAAGGTCTGCAGCTCCAGGCTGGAAATAACCCAGCTCAACCCCCTGCCCCGCACACACAAACACACACACACACACACAATTCTCTCTATCTTTCTCACACATACATACAAAGAAACAGTGAGAAGAAAAGCTCTCTAAAAGCACACGGCCACCCAAAATTGGACAATGAGCAGAAGTGAAAAAGCAGATAACCAGTAAAAAAAAAAATACAATGATGTAAAATTCACGTTTCACTTGCTAACCTTAAGTGTACCCAATGCTCTATGTTCAAGTATTTTAGATGTGTTTTACTCTACAGTTTATAACTGGGGATGCGACTAATGTTTACATCAATTGTCAATTAAATTTAACATGTTTTCAATAGAATAATCAAGTCTTCAAAATGTCCAGCACATTCTCCAAAAGCCTGTGGTGACGCCTTCAAGTTGTGTCTTCACAGTCTAAAATCCAAAGACATGTGATGCACAACAATAAAAAGCTAAGAAAAGCAGCACAGTCATATTTGAGAGGCTGAAACCAGTGAATGTTTGACCTTTCTGCTTGATAAATGACTTCAATGACTAATCGATGATCAAAATTGTCGGTAAGTGAATCAACTAATTGTTTCAGCACTAACTTTAATGCCTCCCTCTGCCTCCTATCACATTTACCTCCCACTGCCTTAGTTTTACCGGGGTACAGCCAGATTACAGAGATCGATCATTAAAAGACAGTGGTGAAGCAATAGTCTGGGAAGTAGGGCTTGCTAACACTCAAACAAACATAACCTTGGTTTATGCAGCTACATTTTCATTAATTCTAAACGGAATGCAAATAAATCAGTGAAAAGAGAATTGCAGCAATACGGGCTTTTGACTCGGCGAGGTGGATAAGGAATTTGAAGTGAGCACAGAGTGTGGAAGACAGATAAGATAGAGAAACGCTGGCAAAAGGAGCAGGAGAGAGTGGAGCGTGAGGTGAATGAGTGATGTGTCCTTATGATACAAGAAGGAAACGAGGCCATACTTCACTTCCAAAGTAAATGGAGGGAAGTTATTAACTTGGACGAGACAGATAACACTGTTACCTTGAACTGTAGATAACACGGATTCCACTTTTTCAGGCCATGGCCATTTAGCCTCTGTAGTCTCTCCAGGGATAATTTTCTGCTTCCCATCATCATTTTACTCATATATTACCTTGGGCTCAAATCCATTCTCCTCGTTTCTTATCGTAGATTATCTTCCTATTCTTTTATTCGCTGCCTTTGAAATTGACTTGGTTGAAAAATAAAAGTTGAGAGTTCAATTTAATATTTAAGTACATTCTCTAATCTTACAGCAGGAGGTGAACAGCGAGGCCACAGGCTATCCCGGGCCTACTAAACAGCAGCTAAAGCATAATGTGTAAGGCTTAAACCCAGTCAAACACAATACTTTACCTTGGGCATGCATGGTGACTGACTGAGCTTTGAGAATTTGATCAGCCTGAAACAAAGACACTGGGGAGCCCGTTTTTATGCAATCACAACGACTACTGTGACCACTGTGTCATGTGCACACGGACAATGAGAGTGTATCCAAACAGACAGAATTTCCATTCACTTAACTGCGAGCGCATCTACGCACGGAAGCACAAATAGGCTGGGTGGAGTCAGCGGACTATGAACAGGAGGGTATAATGATGAACCGCTTTACTGTAATTATCTAGTCATATGTGCTGTTACATGGAGCTCAATGGCACACCATAAAAGTGGGTCTAGTGGAGAGGCGGGTTTCTGGGAAAATAAGAGTGTCATCTGAGAGGTGCAGAGTTGCTGGGTGGAAATACATCGCATCAAAAGAGGATAATACACCATAAATACACTGCGGGGGGAAGGTGATGAAATCTGCTTTACATAACTCCAGAGAAAATTGCAAAGATGTTTTTGTTTTTTCGTGCTTTTTTAAAACATAACCCCAAAACATGTTTGTCACCATAGCCACAGGTTTCCTCGGGTCAACTAGTAAGAAAAAGTTATGAGCTTTTGTTCGACGGCTGATGAATCATTCCACAAAGTTTTTTTTTCCTCTTTTCATCTGACGTCTTTCTTTTCTAAATGAACACCATCTGCTGTTAGCACAGGCTGCGGTTTAACTCCTTTAATGTTGTATTGTTATGTTATACTGTCTTCAGTGTAGGTTTTGTTTGCGCTTAAAAGAAATGTTCTGTACATATCCATTTATACGTATAAAAATGTCCAGGTGGAATTGGTGGTGGACACAATGGCGCTGAATGGCCAACAAACACAAGGCAGGAAATGATAAGAAAACTTGAAAAATTATCTCAGTCAGTAAAAGTGGTGCCTTCAATAGGTAGCTAGTGGTTATTCTAGCTGCTTATTGCAAACATACACCCCTCCAGCTATTTCTAGATCATTTACTGCTGTTGTGAGAGCTTGAGTGTTTATTTACTATCCTGATGTTGGCTGGCATTGGAAGATGCCATGGTGTTTGCTTCCTGTGATAATCTACACAGCCGGCTTGTGAAACCGGATTCTCGTACACAGTTTGAAACTTCTCTCGCGCCTTGTGACTTCCTCTCTAAACTGTGCCCTTCTCATTGGCCTGAACACGCAGCAGGATTGTGAGCCTTTTTTCCACACAGATATGCATGTATACCACGTATTAATTTATGGTTTGTTTGATAGAGACAGATACAACATACATACACAAAGTGAAAACAGCTATCCGTTGCCAGTATCACAGTGTTTATAGCAGATGCTAATTTGCAACAACTGTCCCTAGGGGTTTTTTTAGGGAACTAAGATTAGAACAGTGAGGCAGAAAGAAGGTAAACTCAATGTGGCAAGATACAATACACATTAGAAACATTATATTTGAAAACTAGACGAGTACAGGATTGTCGCTGAATTACCAAAAATTCGGTAGCTCTCTTAAAAGTGGTGAAATATGCCGCATTTTTAAAGTGATCAGGCAGAAAGATCCTGCACAGAAAGAGCACCTAATGTTGCTCTGATAGATCTGCTGAGGCTCTGAAATCCTACTTGCAGGAAGATTAAGGAGCAAGTCCATTTTAAACACATAAGATTGTGAATGCATGCATGCATGATGCATATGCACGCGTACATGTGCACCCACACAGAGCCCTAATTCATATCTACACCCATTCAGCAGCAGGAGTTGATAAATAGCTGAAGGAACACAGCATTGGGTTTCATCCACAGCAGACTATGATAACAATCTACCACAGGGCCAACTGTTACTAACCACACTATCTGGGTATCATTATATAAATACTGCCAGGCGCTGCCTTTCCCCCCAACCTCCATACTTTTATAACCGCACACCTGAAAGGCTTAATGATGCCCACTGTGCAGTCACTTGTAACATCTCACTCTGACCTCTCTTACTTACTGCGGATCAAGTGGCCAAACCGCAGTCCTGAGCAGCTGCTCTGATCTTTCATGGAAATCAACAAGTGGTGATGGGGAAGCCGTGTGTGTGTGTGTTAGCGGATCACACTGGAGTGAGTGTCCATGTAATACAACAGTGTGTTCCAATGAAGTGACCGTGTTCCTCTAGGTCTCGGCTCCAAACCACAACAAAGTCGGATTGTGTTGATGTCATTTTCACGTCATTGTTCGGAGTTAAAACACGGGTGAGGAATGCATTCACTTGACGAAAAGCACCTCTTCAAGGTCATTTAGTGACCGTTTGTCCCCACATGTAAAAAGGGTTGACGGAGGGGAGATCAGGCTGTGTGGCAATAAAAAGAAATCATGGGTAAATCACAATGGAGGCTGCAGGACTGGGATCCGGAGTAAATGTTTACGATCGGTGTGTTTTTAGCCTGGTGGAAGGGTTTTATTGCATTTCAAACGCTTCCATGACATGTTCATGATGAGAGCCCTGTATGTACTCTAGCCAGTTATCAGATCCTGGACGGTTTTCTAAACACTTTTTATTGGACTTTAATAACTTCTTATGTTATTCTCTGTTTTAATCTTCCACAGCACCATTTTTTATGACCCACAGAGTTACTAGTTTACGGTGATACTGTGCAGAATCACATTACTGTGTTGAGGGTGCTATTAGGCCAGTAACTGTAAATTATGTGTTGGCCAGCACTGGTGGTCAGTTTATGCAGATGACGATAAACTCTGTGTAGATGTGACCAAATTTGGTTGAGAGGGTGGAGCTGTGGATGAGTGAGGGGTGGATCTAATTCTTCCCCTGAGTGACAGCTTGTCACTCAAAGCATCCATGCTGTTAATTATGTGTAACTTTAAGTCTTAATAAAATGTAAAAGGATGAGTTATATAAAAATTCACAACCATACAGTTGTCATGAACGGGAAAATAAGCTATAGAGACGAAAATATTTTATTTGTACCAGGCTGTAAACATGTTTATTTCTATTGTAAAGTTGGGAATTTTAACATGGGGGTCTATGGGGACTAAACCGCTGTTAGAGCCAATCTCAAGTCTCAAGTTTTTGGCACTTCCCATGTTGGCTTTGATTTCAGCCCTAAGGGTTGATGCTTGGATTAGAGACAAGGTGTTGAGTGGAGTAAAAGCAGCCTGGAATATTAAGTCACTTAATATAGAACAAAATGAAACGAAGGCAAGAATCACAAAGGACCAAATATGAGTGAAGACAAGATTTCCCACACACTGAAATTTATCTCTGGACTGATCTAAACTTATCGGTAATCTCTAGTTTCTCTCATGATTAACGATCGATTGCGGCGACAAAGCCAGCAAAAACAGAAAACAAGAGAAAGTTTGCTCTATCATCTCATGATCGCGTTCCCCAATGGAGTAGTCCATCAAAACCACCTCTTCTGGGGTCCCACTTTGAAGTCTGGAAACATCCAAGTCCACCAATGACATCATAACATTCCCCAGGTCTCTGTGGTAATGTTTTCTGAACGGAGGTCTCTACCCTCAACGCACAAACTTTCACAGAGTGCACATTACCTGGCAACCATTTGGATGCAGTCTTGCAATCCTGGCACCGACCCCTCTGGTCAGAGCGTGCAATCACTCTCTGTGGCAGTCCACTAAAAGAGACCTCCTTGACTCCCATCATAGGATCAATCAGCTCGTGTCAGGGTTCAAGAGCACGATGTGTCATCCCCAATAGCTTCTCTTCAGGCTCAGCTTTAGATCAAGGTCATGTACATGATTGATTGTGATTGATCTGCCTGCATATTCTGGCCATGAGTAATAGTGGCGATACAAAAGGAGATAGGCCTTGTTTGAGTGGGGGAGGGAGCGGCAATAAAAGCATTGGGAGGTCAACTCCTTTTTAGGCTTGTGGCTGAATTCGAGTCAGCAGCACAGGTTGCTGATTAGGGCAGAGGGCACCAGCTAAATTCTTGAGCCATTCAGACAGGACAGGCTCCAGTGGTCAGGCAACAGACATGACTATTGTAAGCTGCTATGGGACGCAGGGTAAATATTTAGCTTGGAGAAAGAGGGGGTAATAAATTTGGAGAGCTTCAACCCAATCACTTGAGGCCGGCTGCTATGAACAGCGCAGGGGTGGGATGATGGGTGAGTGGACTCCACACAACACGCTTACATGGAAGCACAATTCAATTCTTACAATAGGAATCCATCTAAATACATTTTTTTGTGTGCCCTGTGATTACAAAGTTGACTGTTGGAGTAATTATCATGTAGCCTACTTCTCATTTGACTAATCTGGATAAGCCCCTCTGTCCAATCAAGCTGTTCCAACTCACTAACTGCAGCTTAATTGTCACTGTCACTATTCTCATATGAAATAACAGAGGCATTCAACCTTGTCCACATACGGGGTTGGATTGATGAAAGGATATGAAGTGGAAAAAAATGTGCCAAAACATTGGGGGCAGAAAAACAACTTCTTGTTCTTCAGATAGTTCATGAAAACAGACCAACCAGTCAGTTAATATTGTCCACATACTGGTTGTCTTACAAAGTATTTAGCAACATCTGTGTGCAGCCCTCCATCACATTTACTTTCTGTCTTAAAATGTGAGTTTATGGTGTTTTAGGGCTCCCAGGTGAGTATCCACAAAGTATTTCTTAAGACTGTGCAAAAACGAAACTTGTGAAACCATACTTGCAAAAGTCATAATGTAAAATAATACCAAACTGGAATGATGCCTGCAATGTGCCGTCTGTGGAAAAAAATGAATTATGAGTACTGCAGGTCCCCTAACCCCCCCTTTTCAACAGGAATGCACCTCTCCCGCCTCTTTTTTCTTCTTCACATCTGTGTTGTAGAGGTGTATTTTGTATGTGAATGAGCAAGTGAGCAGTAAGTTGCGAAACATGCTCATTTTGCTGTCCGTACACTAAACGGAGGTGCGCCACTGTTAGAGCCATCATGATGAGAGACACGCAAGTAGACAGGCAGGCATGGGTTAAGGTGTAACCATCGGTGATAAAAACAGTCGAGAGGCCCAGATCTCCTTGATGAGAGATGGAGGTGGAGATGCATTCTCCAGTACCGAATGGAAGTCATTTCTCTCTGCAGCGACAATTTGTCAAATAACTCGAGTGAAAACAGCCAAATAAGTGTGAGCAATGGGACTCAGGAGCCAAGATCAACTATTACCTCAACAATGTGAATCTTGAAGTATGGAATGAACACTTTGATCCCTTAATTACCTCATTAACTAATCCTGGAAAAGGTACAGAGAGAAATTGTGATTGGGCCTCCCAGTAACTTTCCTGTGACTCAACTCAATCATCATACGTCAGTTAATTCAGTTACATAATCAGTTATTTTGAGCCATGCGAGCAGTGAGGCTTTAGGGAGGGCAATGTCAGTCTGACGGTCAGTCCACCACCTTGGTCCGGAGTGAAATATCTCAACAACTATTAGATCACTTGATTATCCCTTTGGTGATCCCTTAATATGCAGCGCCATCATCAGATCAAATATTAAATTGTCCAATACTTTGGTTTATGACCTAATACCTGCATAAATAATGACATGCCTATCAGCCTGAGCTGAACTATTGTTATTTAGCAATTGTTTACTAAGATTGTAAATATGATAAAACATTAAAGCTGCTAAACATGATGTTAGCATTTAGCCTGAAGCTCTCTGATGATTAGTGACTCTGCCCATGATCATTGCCATGTGCCTTGTTATGTCTAGTTCACCCTACATGACTTCAGCACTGGTTTTCCTGCTCAATGTCAGTTTTTGGAGCTGCCCAACAAAAGTCCCAGATCAGAGGCAAATCGATGTTGGCTCGGTGCTTGCAAATTGGTGCTTGAGCGCCATGTGTGAAATGTTCAAAGATGCAAGCCGAGGAGCTCAAAGATGCGTTGCAGACACTTCCCAGAAATTTAGCATGCTAAATATCAGGACCTGTCGGGGACTTTGTCGGTGAGCTGTAGCCAATTAGAGTGCCAAGACACAGGTTGAGGACAGAGACAAGCCACGCTTTCAAAGGTGCATGTGTTCGTGTTTGAGAGGGTGAGAGAGAAGTTTACACAGAGAGGGGAAGAGAAGGTGGAAGGTGGACTATTGCATCCTATGTTTTGGTAAATTATTAGCCTGATAACTTACTCAAAACGCTGCTATATCATGGTTTGAATTTGATATTTTGTGGTTAGCACCACCCCCAACCTAGGTTGTGGTTCTACCCGCACATCACATGACATACTCGGCGGGGATTCCTCCTGAGAAAAGATCATGCAGTGTGTGACCCCCTGTCGCCGGTCAGTCATGGAGTGTGAAAACCACAATGACTTCCAGACTCCTGATTACAAGACTGCAAGTTGTGTAGTGTGAACGGCGCAGTGATCTGACAACTTTGTGAGTCATGTATTTTAAACTATGCATTAGTGTGATAACAGGTTCAATAAAGGTCAGGCAGGCTTTTTAATAATACTCTAAGCTACTCCCAGTTTGGACAAATGCATTTTAAAGCCAGGCATTTTGAAATCTGGTCAGTGTTAGTGACTTGTTGAACTCTGACCTCTCTGGCCTCTGACCGGATGACCTAAATCGCATGACTCTGTAGGCCTTAACAAAACAAACATCCTATGTTTACAACCTACTGCACATTGAGGTGGTTAGTATGTGTGTGTTTAAAGACTCACGCTGAGGTTTCTGTCCCAGATCTGGATGGTGCCATCCTGGCAGCCAGCTGCAATGAGCTTTCCATCGCGGCTGTAGGTACAGCATGTGGGGATGACCTTCTTCCCTTGAAAGGAACGCGGTTTGAACACGGACTTGTGCTGCTTCTCCGAGTTCAGGTCCCATGTGCGCACAGTGCTGCAGACAGACAGAGAATTTAATTTATCCTCACCCAACTGCCATGACGCCCTCATAAAATATCCATCCCTCAAAACATATCTGGTCATCAACACCATCCACCACTGTCATAAATCAGAATCACATAGAGATACAGTGTGCCTCAGCCATTCTCATAAGGTTAGGGGTTAGCAAACAGCAGAGAGGTAGATCAGTCTGACAGGCGTGTCTAAAGCTTCCATGAAATCCTTTAACACATTACACAACCTGAACCACTGAGAAGGAGGAATTCAAATACAGACTATTCATACAGTACATGTGCAAATAGGAGGGATTATTCCACAATGTCATCAAATATATGTCCAACAAGAATCCGATAGCTACAGGTTTATATTTCAAACACTAAACACATTAAACCGAATTAAATGGTGTAATTAAAAAAAAAACTTCAACTATAAAGTAATAACTTTCATAATAGTACATGCAATTTATTCATCAAACCACCATGTAATTTACATATATTTTCACATAAACAATGCAAAAATAAAGAGATAAATAGTCTTCCATCAATCAATCAATTGACCACTGTTTTTCAGGGCCAATTCCAATACCTATTAATTGTAATCAAGGGAAAAAATAGTGACTGATGAACCAACAGTGACCAATAGTGACGATTCCAATAATTGTAAAAATGCTATATATCACTGCCGATAATCTGCCAAGGTGATTATCAGTTGATCCTTTAAACACAAAATACAAGTGTTAACTTTGATATGATTAATCATTCAATGCGGTTAACCTTCCTATGTTACTCGTTAACATAAGATAAAAGGATGAAGGATGATGGCTTGCTGTCTAAAGGATGTCCAAGCACAGGATGTTACACACAACTTCTACCTATATAATCTAAATCTTTTCAGTCAACTAGCTCTGTATTTTTTCTGGGCTTTTGTAAAAAGTGTATAAGGGAGGCTACAGTGATAGAAATAGATAATAAAAGAAGATATAGATACTGATAAGACAAAACTGATGACAGAGGACAAACTGAGGTGTCCACCAGCACTGCAAGTCACCTCAAGAACCTTTAACCTCCCCATTTATTTATTGAACTACCTGACTACACACAAACATGTTTGGCCAACCTCTCACACACCCACACTGACACTCAGCCAGACAGAGCGTGTCCAAATGTGTCTGTGACCCACTGCTTGCTTTAGTGAGCATCATGACCTTCAGGTCACAAGGTCAGCAGAGGAGTATAAACATACTCCTCAGGGCTGCTACTAACAGCCAGGCAAGGATTCCTCCATGATTGGCTACAAAGTCACAGACACACACACTCAACTGTGTTTGGATAAGTCTAACAATGTGATACAAACGCCAGCTGAAGACATATGGTTTGAGTGAGAACTGGCAAGAGTCAAATAAAACTCTGTTTGATGCACGGTTGTGTTTAAATCCACATAAACCGAAGCTGTTCATAAATTCAAAGAAACCTAGTGCTGGAAAAAAGAAGCAAAAGCCACGTATATAAGGAGATTGCCCTGAACAACGTGAGAGCTACTGCACTGTACAGTAAGCGTTTACATGAGCAGGTATATATGTGGATGTGTGACAGTGAATGAGATAGAGTGATAGCCATGGACTGGATGACATATTGGTCCACCTGCTGCGTCACACAGACATCTCTGTTTTGTTTACAGAAGACTGTAGGTGTCTGTCAAGCCAATAAAGACAACATAACCTTTCGCGTAGCGCACAAAACCTGGAATGCTATTTATCGTAAGGGCTCTTTCCAAAACATGGCACTGCTGGCTGTCAGGGGGACAGAGCAGAGAGGTTTGAGCCCACCAGTGTCGAGCCAACCTTGAGCACAGGGCGAAGGCTGCACACCCTCACCTGTCAGGAGAGAGATACAGAGCACGGAAGGGAAGGGACAAGTATGTGGTATTCCAGAATTGTTAGTTAAACTGCAAAAGCTTCCCCCAAAACTTGCCCAAGTGCTCTATCTTACAATGTTAACAAAAGAGAAAAATAATATGTGTATCCACTCCAAAACTGAATGGATTCTTTCTTGGCCCATGCTACACCCTTTCACGAAGTTCCATGAAAATTGGGCCAGTAGGTTTTTTTTGTAATCCTGATGACAAACAAACGCACAAACAGACAAACAGAGTAGGAGCGGTCTCGAATAGGGTTGCAAAGGGTTGTTAAAATTCCAGAGGTTTTCCACGGGAAATTAAGCTCAGGAATTTTGGCAAAAACATTAATATTAAAATTGTACCTTTCAATTGTTAAGTTATTTGTGTGGAATAATAACAAAAAATGCAAAACTAAGTCTTTTGGCATTATTTCAGTCAACAGTAAGTCTAGAGTTGCAAATAGGCGGTACATTCCTAGAAATTGTCTGAGAGATCTAAACTCAGGATTTTTCAAAATTGATGTTTTTTCACAATTTCAATATAAAAGTCATACCAGAATTTTGTAATCTTCGTCTCAAACCTTATTCACTCAGAGGAGGTGGTTGTTTTGGGGAAGCAACGTCAATAAAAGAGTACGAGATGTCAAAATATTCACTTGCGGCATGAGGAAACTACCAAAAACATTCAAGGGCACTACCTTTGCCCTTTTCTACTTCCTACAACCCTGTTTTCTCTTCAATCAGCAGCCCCCTTTTTCCCACACAAACGCTTCAGAGACAGAGGGGTGAATGTAATAAAATGAGACCCATACAACCTCAGTCATGCGTGTGCACTTTACGAGGTAGCACAGTCGTTCACACATCAACTGAGGACTGACAGCTCCCCGGGCCCCAGATTTTATCTGTCCGTCAGGTTATGGACCTGGTGGGGGAGATGGTGGGATCACTTTCCCAGATTATGAGATAAGGAAAAGAAAAGGATAAGAGAGGTAGTACAAAAATAAGTATGTCATGTATGAGGTTGTTTATTGTTCGAACTCCATTGATGGGGAGATGCTGTGTTGTCCAATGGCCGGTTGACTGACTAACTGGGGCTCTGTTATGAGAAAGGCGGATTAGGAAGATGGTCCAGCTTGCATTGCTGTTTAAGAAGATAAAGTGGGGAAATAACAGAAGGATTTTGGGAGGAGGCAAGAAAGTGAGGCAACTCTGGTCTTAGCACAGATGCTCTGTGGGTACAGTGAGATACCGAAAAAATGCAAAACATTATTAGTGTGGCTCAAAAGCGGAAAAATCAACCTAAAAGGCCTGAGCAGGGCAGGTGAGACCACACACTACAGGAGCAAAAATTCTTGTCTCAAACTAAAAGGAGTCAAGACCGCTTTTCAGATTTAATCAAGCAATCCGGTTGATAAGATGCCGTCCCCATACTTTCGATGTTGCGGAAAGTACGGCCAACAGCTGCTGACTTGTACTGGTCGCCCATGTTTCATTCATACTACAATTGAGGGACAACGTCTGGCATTCCACGCATGCACAATCCCCAATCCACACTCCACTGTCATTGGTCGCAAGGAATTCAGCACCTTTGGCTGTCTTTGTATTTCTTTAACGATGAAGTTTATAAAAGTGGGTACCAGCAGATCATTCATCTTGTTGTCTTCTTCTTTTTGGCAAACCAGCTAGAGGTGAATAGGCCACCAACTGGAACAAGAGATTTTTGTCACTGGAGCATACACAATCTGCTTGCTTGCTATGCACCGCAGTCACAAATTTTGGGCTGCACAAGGACATCCACATAGGGATCCATGCGGACCCTTGCAGGATCATAACATTTATGTCACGCGGACCAAAGCAGACCCAGAAAAGGAAAGTATGAAGCAGCCTTAAGGAAGTAGCTCCAATATTTAGTCCATTAAGAAAAGAAACAAACATTCTGCTCACACACCAAAGACCGGGAAGTTATTGTCAGCCAAAAATTCAGCCATGACTGTAAATTGAACCAGAAGGATATATGCACTCCTTAGAGTATGGTATGTGCGTTCTTGGGCAGGATATGGAACACTTGCAGTGTAAGGCAGGCAACAGTTGGAGACAAGCTGGACTGTGGATGAACCTGATGTGTTCAACCGTGTGAATCGCCCCAACATGCTCACGCAGACACACTTTGTACTGTCTGTCCTCACTCTTCATCCCTGTTCTGTCACGCAGATCACACTTAATAACCTAGGAGTAATGCCCCTTCCCCTCTAGAAAAAAAAACAGAAGTAAGCTATTTGGCTGAAAATGCTGAAAACTAAATGACCTCCTTATACTTGACAAGTTGCTACTCTTAGCAATGATCAATAAGGATACAGTGGATATAAAAGTTGAGAGAAAGAAATACTGACTTATATAAAGCTGAAAAGCGCCTACTCACATGCGAAAAACATCATCGGTTACCAGGATTTATCTAAGCAGTAGATCATGAATCTGCCTTGTGCGACTCATTATTTTTGTGGCTGCTCTCCAATGATAATTCCTTAATGTGTCATACACATCACATCATGTGTTTGGTTTAAGCGTACAATGAAGACAAATAGTGTGTTCCTCAGCAGTAAAAGGACCTGCCATGTTGTCCTCTGGGTCTCCTTGCATACAGCTACACATCCACGTCCAGCTGCAGCCCTGACAGCAGGCCAGCACGAAGGGAATCCCTGGCATTCAAACCTTCTGGAAACATTCCTCAAATTGTGTGTATTTGTGTGTGCACATTTGCAAGTGGGTCTCAAGACTCAACAGAAGTAACATGTGGGCCCAATTAGAAAGTCGCCGTTTGTCCTATCCTCCGCTCCCCTGGCTGAAATTTCAGTCACAAAAAGAGCATAACATGAATTTTTGATCGTTCTCCTGGGGTGCTATAAAACTACATAAAGTACAACTGAGTATCAGCCATGTCATGTCCTTGGAACCACTAACGCAAAGCTTTCCACAATGTTAGTTAGAGTTTGTTAACATTTCTACAGTGTGTGGCACAGTTTGTTTAACACAACATACCCAAGCTTTTTTTTTTTTCTTTTTTTTTTTAAAGCTGCTACTGTTCAGGATTTTATCATTAGAAAAGGCTGCAGCTCTCATAATAAACCACTAACTCAAAAGTCCCAGCCATATTTTTAGTTTACTTCAAGTTCAGTCCTGCCAAAGAAAAACTTCCACCGGGAGTACACCCAGCACATATTGCCGTCACTTTCTGAGAAATAAATCTGCGGTTTTCAAACAGGTGTTCAGTCTTTCAGCAAAGACTTAGTTAAAGTGGCTCAATGCTTAATGCGCATTTTCCCCCTTGGATCAAACTTGAGTTACGTTGGAAAACTTTTCGCAGTTTAACAATAGCACGATTCTCACACAGAGTGACAGAAGAATGTGAAATGTTGACACATTCACACCCCTCTGGGCCCAAACGCTTTTTACATAAGGACCTGAGTTGCGCACAGTTCTTTTGAAGCCTCCATTCAACCCCTGGTTTGAAAGGACAATCACTACCACCCTGCTGCTGCATTATTATGCTTCATCAGTGCTTCCCTCTCATCCACTTCCTCCCAGGGAAAAAAGTCCTGGTTAATGAAATCATTCAAGGAGCTGGGAGGCAGTTCTCATGAATGAGATTCCATAAAACTAGGGGGACCTTTAATTAAGGAGCTGGGCGGTCCAGTGATCATGCTTAATAACCTATTCAAATAAACACAACAAAGACTCTCTAACTAGGCTGACACAGGAAGAGAAAGACAGAAAACTTAGGTGTTGGTCTGATGTTTAAGCAGACACAGCCAGTAGCAGACACCCACTGGTACTGTGGGCCAACTGCGGGTCCATTCTCAAGAGGCCCACAGACTACAGTCTGGCCTCCGCAGACTCAACCGTTGTTCAACGGGGCCCGATAGAGATGAAGAAGGATGAGCAAGAGGCCACATTTGACTGTGATAAGCTAACACTCCTGTCAATAAAGCAAACACATCTTCATAAACTAAATAAATCAAATTCTTCGTTTTTAAATTCCAACCAATGAAGTTAACAATTTAGACCATACAACACTGAAAAAGGCTCTTCTTAAAACAGAAGTGGAAAGTTTGGACCTGTCGTGTGCACTGAGATTGCAAAGGAAGTCCTCATAAATTCAGCCCTAGGGCCAGTTCCAAGAAGCAGGACACATTTGAGTGAAATCCAAAGTCCCCTCATATCTAGATGGATCGGCAAATGTCTGGTTGCATTTCGTCAAGCTTAATGTACAGCCACGGGAGCTCTGCTCTGAGGATCTCAGGCTGTACTCCCAAAGCTGCTAAAATTTAACAAAGCAAAAGAAACCCATGCATGCTCAATGCTTAAATGCGTAAAGCTGGGATAGGTAGCTGTATTTTGGCGTCATTGGGCAAAAATCCCATTATAAATTTTGAGCATATTGCAATTAGAGAGAAAACTAGACTGATTTTAAGCTTTAGGAAATCTAGGCTGTGATGAGAGACTTTAACCAATCATGTCATTTCAGAGAGAGGGTAATCCTACTGGGTGTTCTACAAATGCAGATGTGCAAGCGCCTTCCTTCAGTGGAAGCTTGATTCCGTGGCAAAAAATCCTGCAGAGAAAGTTGCTATTCAGCTTTGGCAACAATTGTTAACACTACAAAGCAACCCAAAAAAAGGAAGACAGACTTATCAAAAAGACAGACGGGGAGAGAGAGGGGATGACATGCAGCAAAGGGCCACAGGCTGGACTTGAACCCGGGCCGCTGCGGCAACAGCCTTGTACATGGGGCACCTGCTCTACCACTAAGCCACCGACGCCCCATATTGGAGAAGGATTTCAACGACGGAAAGTAAATGTTGCTCATAGTTTCGCCTTCTGCTAACCAGATCTAAAGGCTAACAGCTGAGATCACCTCACCAGGAGAGCAGGCAGCATGCTCCAGAGATGGACTCTCAGTCAGTGGCTGCTGCAACCTGAATCCAGCCAGCGCAACCCCAAGCTCCAGGGGACCAGACAGCCTCGACTCCCTGCTGGATAAGCAAATTTTCTGTTGCTGCATTTACATTAGAGCCGCTGTGACACCCAGCTCCACGGGGTTTGCACTGGCCGAATTTAAGCCGCTACCAACTGAAGGTCAGTCTCCTGAGCTGCTGCCTGCTTTCCTCGCGGGGAGGCAGTCCAGAGCAGCGGGGAGTGAGGCAGGGGGACCATGGGGTGGCTAGCTAGCTAATTCTTGTCTCATTTGTGGTTTGATAAACAGAGAGAGAGAGCGAGAGAGAGGCAAGGTGCTGAGTGAATGCCATGCTCACATTTCTACAATGAAATGAAATGAAATGAAATAAATCAATGTATGGGAAAAACTGTACTGCATGAAGTGCATGTACATGCCCGTGGTCATCTGGTGGATGGAGCTTAGGATGGAGAGAGGGAGCAGGGTGTATTTTCAAATTATGCAGTATTTACTTTAACTCTGCTTTAACTCTAAAAATGAGGAGTTACCAGAGTACAGAAAGGACTAATGTAATGTGATCAGTATGTCTGGCACCTGTTTAAACCCTGGTACCAACACTCTGTTTGCACTGGAGGACTGTGAAAAAAGGGAGTTTGATTAAAGAAGTGTGAAGTTTGAGCAGTAGTGGTTCGACCAAGAAAATCAAATACAGCACGTCAACACCAGGCAGCCCCTGAATTGCACTGCACATTACTTGAGTGATGATGTGTAAACATGCAATGTGAGAGCTTTGACATGGGGTTACATGGACAACATCTTTCACCTGTAAATCACTATAGGCAGTCACTGCCTCTTTACATCTCTGAGAAGCAGGTTGCTGTGCTGACCTGCTCTGCTGCTGTGAACCCTTCTCGAAAGCAGCTGCTCTGCCTGTGAATGGTTCCCTGTGCGCTCCTCTCCGCTGTTCTCCTGCAACTGGTCAGGGGCAACACCCAGTGCTAACGTGCCAGGGGAGGATTTCCAGAGCCTCAATAAGAGCTAAATAAACCAGCCTCCACATCTGGGAGAGCAGTAACACTGGTAAACACTGGGTCGCGGCCTGCCCACAAAGCCAGGCCCTTGTTTCCACTTAATGATGATAGCCCTGGATGTCTGCACTGCTGCCTGTCACACTCACTTAGACTCATCACTGAGCTCTCACTCAAAGTCACACGCTCGCAAATATTCACTCACACCTATACACACGGTAAAGGGTTACAGCTTCAGTCATACAGGACTGGTGCTGCTTTTGAGGAGGCAGAGGACTGCTAAAGCTCTGCTTCCTCAAGTGAAAAGATTAGAAATATATGTGTGTGACGTCTTGTTATCTCCAGCAGTGTTGCTCTGGTCCAAATCACTGCGTACAAATAAAGGGCTGCATTTGGACTACATTCAGTATAAAATGTGCCATGTGTCAATGCACAGCTGTGAGGCCAAGCTACCCTTTCCAGAGACATAATCTGGACTAGAGGACTCCCTGCTGGTGACAGAGGATGAGAGCAAAGAAACATCTTAGCCATGACATGCGCTAGTGAACTGCCCAGTAAATGACGATAATATTCAGGAGGGGTGTCTATTAATGTTATAATTAAACATGCCACACCCAAAAAGAATTTCACCTAACAAGATAAATGGATATTTTGGTTGTTTCTGAATGTCACTGTGCAATAGATTGTTTTTCTGCACTTTCCTGGTGCGTGATATGGAATAATGACACAGTATGAGCAAAATTCTTTTTTACAATTAGAAACAGCAAACACACTTGGCAGGATGTAGTATTTAGTATAATAACTTTTACGCACTGAAAGTCTCCCGTTCCACCCTTAAAGACTGCTCCCTCACGGAGTTATTCAAAATCTTTTAGTAATAATTGCATACTCTAGTGGTAAACCATGGTGTGGCTACTTTGGTGTCTATTTCTCCCTCTGAATGTAATGGATGATGGTTTAGGTTTACAGTATGTACAATACTGCAGCTACACCAAAGACAACATAATAAAAATCTACCTACAACTCAGAGCAAAGACAACATTTATTTAAAACTCACCCATCATTAGAGCAGGTCATGAACTCTTCTTTAATTTTGGGATGCCAGCAGCCAGAATTCAGCATGGCTGTGTGGCCCTGAAAAGAGCAGAAAGTGAAAATGAACAAACCACACACTTTTAATAGGCACTAAACTGTTGCTGGCAAGATCCTGTGGCTAGCTTCCAGTTACTCTGAGATGCAGCAGCAAACACCTGTGAATCATGTGGTTTACTGTGGATCCAGAAGGTATCATGGACATTCAGGGCTGCCATTTGCCCTTCAACTGTTTTGAAACTCATTTGCTGTAGCAGTTGGACGAGGTAGTGGAAACATGAAAGGTTAAATGTCACCAGGAGGAACTAATGAAGGCTGAGTTCACAAAGATGTACTTTGCAATCTTACTGCACACAAATTATGTGCAAGACAGCTGTTGTTCTTCATTGTTGAATCTCGAGCCAAAACTGCTGCGCCAAAGGTCACCTGTTAATTGTTTCAGGGGTGCTATTACGTTTGTGTGACGATGCATTTTCAGAGTTGCGTAGTTTAAACTGCATGGCAACCGGCGGCCTGTATCCACAGAGACTCAGTCATCTACTACACAAACAACAATTCCCAGGAGGCACCATTATGTTGCTTGGTCTGAATGCACCTTAAAGGGCTCTCCCTTGAGGAGCCAGTTCTTTTAGGACCTTTAATTTGATCATATTGTAACCTTGACCTTTAGCCTTCTTCGACATGAGCTTTGCCCTACACCTGACCTGTGAACGCTGAGGCAGTGCGGCACGCTGTGTCACAGCTTCAAACAGCGAGCCCCTACAAGAGTAACTTTTAGACATTTCCTTTGCTGGGGTAGTCCTGCGGAGAATTATTCATAACAAATGACTTCAAAGCGGGATAACCCAGAATGCGGCCTCCCCCGGTGCCAGGTCAGAGAGGACCACTTCAGTCAGCGTGCTGCAAAGAGGCTTCAAACATGACGTACCGCTATTTGACAGGATGCTCAAGAAAAGCAGAGCCTTGCATGAGCAGAAGTTGACCAAATTACATTGGTATGTGTGCATCAGAGAAGAGAGGTCTGCCTGTTCTCTGTCAAATCCTTTACACACACCACTTTAATAATCGATAAAAGGGAACTGCCTAGGTCTTAAATTTTATGGTAAAACACACACTCACTATATGATGAGGTTAAAGCTCAAATGGGCTGTGAATGATTGCTTCCCTGCTCTGTGCAGTAGCATTAAAGTAGACTGAATCATGCATTACAACAGCTTCATGATGAGGGTAAAGGAGCCGATATCTTCCTAAACAAATGTGATTCCTCTTCCTCAACAGTTTAGGACGTCAAATTGCCAATGACTAAAGAGAAACAGACTGATGCTCATACTAACAGTAAACTAAAATAGAGCAGGTTAATGACAAACAGCAACAAGAATAGAAACCCATCTGATAACAAGAAGTGACTAGCCGGGACCACGCATGCATGCCTAGTTTGTTTTCATTGCAGTAGCATTCAGCAAAGGCTAAACAGGTTTCTGTATTTGTTAGTTAATTAGTTGACTGGCTAAAAACTGGAGCTGAACAGTCAATAAATCAGTAAAGCAAGTTGACAGAAAATATATTTTCATAACAAACAAACCTCAGCAAACAGACATGTGTGTGGCAAATCTATCTGCACACAGACAGATGAGGCAGGAGGCAAGCAATTTTCTGTCAACAGAAGCAGAGCACAAGCTCGGACCTAATTATCACGAGACACAGCTAATCGACTGGGACATTGTCGGCGGGCCAAAAGGCATTTCCATTGAACCAAACTCTCCCATCAGCTCCAGATGGGACCGAGCGGACAAGAATGTAGGACATCCAGGAACACTCCAGGAAACTCTACTTGCAATCAATGGGCCTTCACTTGTTCAAGTAATTCATACGGGTGGTATAAACTATGTCTAAATGCACTGCAGCTGGCACAGATGGTTACTGACCACCAATACAGCTTTCTTAAACACAGTAAAACCCAAACATGGGCAATCAATTAGGATCCTTCTTTGTAGAGGCAGGTACAAGCAAGAGATGAACCAAGACAGTCCTGAAAGCATGTGGTGGTCCTCTCCCCCGGAGACTGCCTCTAGCTGGTTAATGCAATACAAAAGCAGACCAGCTCATGGCTACACCTTGCTACCATTACGCGCTGGCAGGATCTACGCATCTATCCAACAGAAGAGCAGAACATCCAGCCTGTGTTTAGAATTAGAAGTGACTCTTGGGCCAATGTTGCTACAGAAGAGAAAACATGAATGCCTGTAACACATTTAAAGTGGCTTTAATCAATATTTATATAATAACCAATCAAATGACAAAGTGAAAACAACGTGGAAAGGATCACTTGCAGTGATGAACCTTAAGAGAATTATCCCCTGAATCTGCAGCTCCTCTCGGTTTTACAGGATTACACAGTTTAAGCTCATTGTTTAGCGGTCAGCCCACATATTAGTGTTTTGGTCCACTCTCACCGCTCTCATAGCGTCATTTTGGCCGCAGCAGGCAGCTGTTTTCAGTGAAAAAGAACTCTTAAGACCCACTGTACACTCTTTGCTCAGCACCACACACAGTTAGCAACTGGCTGGAATACAGTGGAGCATTAAATAGAAGAGCTGCCAGATATTTCCCTCAGGAGTTGTTGAAAACCAAAAACAGAGCTAAAAGAAGAGTAAAACTTTAACTTACATTAATCAACTGTTCAGAAACATGACTGGATGTGTCAAGAAGCAAATGTTTGCTAACAAATTTGTAATATCAACTTAAAAGGTGATGATATGTCAATGTTGAATTCACAACATCTTTACACTGCCCCCAAGTGGCCAAAAAAAATTGTTATTGCAGGTCTACATTAACTCCAGTTTACTAAAACTTGGCTTTTATTTTGATAGTTTTTGGCTGTTAGTTTTATCAGTAGTAACAACACTGTACTTATCAAGACAATTACTGAATGTAAGAACACTGCGACATTAGTAAAATTATATAACACATGGCAAAAAAAATGTGTAGTTCAACACCCACCAACCCCTTATTACGAGGAGAAAAACAGCTTCATGATTACCAAAACTGTGGTAAAAATCCATCTCAGTTTGAAGATTTTTTGGCTCAACTTTGACCCACCATACCTGCCATACTTGAATGCTTTTGTTTCTCTTAACAAGTTGGTCCAGGATGTGATTAAATCCTTGGCTTGTTCACAACCTGTCTGATCATCTGACTACTCGTCTTTATTGACCTGTCAGACCTTATCGCTCTGTTTCCAGATCTCAGCAGTTACTTTGGTGAGTACAATATTACCATTACGAGGTGAAACAATTACCAAAATTATGAAAATACAACCCAAACTATTTGCGAGCGCCACTTTACCTTGGTTTTAGCCATATCCACAATGTACTGGTCTCCCTTCACACACTCCATGACATTGAAGCCATCACGGTCCAACACCTTGGCCTGTGCATTGCCAGAGACCACCAAGAGGACATCACCAGTGATGCTGTACTGCAGGGACTTGATCTGATGGCTGAGGACACAAACACACACGACACACATGAAGAGGACATCTGAGGCAAATTTTAGTTTGGATTTCTGTGGTGCTGATAAGTTTTAATAAGTGTCTTGGTGACTGTTTGCGGGCCATCTGCGAGCTGTGATTTTATAAGACTTCTGCTCCAAAACAATGTTATACAAGTTTTTTAATCCTTGAAAGGGTTCATATGAGTAGCTATAGGAACAAAACAATACAACATCTGATGTGCATGTGATGATTGGGCTCTTTGATAAACGACACTCAACTCATACAGAACAATGGTAACAGTGAGCATAATGGCATTTTAAGCTAGGAAATGGAAAGAACGACAACACATGCTTGGAAACATTTTACACCCACAACACATAATGAAACATATTGAATGAAAATAAACACAAAACAACATAAGAAACTTTATAAGATATGCATGTATAAACTTGAGCAAAGAAACACAAATATTATTCCTCAATCCACACAGCAGTGCACACAATTGAAGAGACAGATAACTATCTGAACCACTTAACCAGAGTGAGATTAGCAATTCAGGTCAGAATCAAATAGCATTAACACAGCAGGCGGTAGATGGGGCACCAATATTTCAGTACACAGAGCGAGTGAGGCTAGCACCAATGCCGTTTTAAACTGTGGGGGGCTTTGGCATCTTCAAAGGCTCACTACATAGCACCAAATGCTCATTTTCCTCATTGATTTAGATTGACTGAGCTCTTAAGTTGCCTTTTTTGGGTCAGGAAACAGGAACAGTGGACCTCAGCCACACAGCTTTCTATATGAAGCCCAGCTTGTTGGTAAATTAAACAGGCTACTGGATCACACTGCAATCAAATTAAATGTAGCGTACATTTCTGTTAATAAGGGGAAGCCTGCTCCTGCTCAGCCCACTGGTTCCCAAAAGCAAAAAAGAATTTGATCTTTGATGATGGCTTCAGTGACACACAGTATAAACACGTGCAGACACACAAACACCCACATATCTCCACCATCTGCTTCTGAAAGGCTCATTTTGAATGAAAAGAGAGGATGTCACAGAGTTAACATGAGGCTCAATGAAGCTCAACAAATGTGTTTCTGTGTGTGTGTGTACACCTTGGCACAAATAAATGCAGTGAGTGTGCTGGATGTTTGCATGAAACAAATTAACCACATGTTAAGCAACTGTGTTGATGTTCCACGTTGTGTTCTCAGAAGTGGACTCACCACTCACAGGGCTGAAGGGATCGGAAGGCCTGCAGAGCCTGGTCCATCCCGGCAAAATCCCAGAAACGCACATCATAATCGTACCCGCCAGTCACCAGTCGAGCTCCAGAGGGGTCTAAGCCAAGAGCCGATACCTGAGGAGACAATGACTTTATTTAGAACTAAAAGACGACCTATAAGCCTGTAACACTCAGAGGCCAACCGAGTGTCAAAGGCTGCATCTGCTGCTTGAAATATTTGACAGTTAGTTATACTGCCTCCTCTAAAAGGCAGCAAAAATAAATAGAACCTAAATATTTAAAGTTTGTTCTTGTGTAATGATCAAATTAGTCAGATCTAAACTGTTTTAAAACTGAAATCAGGATCTGGATACCAGATTGGCTCTGCATTGATGACACTCAAAACATTTTTTTCCTTACTGCTACAGAACAAAATATCATGGAAAACAGATTTGCTGCCGCTCTTATTGCTAAAATTCAGCACAATGTGAAGGGACACTGGCTGAAAATCCAATAACTGATGCGGATCTCCAGATGTTTTAGCGTGTGCATAATGTAAACAAAATATGGTGAGGATTATAAGCCACTTAGCATGAATATAGACCACCACCTCCCTCTTCTTTCTAACAGAGAGTAATTGAATACATTTCCATAAAACCACATGAGCAATTGAGAGCGCTGACAGAAGAAGTCCTTACTGTCTTAGTGCCGTGCTGCAGAGTGATTTCATGAGTGTCTGGAATCTTCTTCACTGGATTCTAGGGCGGAAAGTTGAAATGCATGTGAGGGAATGGTACAAGACTGAAAAGGCTCAATAAGGTGTGTTTTACACTGTGGCATTTCACCGCAAGATTCAATTACACATGACATTTTACCTTTAATAGGCTGTGTAACTAAAAAAGTATGGAATCACAGTAATCATCTGCAAATGACTGACTGGGAACAGTTACACTTTTGGATGTAAAAGGTTAAGATCTGAGCTTTTTTACTCATAACCTGAGGCATGTGCCTTCCTATGTGAGGGTGTTACACTCTTAAGGCAAAAACCAATGAATCATCACACTGCAAGAAAATGCATGACAAATGTTGCATCCAATATGCTGATACGTTTCAGGTGGCACTGGCATTTTGGTGTGAGAAAAAAAACTAGGAGAAAACACCTGAGACAACACTGCAATTACTGTAAAGTGATACTAGATCATATTTGCCTAAGCCTGTAGAACCACTGAATATATTTTCTTGTGCTGCCATCTAGTGGTGAAATCTTAAAAGCACCCTACAACTCAGAATAAATAGGTGCCTTTATCATTCACCTTTTTCACTTAAGACACTGTGACATGTCACAGGTTTAAATAATAAAATGAATGATGGCTGAATTACATTTAGCTGCTTCAGTTCCTGGGTCCTGGTACTGTGCATGCTTTCTCACTGCCACACTGTGGCAGCAGGAGGACAGATTGGATGTTTTTAACAAAAAAATAAATAAAAACTCAAGGAGACTCACTGATAGACCTATATGGAAATATTTTGTAAGCAACCTGTAATGCCTGCTGCTTAGTGAGTTAATTCAGACATACATCATCGTCATCATCTTGTTCCTCCTCTTCGTCATCATCTTCATCACTGTGAGCCGTGCTGCCAGCTGGACGTGCAAGCTCATCAGCATTGCCCTGGGCTGTGTATTGAGGAGGCAGTGGAGGACCAATAAGCTCTGAGTCAGAGTCAGAGTCGGAGTCTGAACCACTGTCACTACTGCTCTCCTGTTTTCTAAAAAGAAAAAGAAACATAATTGTCAGGAAAAGGAAAAAGGTATCTTACACTTGAATGACAGACATGTAACTAACCTCTGAGGCAGTGGCACCCTGACAAAACACACAAACAAAAAATTTGCAGTTACCTGGAAGATGCAGCTGCAGCCTTGTCTTTCTGAATGTGGACTGATGACTTCACTGATTTGGAGCTCTCCGCTTCTTCCTCCATCTGACAGTCCTTCTCTCGCTCATCTGAGGAAGCAACAGTTACAGAACAGTTACACACACTCTAGTGACAGAGGCACTACCTAACAGCTTGTTATGTTGGTTATCCTACCTAATACACGCTGACTTCTCTCAATGGCTGTTCGACGGGTCTGTTCAAAAATGGCATCCAGGTCAAATGTGCGGGCCTTCTTACCTGGAGGGAATAAAGACAGAGCTCATTTGAACAATAACCAACACAACCCATACTGTTAGTATACCATTTAAGAAATGAAATAAGTCAAAATATTGACCATCTGGACTGGACTGTACATACCAAACCCAGAGAATCCCATGACAGACGCAATGTCGCCATCGCCACTCGACTTGCCCGATGCTGCAAAAGAGCAAAACTGCTTCATCATAACCTGGGTTATCTTGTTTATCATGAAAACTGTGGTGACATTTTGCTTTTCATGTAAATGCTCAAGAGTACAGAATGCAGCTCTCTTGGTTGGGTTGTTTTTCTTTATAAGCGCTTGAGAGGTCATTTTTGCTGGAGGGGGGCAATTGCTCCAATGAGAAGAAAAATACTACTAGTACCGAGGTGTAAAAGAAACGCACAACTAACAAAAAAAGAATCCTGTTATATCAATCATGACATATTAATGAACAAGAAAATAATGTTGGGCTACACGTGGTCATAAATTTCATATAAGTCACCTATTGAAAAATGTACACAAAGAAAAGAGGCTAGATTAAATACCTCTAAGTTACCTTTGTGGACTACCACATATGTGACACCCAAACACTGCTTTTATACGACGTTGCTGACGCCTGAACATCTACCCGAGTTGAAACATAACTTAATTGTTGTCTCAAATGTAAAAAAAAATGTCGCTTAAAAATAACATTATGTTAGAAAACGGTAAAATATTAAAACATGGCTGTTTGCTAACTATACTGTATCATTTCGGCTTGAATGACAGTAGCTTTAACAATGAAAACGACAAGAGCACAAAATACTCCTCTTTAGAAAGCCAACTGCCGCTTTAAACGACAAGTAAGCAAGTTAGCAACATTTAAACTGTTTAAATACACAACATTAATAGAAATTGGAGAGCTCCATAGCAGAGAGCACAAGCTAACGCGAGCTAGCAAAACCAGCAACAACTGCTGTTTCTTTCGCCCTATTAGCCGATAAAAGTAACAAAAAACTACAAATGTAGCCAAATATAAATGCAAATACATGTAAGTCGTGTGAAATAAATATATACAACTTAAAGACGTGTAATAGCTAAACGTTGCTACCTTCATCCACTTTGTTGGGATCCATGTTTTCAAATGCGCAGATTACCTCTGACCACCGGAAGTTGTTTCTTCTTCTTCTGTTGCGCTTATTGCGGTAGTCTCCAACGAGTTTAGTGATGCTTGGGTTGGCTCCGTTGGCCTTGAGTGCACAGTAATGACTGTCCCATGACCAGCTAACTTTACTTTAAAATGTTTGCTTTGTAAATAATAATATTAATATATATATATATTTTTTTTTTAAATTCCTTTGGAACTATACGGTCAATATTGTCTGTCACACAGATGCCAAGTATCGTTATTTTATTAGATAAAAAAATATATATAAATTAAACCTTTGGTAGACAACTAGAATAATATAATCAATTGCCTTCTCAGTCCACTAGATAGGCTACATGTTACTGCGATAAAATCATTCATGTAAGATGAACAGATTGAAAACTATATCTCATTAGATAAAACAGATGTTGACAGAGTTTTCCTTTCCTTTCTTATGATCTTAGGTCTGATGACTTGAAAGACTCCAGTAAACTGAGACCACTTTGGCAAGTGGAGGACTACTCTGAAGATACCCCCATTTGTGTTACAAAGAGAGTTACTCTGGTCTGTCAACATGGCAGAGCACCTTGCACAAGACCTACAGCTAAGGTAAACTGGCAAACAAAATTGTATGTGTAGTTAAGCAATTGAATGACTGCTGTTAATAGAGTGTGGTGGCTTTGATAAGAGCATAGATGGGAACTGAAGACATTAATGGCTTCCCTGTTGGAACGGGCTTGGTTGGTAAAGTGGTGAAAATACTCTCAATATAGCATATTGATTTTTCTAGGTGGGAATTTGTTTTTTTCGGTGGCTAAAATATGTTTTGTGTCTGATCCCCATCTACAGCACGACATTGCTTGGCTTCAATGTTGGACTCCTGCCTAATTCTCCAAACTGTTGGTGTGCTGACTGACATCTACTGTATGTGAGACACTGACTATGGAGAAGTATGTCAAGGTATGAGGGTACCATTCGTGGAAACACAGATATTTGGGTGTGAAGGCTTGTTTGAGTCTACCAAAACCAAATGAAATGTTTAAGCTCATAAAAAAACCATATATATATATTTATTTTTTATTTTAAATAAATGTTGTATTTTTTTTAAAATTTAAATCATCTTAACTTGAAATAGCAAGTCATATAATTGTCCATCCATCCATTCATTTTCATCTGCTTATCCAGGGCTGGGTTGCAGGCGCAACAGGCCAAGCGAAGCCACCCAGACGTCCCCCTCCCCAGCCACACTTTCCAGCTCCTCCTGGGGGACCCTGAGGCATTCCCAGGCCAGATGGGATATGTAGTCCCTCCAGCGTGTTCTGGGTCTGCTGAGCAATGTGGAATAATGCAGGAATGTGCATTTATTTGATGAAGTAAGGAAAGTTTTTAGCACTTCTCGTGTCATGTAATTATTTGGGTTAACTCATAGTAACAAATTGAAACAACAAGTGATTAAAAGGTCAATCAACTTTGCAACTTAAAAAAAATGTTAAACAACTAGGACATTGTCGTTAAATCAATCTTATGAAGTTTATTTTCTGAGTTGAAACAAAGGTAATCCTCAAGTTGAGTTAACTTACATTTTCGAGGGAGCAGGTGAACTTTCATTTCCAAGGTTAACCAAGTTGTGCTAATTATGAAACAGGTCTCTCCCACCACCAGGTATATCCAAACAAAATGTTGGTCTTGCATTGGTAGGCTATATTGGCACTTCAAGGATTTTTCTCTGCCATTGTTAAATGGTTAAAATTGATGACAGACATTGCATCCACTGAATCTTTAATTGTAAGGATTAACAATTATCAATTACTGTGGCAGTGGTGGAGCAGTTAGCATTGTCACCTCACAGTAAGAGAGTTCCTGGTGTGAACCCGGGGTGGAGGAGCTCTTCTGTGCAGAGTTTGCATGTTCTCCCCATGTCAGCGTGGGTTTTCTCCAGGTAATCCAAAGACATGCAGGTTAATTGGTGACTCTAAATTGTCTGTAGGTGTGAATGTGAGTGTGAATGTCTGTCTTTATGTGTCAGCCCTGTGATAGTCTGGTGACCTGTCCAGGGTGTACCCTGCCTCTCACCCAATGTCAGCTGGGATAGGCTCCAGCCCCCCTGTGACCCCCAACATGATAAGCAGTTACAGAGAATAAATGAATGAATTAATGAACTTTATGAAGTCTACCATCCTCTTAAGTTAATGTGCTACTTAATTTTTTACTTAGGTGGTATTTACTCATATTTATCTGTTTGTTTCTTCCTTTCCTTTTGTTGGTGTGGCTTATTCTACTTAGGTGAACTGTTATAAGTGCCCAAGTTGATTTAATTTGTTGACTCTGCTTTGCTAAATGAACAGACAAATAAAACACTGGCTCTATAAAGTCATTCGCATTTTTTCCATCAGCCAACATAGTTCTCCAACACACTTGGCACAAGGGAGAAGTTTCAGTTCTGCAACCTCAACTAAATCCTACACACTGGACCTTTAAGTTAAAGAGCTAATATTTTTTATGCATACAAAAGACTTATTTCTCACACTTGGAAAGTGACTTTTGGAGCTTAATATAGTCTTTCATATCTAACTGAATGTGTACAAAAAAACAAAACGCTTCTTTGAATATAAATGTGATATGATAAAACATGGTCTCAAACCAAAGTTTGAACTCAACAGAATATTATGAGGCGTTATAAGGATAGTATTTATCACAGGGCTATTGTATTGGGTTGGATTGGATTGTAGATGGCTTAATTTTTCTGTTCACTGAGCTTGTTGTAATTTGAAAAGGTCTAAAAGTCCACCCTGAAAGCACTTAGTCCTGCTGCCCCTTTTATTCAAGCTGTTTATTGCAAGGCAACAGAGATTTAAACACAAAGAAGCATTAATACAACAAAAAACAAGAACAAAACAAACAAAAAATGTTGAGAAAAAACAGTAGTTGTATTTGGTGTATTTTGTCATTGTGAAATTTCACATTGGTAAGCAGTCACACCTTTGTGTCGACTTATTTAGTCAACTCCTCCAAACTTTCAGTGTATGATTCTATGAGAAGGACTTTTACTGTGTTTGGTCATAACATTATATTAATAATGTATTATCATTAATTTTGTTATTGTTGCTGTTGTAACTGTTATCATTATTGGTGTTAGAAATGGGCTTGAAATTGGAATTAGAACTGGAACTGGCAGTGGAATTGGACCTGGAATGTTCTGCATTTCGGAATGTCTTTGTTAGTCAGTATATAAGACCAGTTCACCTCATAACAGTCAGACGCACACAGACCAACATTCGAGTTACACAACTGTTAACTACTTAGTTACGAATTATTTCCTTGAATAATTTCATTGTATCAGCATTTAATCATCATGGCTGATAAATCTGCACAGGAGTTGAAGACTCTTCACGCTCTGGCCTCTGGAGAGGATCAAGGTGAGTGTCAAAAAAGAGGGATGAACAGTAACTCTGACATGGTAACTAAAATAACTCAGTCAGTTTCCTCTCATCCTGATAAAATATATGAGATTTAGAGAAATGGCTTCCAACCTGTCAGGTTTGTGAAACATTTAAGGGGCAGTGTATGATTGCACCTCACCCAGTTTGCATGGGTCCATCAATTGTGGGAAGTTTTTGTGATTTTCTTTCGGATCAAGAAATTAAATTTCAAACACCTAGAAAGGTAAACTTTCAAATATATCAGAAGGGAACATACAGTAGATAAAGATTTAGGGCACAAGCACACATTAGCAAAATTAACACCAGCAAATATTCACCTTCTGTTCACTTCAATTCAGTTTGAGTCAAAGGGGGAAAAAACCCATTTGCTTCCGGTGGCAAAACAAATTTGAATCTTCAGATCGCATGGATTTGCAGCCTCAACCAATATCAAAGATGTACATGTGGAAGAGACATTTATTGATTGCCATGTCTAACCAGCCAATAGGCTATTATATGATACTGGTCGTGACAAATACAAGCAGTCCCACATGAGAGACGCTGCCTGGTTGGCAGTGAGTCAGGAGACAGGCATGTAACGTAAGAAGACGTAACATGTTTCAATAACATCATATTTCACTGTGATTATTATCAAGCTAGCTTTTAGGGCCATTACAGGCACTGCCCACATTCAGCACAAATATGGCCTCGGCAGGTGATGGTCACTTGCGTGCAGTCGTATATGTGAGCATGTGAGAGAAAATGCACAATTCTAATATGTTGTGACACATTGGGAAAGGGGTGGGGGGGCTTGAGAACCAACAACTTAGTGCCTGTGAGTTAATACAAAGGCCATTTGTTACAATTATTGACACAACACCACTAAATGTCATCAACTAATTGGTGTTCCACTTTGTTTTTCCTTTGATTTTAGATAATGACTCCAGACACAACATTGTGGAAGAAGTCAAAGAGCGGTCGACCAAAAGGAAGGCCAGCACCCATGAAGGGCCCTCCAGGAAGAAAGTCAAGACTGACGATAGTACCCACACCCCGCACTTTGAAGGTGCAAGTGTGAGGGGGAGCAAGCGGAAGGCTCAGGAGGCTGATGAAGAGCGCCCCAACAAAAAGATCAGGGGTAGCGATCACGTCAGCATCACTGAGCCCAGCAGTGTGGTGTTTGAGGGTGTCAAAGTGAGGCAGAGTGAAAGAAAGGCCCACGATGACGGAGACAGAGCCTCAAACAAGAGCTCTGACCTCAGCCCAACGATCAGCGCATGTTCATCCTCATTGTCAGATGAGGAGGAAACATACGACTTGTCCTTCACAGTCAAAACCAACCGAGGTAAGCTGATAGTGTGAAAGAAAGTTAGGTTGCACCTGATTCATGGTACAAAATTTTGAAGAATATGCTCATTTGCTTTGTTGCCAGGAGTTAGATGAGGAGAGTAATACCACTCATGTTTGTACCCAAAATATGAAACTACAGCCAGAAGTCTGATAACTTAGCTTAGCACAAAGACTGAAAATAGCAAGTCTAGCTCTGTCTGCAGTAAACAAAATCCACCTATCAGCATCTCTAAAGCTCACATTTTAAAAAGTTATATCTTGTTTGTTTAGTCCATCCAAAATCCGAAGGGTAAAACTGGCACATGCCCCTGTTTGCAGTCTTTGTACGAAAGCTTACTGCTGGCGGTAGCTTCATATTTAGCATAAAGACAACAGCTGAACTTAATTTTCACATCTGAATCTCGGCAAGAAAGCAGATGAGCATATTTCTACTCAATAGGCATCCCTCTAAAGTTACAGTAGTACAAATACACATCATCTCTCTGTGTCTGTGTGCAGCTGAATTTGAAGGCGACTACTATGAGCTTTCCCAGCTTGGTGAAGGTGGATTTGGAGCCGTTTATGAGGGCTACAGAAAAAATGACATGGCACCAGTAAGTCTTACACATTATCCTTCTCTTTATCTCTCTCTCTCTCTCTCTCTCTCTCTCTCTTGTAAAAACAAATGTTTTTTAAGTGTATTCTTGGAAAGTGCCAAACACTTGTGTTTCCGTCTTTCAGGTGGCCATCAAACACACAAACACTTGTGTTTCCGTCTTTCAGGTGGCCATCAAACACATAAGGAAAGAAAAGGTCCTTTACAAGGAAGTGGTAAGCGATTCAATCTGGTGTCCTAAGCACTATCATCTGAAACATGTTTGTACTTCTAGTGCTATTGGTCAGACCACGCAAAATGACAGAATGATAAATGTTGAGATCTTATTTTCATTTCTGTGTTTTCTGTATTTGCTTTAGGTCCAGAACGGAGAGGTGTTTCAAGTCATTGAAGAAGTCGCCCTCATGGTGAAAGCAGCAGGTGGAGCTGATTCACCTGGGAAAACTGCAGCCATCTCCCTTCTTGACTGTTTTGATCTGGAGGAGGAGCTAATCCTGGTTGTGGAAAGACCAGTCCCCTCCATGGATCTCCACAAGTACCGCAGGGCCAAGGGAGGCCATCTGCAAGAACACGAGGCTAAGGTACTGAAGCTAGGTGAAGGATAAAGAGTTAGCCTGCAGTCCCTTTATTATTTATTATTGCCATAATTTACATTGTGTAGTGATCACTCATTAATACGTCTATCTTGTTTGTTTAATCCATATCGACGCTGAGGTGTAAAAACACACTATGGTGTTCAGGGTGTATACACTGGGCTATTTCTTAGCCCACTAAACTAACAAATTTTGCTGACATGAATGTTTAACTTAAAACCCACTCCATTCACTCGTCTGTTTCACTCTCTCCCTCCATCACAGATCATCCTGAAGCAGATGATACATGCAGCCATTGAGATGCACTCGAACGGCGTCTTTCACAGGGACATCAAGCTGCAAAACATCCTTGTGGAAACTGGACCCACTGTCCCACGCGTCCGAGTGATCGATTTTGGTTGTGGCTGCCTCGTGAGAAAGCGATACTACAATTACTACTGTGGTATGATATCTGGCCTCTCCTGATATTTTATTTCTACGTCTTGCCCTATGGTTGATTGTCTCTGACTGTGTCCCTCTGTCTTTGTGTTTTACATTGTGTATTTTAGGTACCTTCTCAAAAGCCCCTCCAGAATGGTTTATGGTGCGAGAATATCAGGCCATTCCCACAACAGTGTGGCAGCTTGGAGCACTGTTGTGGGACCTGCTCGACCGTAAACATTCATTTAAAACTCAGGTTTACTTCCAGGAGGGGCTTAAAATCAACAGGAATCTGTCCAGAGGTAAGACACACACACACGCACGCGCACTCGCACGCGCACGCACACGCACACGNAAATCAACAGGAATCTGTCCAGAGGTAAGACACACACACACACACACACACACACACACACACACACACACACACACACACAAAGTTTGCAAGGGTCACTTAATTGAAATTACAGAAGATGATATTTCATACTACAATACACTACATATTTTTATACCTTGATGCCAGCGAAAGCCGTTGCTGGAGGCATTATGTTTTTGGGTTGTCTATTCATACATCCGTACGTCCGTACATCCATACATCCATCCCATTCTTGTCAACTCGATATGTCAGGAACGCTCTCAAGGAATTTCTTTAAATTTGGCAGAAACGTCTGGTGGTCAAAGGTCAAGGTCACTGTACGTCAACACCTTGCGTCAGTCTCATTCTTGTAAACGCAATGTCTTGAGAAGACCCTGAAGGAATTTCTTCAAATTTGAGTTACTTGGCCTCAAGAATGAACTGATTAGAATTTGGTGACATGAAATAAGCCAACATACACAAATCTTTGGGAGGATTTTTTGTTTTACAGTGGATCACCTCGCTGCCACTGAAACCACTGATCTCCCTAACTCCCTCTCTCTCTCTCTCTCTCTCTCTTGCTCCCCAGGCTGCAGAGGTTTCTGGCAGATATGTCTGCAAAATGACCCTGAGATGCGTCCCACATTAGAGCAGCTACAGCTTCATCCCTGGCTCAGATAACCAACGACGAGCCACCTGTTGTCAGCTCTGCCCCTCTCATGCATGGTTGGCCTCCTAGTCAAGGGCTCTGCTGGAACTGTCCTAACATTCTACGTGTGCTTTTATTTATCTGTATATGTATATACAGTATATGCACGTAGGGCCTCTTCTCAGGAGAGAAGTTCTTAACGCAGCTACGCCTGGATGGTGTGTCGTGGGTGTGCTGCTGCCGTGGCCCTGCCTGATGCCTCCTACTGCTACTGATGTTGTCAGCTATTGTCACTACTGTCTGACCTGTTTCTTTCTCAGTCTCTGACTCTTGTTATGTTTAATTTTGTCATATGGATTACTGTAAATGTATTATGTTGCTCTGTCCTGCTCCTGTCCGACATCTATTGCACATCTGTCGGTCCTGGAAGAGGGATCCCTCCTCAGTTTTTCCTCATCCGCTGTGAGGGTCTAAGGACAGAGGGATGTCATAACCTGTAAAGCCCTCTGAGGCAAATTGTGATTTAGAATATTAATGTATCTATAATGTAATATATATATAACAAAATTCCAAACAATTGAATATGTATATATGTGTGATGTGCATATATATACATGTATATATATATATATATATTAAACATTTTATCTTTATATTTTTGTACTTGTGTGATATGTATATTCATATTTGTCCATGTATGATGACACCTTGGTTGGGAGAAAGCGCAATTTCATTCCCATGTACTCTGTATGTGGAAATGACCATAAAGTTGAACTTGACTTGACTTAATTTACTTAATCTTTTTATACAAAAAAAAAACTGATTTGATGTAGGCCTATTACAACTGTCTCCATCCTACATCACTTCAGTGCAATCTTTGTATAGAATCAAAAGCAGATTAAAACATTACCAAGGCAGCCAACATGGGGATATGTCAGCAATATAAGCTCCACTTCCCATCTAACACACCATTCAGAACAATATCTGCACAGCAATAGTGGCGGGACACTGCTCTTGACCAGGAAGTCACAGTGGATGGATTCGGAGAAGAGAACATGGTGGATAGATGCAGAGAAGATGAAGAGAGCATAGCGGATGGATATGGAGAAGAAAACAAGAATGTGGTGGATGGATACAGAGGAGGAGGAAAATATAATGTTGAGAACAGACATATAGGAAAGAAGGGCATGTCCCAGTGCATTAAATCTGCAAAACTTGCATTCAGGAAGAAACTGAAGTTGTTATGGGATTATTTTTATTTATCTGAAGACCTGGAGAATTTCGAAAGATCAACTGAAGTGCTGAAGAAGAAAATCCTTTGTATCAGTGCAGGAGAGAAAAAGTAAAGAAAAAAACATAAAAGGTGAAATAAAAATAAGGCATTCCTATAATTGTACATGATGCAAGCCATCGAGAAAGCACATCAGGCACACCACACTCTGTTTGCACACACAAGTTTTGAAGGCATCCCCACAGTTGATACAGGGCCTTCCAAGTGTTTTAAAAGTGGACAACTGTTTTGCAGCTTTAGATAAAGTTCTGTTTAGAGTGTTAACACCAAAGCAAAGTTCAGTTAACATGATTAAAAAATGGACCTTTACACAGTATCACTTTGTTTCAGTTTTAAAAGCAGGCGTGGGTGTGTTTGGATCATATATAAAGATAATAAAGATCTATATAGATTGTTTATATGTCTATGATTTTAATGAACACAAGACTGGTAAACAGCATGTGATCTGTCTCATGTAGGAGAAGTTTATGGTTTGACCACAAAATCCTTTGTGTAAGGCAATAAAATAATGGGATGAAACGGCTTTGCAACGCTTAGATCCACATATTTAATAGTTGGAACTGTCAAATCTGTACAAAAATAAATTACAAATGTAGAAAACTTTATGCACAAATGGCTAAACCTAAATTCCAAGAGGACATCATTGCAGATGTCAGTGCAACAGATATTGTTTTACAAATTAAATATATTCGAATTAAAATTAGATATATTATAATTACACTATATTTATAGGCACATAAAATATAAGAAGTGTTTTTTCCCCAGTAATAAAACAGCCACTTAAGTGACAACGTGGCACTGTTCCTCTCCTTTCCTTGAGAGACTCAGCTCAGTCGTCCTCTGCAGCCACCATCCTCTCGATAGCCGCCCAGTCTATTTTACTGAGGTTGCTGCTGGCGGTGTCGGAAAGATTGTCCAGCCAGTCCATCGCTGACACACCAGCTCTGGCACCATCATCTTGCTCGTCCAGCAGTCCAGCCAAAACCTGACAAGTGTACAACAGTGTATGAAACTGGACATGAAACCAAATAATGTAGTTACAGTTCTCCCAGATGTAGGCTAATATGTGATGAATGTGAGTCTTACTATGTTAGACTCTGACTCCTCTGGGCCCAGCAGCCTATTCAATTCCGAGGTGGGCTCCCAAAGGTTCCCCTCTTCCCTCTCTTCCATCCTTGTCTGGTCCCTCAGGATCCCTCTCCCTGCAGCAGTCCCTGGTGAAAGACCTCTGTTCGGCCCTGTCTTTCTCTGGTGTCCGACATGCCTTTCCTCACTCTGGCTGGCTGTTTGCTGTTTAGTGTGGCTCTTTGTGTGTGTGAGCATGCCACGTCTGGTAAGCTGAGACAGTCGGTCCCTTGGCAGAGACGTAACTAACACAAAATTCACACAACATAAACAAGTTAAGTGAATTTAACATGGTTTGGACAGTAGAGTAAAAACACATCTACAGGCTCATCTCAGTGAGCAATGTAGTAAAATATAATTAATGATACCTGGTCTATGTAGTCCCAGTCTCCTGCGGTAATCCTCTGAAGGCAGTCCCTGTGTCTCAGCAGTCCATGGACGAAGGTGAGGTTGAGCTTGTCCTGACTTACTACTTCTTTTATCATTAGCAGATACACTGTATGAAAAAGATGAAAAGATATTACCTCCATCACCAAATCAGCCAATTCCAGATGTTTAGAATGAACACCCTGTACAAAATCTGATTAATGCCTTGTTCAGACGCTAGATCAGAGTGCAGTTATTATCTAACGAGAAAGATCCTGGTCAGATAACTGTTGCAGGGGATACCTGTGAGTGCTACCAGAGGGTGGAGCAGAGTTGGGTCGTGTAGTTAAGCGTGCAGGTGAAACTTCAGTCTTTGAAGAAATGAGCAGGGTTGGAGGATTGGTGGGAAACTCACTGGCCAAAGAACAGGCCTCACGGGTCCTCTGGTTGTATTGCTCCAGCAGCATGAACCTATTACATCAAATGGAAATAACAGTAATGCACATGCATGTTTATTGTGCACAGGTAATGTAACAGTTACATACTTTTCTTTTTCCTCCCTGGTTCTCCAAATGGTTGCTCGATTCTTGGTTGTTGGTTTCTGTGGAGGCACACAGAGGTAACGTCAACAACAATGTGGATAGAATATTTCAATAAGAGCATACAATGGATTATCAGTTCTAATAAAGAGGCAAACACATCTCACCACTTTTCCAGAGGTAGAAAAAGGTTTGTGTTCCCTCTCCCTCAGGCTCTCTCTGTGTTTCTGATAAACAGCCAGTCTTTCCCTCTGTTTCCTTCTCATCCAGATCCTCAGCTCTCTCCTCTCCTCCTCTGGAGGAGCACGTTTCTGCGACATCCAGCTACTCTGCTGCTGCTCCAGCCTGCTATGGGTCACATTACTCTCCAGCTCAGTCATAAATCATAGCTGTTTCAGTAGTCATTTGGACCGAATTTTAGTAGGTACCATACCTGCTATGTGGTGCAGTCTGTGAATTGGACAAATCCAGGTCAGTCAGGGATAAATAGCCTTCCCTCACCAACTCGTCTAGGATTTCGGCTGTATCGGATAACCCAGTCTGACCCAGATTCTCATCTGCACGTCTAGAGATGGACAGGTAGAGGGAAGAGTATTGGGAAGTAGGAGAAGTTACAGTGAGGTTTGCACATCTACAACAGATAATGGGCATCATAACACTTCTGATGTACTTAAACCTACTCAGGAGATATTCCAGATGCTTCAATCAGCTGATCTTTCATTTCTGTGGGAGCAACACAAACAGATGAAATAATTACTTTTAAAATTATGACTACTGAGAAAATATCCATGTATCTGACTATAAAAGAATAAAGTATGCATCTGCATTTCTATTTTAATAATTATTCATCAACTAGGAAGTGCAGTTTGCCAAGATACGTGGAAATTGTTTACGGAAGTAGAAATGTTTAGGAAGCGTTTAAGTAAATTGCATCCTTACTCCGTGGGGTGTGAAAGTAGGAAGGAACAGCATGGTGACCAGGCCTCCTTTCGTGAGCCCAGGAGTCGTTATGAACCTCATATTCTTCTTCCTGATTTTCCTCCTCCTCCTCCTCCTCCTCCTCCTCCTCACAGGTATCCAGGTGAGCTGAAGGGTTCAGTTGTGGTAACCATGCTGTTAGAGACAGAGAATATGCATGAATGTCTTATAGAGTTTTTTCAAACAATATTCAAGTTATTTATTATTCAATTAAACCTGCAACTTTGTTTTTTGTATCTAAATTTCGAGGATTTGCTTTGTAATTTAAAATGCAACATAAAGAGTTTTGGCTTTTATTACAGAAGAACAGTTTTACGTCATACCTTCCTGTGGAACAGACAGTCTGACAGTTTTTTTCCTCACATCAGGAGCCAAGACTGGTGTCAGCTTTTCAATAGTGTTCACCAGCTACATAAAGAACAATAAATTGCATTTTAATGTCAACTCTAAAAGACAATTTGTATATTTGGGTGTCACTACTAATAAAAATCAGGAAATATAATGAGAAGCAACATGCTTATATACCATCCTGGAGTTGGTAAAGTCCATTTCCAGATAGTCTGCAATGTTCTGTAGAGCAGCCAGCTGAGCGTCCAGCTCTGAAAGGCGGGAGGAGAACCAAACTGTAGGCGGTGTGGATGAGGCACTGTGAGGTTGAGTGCTCTGGGTCTTTATGGCTTGACAGATTTCAGAGTCAGGTTCATCTACCACATCTTGTGGAGTGATTCTCTCTAGATCCCTGCCAGGCTGAATGTGGCTGGGTGACGGCAGCTCCTCTGGGACACCTAGAGTGTTCAGTACAACAGATATTTAGACCTCACTGTATTCAGTACAAAGTGATACCTGCATTAGACAATATAAAGACCTGTGTGCGGTCTCCAGTGGAAGTCCTCTGGAACTGTGACTGCTGGTTGTGGATCAGCAGCAGCAGAAGCACTCCTGATAACTGAAGTCGCAAGTACATGAAGCTGAGCAGAGGTAGGTGAAGGAGGGCGAAGGGGAGGTACATCTTGTACTTCTGGGCTGAGACAGCGAGGCAAGTCCTGATGCAGGACTTTGTCTTCTAGATCCAAAACACTTATGAACTGGCGGCCACCAGGACCCTGAGACAAAGACAGAGAAACAGAGAAAAGTGAAGTAAAATGTCCATCAATCAAAGTTAAATCCTGCTCAAATGCATGAATTGGAACATTAAGTATGGAGACTAGGTAACTACATGACAACAGTGCTAAAGAGGCAATACTTTTAACCATCATTGACTCAAGACAGGCACGTCATCAGTTAAAGCCACACCATGAAGTGGGTAGCCCTGTTGTATGGTGATGCAAATCCCTGCTGTGCTCGGCTGACGCGCCAAGCCAAACCGAGGCATGGAAAAGTGCTACTTGTGTGTCTGGCCTCTTACCAGATTCTGCCCTAGCCCCTGTGGCGTTTCCTCTTTGTCTTGAACAAGGCGCTCTTTGAAAAACTGCAGATTCCCTGAGCTTTGTGCTGGGTGGAGAAAACACACACATACACAAACACACAATGTTTAACTCTTCATTATATGCCCAACAAATAAAAAAAGCAGTGTGTTATCCTTGTTCCTGAGATATCAAATCCACTTACATTTAGGGCTACTAGCAGGCACGGAGGCAGACACAGCTTTATCCACGAGTGCGGGAGGACAAGCTAAAAAAAAAACAATCAACATGTTACTTGCTCAGAATCTAGAATATGGAAAACATGTATCTGAAACAACCCAGGCAAAACAGAGAAATTCAACTACAACTGTGTAATAATATTACAGCAGTCCAAAACTATTACAGTATCAACATGGCATAACTTGTAATGCAAACTATCTCACCTGGGTCTGTGTTAGTGAAAGCATCATGGCACTCTGGGGGTCTTTTATGTGTGGAAGCAAAGGCATGGAGCTCAGCTGACGTGGACACGGCCCTGTCCAATAATCTCTGACCAGTCAGCAGAGAATCAAAGGACCCTGGGAGGCAGAGATAAGAGGGAAAAAAACAATAGATCAATAGAATTATAATATTTCAAAGTGTCCGGTCATGACCTTAATTATACTGTATACTGACACCAACCAAATTGAGCAAAATTGGGAACATCCTGCTCAGGGGTGGTCTCCTCTGCAGCTGCAGGTTCCTTGTTTACAAGCTCATTTGTTGGCTGGAGATATATTGGAACAAACAAATGACAGTGAAATTACACTTAAGGAGGAGTAGCATCACAAAACACTTCTTATTAAAAGTAATACTGCTCTACCTCTTGTGTAGGGATGATAGACTCATCTGGTCTGAATGTGACCTCCGCTTTTCTTCCCCTCTCTGCCTTCTCCTCTCTCCTCTTCCGTCTATAAACAACACAGTGTATTGTGAGTAAAATTATCAGCTTAAAAAAAGAAAGTCAATAGCATGAAAACGTAAATGTGATTGCCTCTTGCTGGAGTTTAAGGTGGGGGGAGTGGTAGCTCTTCTAGTGCTTTCAATAGGTGGGTCCACTCTGAGCAGCCGCAGTCGAGCCTCTTCAGCATTCTGCCTCCCCATCGCTGAACTTGTCAACTCCTCCATGGACATGAGACGGGCCATTTGGCTTGAAGGAGCTGCCTCGGGTAACATCTGTGGCAGAGACAGATATATCTGTTTGTAAACTACAATGCAAGATTTTATGATACATCACTTTACAGTCTTGAAATAACGGAAGTGCTGCTTGCCATTTGTGGTCCAGGTTCTATATGCAGAAGCTTGATCATAGGTGCTTCTCCCCTCGGAGCTGCAATGACAGAAGAGGGCCTGAAGGAAGGTGCTATGGGTAGTTTGGGGAACGTGGTGTTGCTTTGTGGAGCAGGCTCGAAGCGCAGCAGACGAAGGCCCTCCATTGGTGCAGGTGTATGAGCAGGAGGAAGTAGGGTGAAGCTTTGCCCCCTGGATCTGTCCGAAATCTGACTCTTGGGTTGAGAGTTCATCGGAGTTGTATTAAAACTGAGCTGTCTTTTTGGCACTGAGACAGTTTGGTTGTGTTTTAGCTTATACTGATGGGATTCCACAGTTGCAGGGTTTGTCGTTTGTAGCACCTGGGGGCCTTGGGGATGGTGTGGCGCACTCTGCTGGGGCAATGGAGGACGGCGGAGCTGAAGTAACTTCAAGCCGAAGACCTGGGGAGCAGAGTCCCTTTGTATGCTGTCATTAGAGGGCAGTAATACGGGGGCGCTGTGAATAGTGTGGCTGGTGTCAGTAGTGGCCAGAAGCCCCTGTGAAGGTGGGATCAACCTCCTGCTCTCCATAAACTGGATTTCTGGTGACACCGCCTGGACAGAAAGTGGCTGCATTTCCTGAAGAAGAAATAAAAGTTGTATTCAGCTTAGTTATTGTTTACATAGAAGCAAAATGTGACACAACCTGACGGAAAACTTCTGATAACTTACTCCTGCACTATTAGCAGTGGACGTGGTGTGATGCTGGACACCTGTTGGGGAGGTTTTCCCTGAGCTCTGGATGGCGCTCTGGTCTGTAAACATACACCTAGGGGCCTGATGGGGCTGAAGGTTGTTGGATCTTGAACTTGGCACGAATGCTTGTGTCTGAGATGGCACTGGCATGTTGGCATTTGGTTGAGGGATGAAATTAGTCACGTAAGATGATGGCACATGAGGTTGTGAGGTGCTGATGTTAGACTGGGCCATGGAAGAGCTCTGCTGGGCAAGTTGAAGGTTAGAAAACGAAGCTCCCAAAACCTCCATCAGGCTCATGTAGTTGATATTCTGCAATGAAACAAAAACACTTCAGATCAAACTCAATCTTGAAAGTCACCTGACTCCAGACATTTTTGTGGTTAGTCTCTTCTTACCTGAACCAATCTGAATAAGTCTTCACCCAGACGCTGTTGCACTAGTGGAGTCTGAGCAGATAATGGCTGATTAGGGGCTGTGGAATCCGCAGGGGGGTCACCAGATGTGGAGCTTTGTGGCTGAGCGCTTGGAGGATCCACAGGTGTGTCGGGGAGCAGCACTCCAGTGGAACCAGACGGCTCTGCATGGACCTGTGCCTCAGGCTGTACAGTAGGAGGAGCTTGGGGCTCTGAGTGCAGGGGGGCTTGTAGGCTTTTAGAATCACTGTGGCTGAAACAACAAAACAAACGACAATGCCAATAAAGATTTTGTTTGTTTTGGCCTGAGGCTTGTAGAAATAACTCAGCAGGGATTGTGCTTCATTATATTTTTATAATGTCATAGTGTAATGTGGAAGAATATAAGTAAAAAACAACTATTATTAACATTACATAACACAATAAGGCTAAAAATCTCAAAGAATTCTGCCATAATTTTGGCACTAACTTACGACACTAATGGAGAAAAGATGCAAAGTTATTAAGTTTACATTAAAAACTCACAGAGAGCTGGAACTGGACACGTCTTCAGCACTTTCTGAGAGGTCCAGGTCTGCGAGCTTTAAACTCTGCAAAGAGCAAAAATAAGTTATTTGTGTTTTGACAAAGCTGACGATATGTATGAAGAATGGGAATCCTGGAAGATAATATTCACCGTTTCAGGTGTGCAGATGTTTCCAGAGATGTTCCCATTGGAAACAGAGGACGACACTTCCAAGCCATCACTCTCACTACTTTTGCCTACAAATATCAAACACGTTAATTCACATTCTCTGCATTACAGCAACTTTGAGGATCCAATTTAACTTAGTGATATACCTTCTTTTTCAGGTGTAACATCCAAGTCATCGAGAGATGGTTGTTGTGAACTGGACTGTCTCTGCTGAGCATCAAAGGTCAGCTGATCCTGGTCGTTAGGGAGAGGTGTCCTGTGAAATGTCAGTTCCTCTGGTTCATCTGTAGAAGAACCACTGCAGGGAAACACAGTAAAAAATGTTTTGCTGCTACATTTTTGTTATATCGCCATCAGTTGGTTGATATATCTGAGCTAGATTTAGCCCAATATTAAACCACCATAAATAGGGCACTCACATGGACAGTTCTTGTTGTAGATTCTGATCAAGACCAATGATGGGAGTGTTGGCTGATCCAGGGTAGCCTGTATCGACACTGCTCTCTCTCTCCAGCTTCCTATCCACCTCAGGGCGCAGCATGGGAGCTACAGTCCACTGTGTTTCTGGAACTTGGATGTGAGCATTGTAGCGGTCTGTCCCGAGGAGAGCAGTGTACTTACGCTCCAGCAAGCTGAGGGAAGTGAGGACAGCAGGCGCAGAGGCTTTGACACGGATCACCACTCCTTCATCAGCTGTGCCTCCAACTCCTCCTCCCTTCTCTTTCTTCTTTTTGCCATGATGTCCTAGCAGCACCCTCCTATCAGCCCAGCGGACCATCCACTCCAGCAGCCTGCCAAGTTTTGGAAACTGAGCCTCTAGCTTAGGGTCTAGGCCCTGCTGAAGTTCAATCACGGCTTCAACAGAAGTTGAGGAGCCAAGTTTCAAGCTCTCTGATTGCTGCCCTGTGGTAATGGCATTTCGAATAGGACTAGTATCAGATCCATAGTGTCCCCCCTTCAGTCTTTGGCCTGAATGCACACTGCTTTGCTGTCGGAGCCCAAACAAACCTTTACGCCTGCCTGTGCTTAGCCCAGGAAGAGAACTGACAGAGAGGCTAGCTCTGGATATGGGTGCTTCACTCCAGACGGAGGAAGTTTGCATATCAGTTGCTGCACCTTGTTTGACAGGCTTGTAGCAGTAGCCGGCTCTGAACACTGGAGGATCATTGCCCACGTGTTTTCTGGCTGGATGGTGCGCATCTCTTTGGCGGCGATGAATAGTTGTGAGCACGTCAAAGGTGAGAGAATGCAACTCTCTCTCCCTCAGCTGGGAGGAGAAGCCCCTCAACAGAGGAAGTTCATTGCCTGAATCCCCTCCATCCGCACTGTCCTTCTCTAGCACATAGCTGAGGAAGAGCTCCAGGAAATTTAGATACTCGTCATCTTCCAGCTCAAACTCCCAGGTGCCAACCACTGGTAAGGAGGGCTGCTCATTCTCCTTGGCATCGTCTGGGTGACTCTCCTCCTTGATGACGCTTTCAATCTTAACAGCAGTCTTCTTTGCATGTTCTCTGTCTCTTGCTGTTTTTGCTTTTTTGCTCCTGCTAAAAAAACAACACAGAGCACAGAATAAGGCACAACACATATACATGAAACCTCAGTGTAATGGTACTGCAACTATTCCACGCTGGCTACCTTGTTGTGGCTCTGCTGTGCATTTCAGGAGAGACGGCCTCAGATGTATTATCCACTGTGTCTCCATCGCTGTAAACTGGGGGGAACCCAAAGTCAGTTAAGGTGCTGGTGCTCAGACTTGTACCCAGTGAGAGTTGCTTCCACACGGCCATCCCGTGTTTGCTTCCCCTGTCTTCCTGTTCCTCCTCCTTCTCCCACAAATGGAGTTCAGGGGGCGCCAGATGCCTCGTCAAACGCCCAAGATGTTTTCTCCTCTGCCTGAATTTGTCTTGAATGACGATCATCATCAACTCGTTCACCTCCTCTTTTTCCCCCTCTAGAAGCAAATGGAATAACATAGACTGACACTTATAACATATGTTTAAGGAGTCGTGGACAATAAGTAAAATCAGCCTACATCCCTCACTTAAAGGAATACACCGAGTGTTGAGGATGGGTGCTACGCTTCGGTGACAACATTGTTCCACCACCACGAGTCAGGAAAGCATTATAAGCACTAACCGCCGTACAAGCTTAATGCAGAGCGACGCCAATAAGCTAGCCAGTGGGATACACACACAGGGACACAAATGCATGCGAGGACTGTCCGTCTACTACCACAAAGAACAGAGAGCTGCAGAATACAACAGACAGCAGTAGCGTGACTTCAATCTCTGCTCCGGAGGCCATAACTCTAGTGGTTTGCTGCTATATTGATGCTCTGAATGTCGCACACAGCTTCTTCAAAATAAAGAAATCAGTCTCTAAAAAGTGACATTTCTACAGTAGAAGTGCTGTATAGTGCTTCAAAGCAATTATTTTAAAACAGAAGTGTTCGTACCAAGGACATTGCATCGCCTCAGCCTCTGCAGCAGTGAGTTATACTTTTCTCTCAGAGCGACTCTTACAGACTCTTCCTCCTCTGGGAAGGCACGTACCAGCGCATCTGCCACCTACAAAGAGGAACAAGCAAGGATGAGAATTTTATTCACTCAAGGTCATTCTATTTCACTTCAATAAGCACTGTTTATGTAAGAAAAGGGCATGGAAAAGTCACCAGAGAGAGGGGAGGAAGTTCAGACACAAGGCTGAGCAGTATGTCCTGGAGGATCTCCTCAGCGTTGAGAAAGCAAGAGAAAGGCAGGAAGCGACAGGCCCAGCGGAGAGCATCAACACAGGTAGCTCTCACTTCTGAACCACCAGGGATCTACGGGACACAAATACACACAGATATTTACAGGACCTAATGGGCATATTTATACATAAACATGTCATCAAACACAAATGGAATACCTGCTCATCTCCACCATGCTGTCTGGCTGCCTGATACTTCCTGCAGGAAATGGAGAGCTGGTCCCTGACATGAAGCATCCAGCATAAACCACACAGCTCCCTGAAACAGACTTGTAGGAAAAATATAGTCAATAAGCACTATTTGAAAGTACATCATTGATTATGATGACCAAAATTCACTATGAGTGGCGTCTTACTTATAGTTTGAATGGTGTCAGGGTCCAGGTGACCATCTTTGTTAGGCCCCCGTCTGAAGAATCCGCTGCGGGTGACGAACTTCATCAGGCCCTCTGGGAAAGCCTTTTCTTCTTCAGTGGCTGATGGATAGGAGTACTTCTTCTTGATCTGAAAACATCATCAGATATTTGCACTACTTATTTCTTTTTTGCATGATAAAACAAAAAAAGTATGGTAAAATGAAAAAACAGCATTTCTTTAGAAAAACTGGATTATCGCCATCAAACTGTAAGCCATACTTGAGGACCTTCAATTCTCTTATTAAACCAAATCAAAACCCCATAGTCTTTGAAAGTACCTTGTATAGTACGTGTCTGGCACGGCGCAGATTACTGATGTACCACTGAGCAGCAGGATGGCAACAACGTGCAGATCTCAGAAGTAACAGTAATCTCTGAAGAACTCCAGACACTTTGTGACGTGATGCAACCTCTGCAAACTGCCCCATTGTCCCTACTGGGTCCTGAACATGAGACACACACATTTAATGTTATAATTTATATGTTCATACTGTTTGTAAAAGCTGATCTGCTGTTACGTACCTGTGTGTTGGGGGAAGGCTGAGGGCAATAAAGAGGTGGCGAGGGCAGATACAGTCCATTGGGAACCAAGGCAGGCAGACAAGAACACAGGTCTTTGGCTGTGTCCAGCAAGGAGGACAAGGGTGATGACATAACATTCACTCCAGCCATGACTGAAGCCTTCAGAATCTCCTGTATGGAAACCTGCAACAAATCCCAGTCTTCTCCTTCCAAAGGGTCTGGTAAAAGAAGTGGAGACAAAGCATAGATTCCAATTAAATGGTGCTACATGCATTGTGGTCCTCTTACCATTGTCAGATCTCACCAACCTGTAAAGCTCTTGTCACCATCTTCATCTCTGGGCTCTTGGGAGTCAGACTTATTGCCAAGAAGACACTTCAACTCAGCCTGAAAAATGCTGTCTGGTTCTAAAGCTGTTGGGAGGTGGAGCTCTCTCCTCCTGAGCCTGTCATAAAAGATGTCATTGAGATGTGCGTGAAAACAAACATGGTAAAAGTTTGAAATTGAATTTATTCTAGTGAATATACTGTATGCTTTCAAACTGACTGAGTGAAGTCGAAGTGGTCGGCGCAGTAATTTGTATACGCCAAGCTCAGAGAGGCTGCTGTCTTCCAGTCCCCAAGATGATAAGCCAACCACACAGTCTCAGGAAGCAGACCCCCGAGCAGGAGTAGGTCCTGGGCGTAGTCCACTGTCCATACTTCTGACAGCTGCTGCTGTCGCACTGCCCTAGCCACCTCCTCCTGACACAGTGGCACCAAGCGTCCAACCGTGGGGGCTGAAAAAGACCATATTACCTAATAGCAATAAAACTTAAAAAATATATATTTTTATCTAGCAAAAATTATAGAAACACACCATGAGGTAGATGTAGTGGAGGCAAGACGGTAACACGGTGAGGGGGCAGGATGTAGAGGGGTTGGTTGGTGAAGTAAGAGGCCATGAATCTCCCCAGGGTCTGAACCACAGCACAAGCTGTGTCACTGTGAAGGTCCATCGGCAGCCACGGGCAGGGAAGAGAGTCTGCTGCAGTGCAGGGCATAAAAGCAGAGCTTATAACTAACTACAGAGACTGAGAATGAGGTCATTTGTGATGAAGCACAGTGTGCTGCAGTAACTGTGTCAAACTACTGATCATCATGGAGCAAGATCTAAGTTTCTAGCAGCTGGATTATTTCATTCTTCTCAGAGTGATAAGTGCCAAAAGGACGGACAACTCCCCCATTTACTACATTCATAATCCAGAGAGATGTTGGAAATAGATTAACCAGATAAAGCATAAGAGAGGACATGTCTCTTTGTCCCCATAACAAAAAAATATTTTTGGCCATAACTCACCTCTACAAGACTGAATAATTATGGACCATTGCTGACCTGTTATGCTTTCTTTCTGGTGTCCGGCCCTGTGCAGGATCAGGCGGGCCATGTGGTCCCCCAACTCCTGAGCTTCTCTCAGACGGTACTGGGATAACAGACTGTATAGGAGTGCCAGACAAAGCCGTGTCTCCTTGAAAACACCACGATCAGAGCCTAATGGAAAGATTTATGATTACTATTTCAGACTGATAATGAGCATGTGGTGTACTTAAATGAAAAAATGTAAGCAGTGGTTCTCACTTTTGTTACTCTCCTCACAAATTTGTGACCGCCATGTATCAGCACTTTTAGGGTATGAGCCAAACAGGAAAAGGTGTTCACCTTGGGGAGAGGAGGGAAGTAGTAGATACATTCATGTTTAACTCTAAGTCTTTTTTTGACCTGAGCCACAGATACATTGTTTTGCATTCGGTTTGATTTGATTTAAACTCCCCAGTTTACTTCCTGTAGCTAGTACAATTATTAAAGTTAGATAATTAGTCCTTCTGCTACAGACCTGGGTAACTCAGCAGTGCAGGACCCTCCTCTAGCCTTTCTCCTGTAGCCTGCAAAGCTGTTTGGATCTGGGACATGATGACGGACAACTGCTGCTGTTCCTCCTCCCAGCCATCACAGCCTTGAAAGCTTTTCAGTTCCTCCATATACTGCAGGGTGATCCTGTAAACCCACTGCCACACTCCAAACAATCTGGTCAAAAAGGAAAATCATCAATCTTGTTGGACTTTGTGACAAATTTAAATTCCAGGCAAAACATGACATGCAATGACTAAGGTTGGGATCCACAGCAATAAATAATGGACAATTAAAAACAAATAAAAAGCCAGAGAGATGGTCTGTACCTGCTAGACGGTCGCTGGGGAACAGATTGTGCCTGACGTACAAAACTGGACTTCTGTTCCTTCTCATGCTGTAACAGAGGCACACAGTGTGCATCGGAAGACCAGAGATGTGACTCCTTCTCTGCAGAGGACCAGACAGTTTTTTGCTGCAGGCTGTAGGTGTGATCAAGACAATCAGAGACCAGCTCCAAGACATGCAAGACGGACGATAGACTATGAGAAGATAACTGACAGTGACCAGTCTGGTGGGACTCAGGGTGAGGGGTCAGCAGGAGGCGAATCAGCCGTTTACTGAGCTCCACCACCAGCCCCAGGCAGCATGGCCCATCTGAGTGATTGCTATCCCAGGGAAGAAAAGACAGAAGGGCTTTGAGAAGGTGCAGCAGGCAAGGAGAAACCGAGATATTTGTCTTCCCTGTGTTCTCGGAGCTGGGGATCAGATGGAGTAGAGCAGCAAGTCGCACCACACAGTAGAGGGTGTGCTGTAGCAGACGAGTTCTGTTTTCCACAGCGTTTCCGAGAGACATGCCAAACGCCCAAGCTGTTAACAGCTTAGTCTGGATTTTTCCAAGTTCACGATAAAGACGAGGTGTCTTCCTCTCTGTATCACAAAAGTCCCTATCAAAATCTGGGCTAGTGTTGGTCCTTGTGTCCAGGGCGTGGAGTGTGTCAAACATTGAGGCAAACTCTAGACGTCCGCCATCCTCCATGTGAGAACCAGCAGGAGGTCCGTCTACATCAGAGTCATCCTCAAAGAAAGTCTAGGAAGCCACACAAACAAGCAGCGGGTTAAAGACAGGTAAGATAAGTAAAGTAAGCAACTAAGGGCCCTTTCACACCTAACTCATTTGGTCCAGACTTTAAGACTTTCAGTTTGAGTTAAACCAAAATTACAAATGTTAAAACTCACTTGGACCACATTCTGGACCAAAAAGCCAAATCTTGGTTTGACAAAAAGAGGTGATGTCAGTACAGATCAGACTGAACCTTGGTGGTGAAAACATTTTTTGGATGGTTCCAACTTTCGTACCAGTAACAGGAAATTTTGGCAGGCTATCATCACAATAGGTTATCAGATGCACTATCGTAATTTGATAGTCATTGTTAGCAGTAATCTGGCATTAAAATGTCCATATAGCAGAGAAAGTTGCTTTTTTAATGAGACAATGGGCTATAACCTTTAAGACAGTGATAATATGTCAATGCTGGTAAAAAAAAAAAATGATAGGGATGGGTGAGAAACCTGATTTATATTCTGCTTTTTACCTTCATGTAAACGCAGCCACAGTCAGTGTATGTAGTCCACTGACAAAACCCGAAATCTAAAGCTATACCTTTCTAGTTTACACTATTTGACTGACCTGTACTTTTTCAAGAAGCTCCTTGGTACCACCCAATGTCCCCTGATCCTGCAGGAAAGGTGGCAAAGTGGATCCATCTGTAGCTGCTGAAATGACAGAGTCTGCGGTGTTGGGCCCACATGTGACAAGGGTGCTGTCAAGATTCAGGCAAGACAAGGACTCCAACCATGCCCTCGCATGTATCTGAAAATAAGAAAATGTAATGAGAAAACTGTATCGTCAAGAATAGCTCTGCAGAGAGTACAAAAAAGGGGAAGCTAAGTAAGATCCCTGTTCTAGAAGTCCCTGAGTTACCACCTGTGATTTATCCAGTATCCGACTGGCCTTCTCAAGGTCCTTGCTTGCGTCCTTTAGAAGTGTTTTCAGCAACAGGGCAGGAGAAGGCCTATCTTGCACCCTCATAACTGTGGCCATGTAGCCATCAGACACAATGAGGTACATTAGCCGTGGATGCCAGGTCACGGAATACCGCTGTCTCAGGACATCCCGCACAGACAAGCTAGAGCTGGACAGAGAGGGATCCGCTTTCCCTGCAGACATTGGTGCCCTGTAGAGGGAAAGTATCAGGAACATAATCAGTAGATTAATTTATAATGGGAACTCTTGGGACAACAGACAGGCGAGATGCAATGAATTGGCTCACATAGGGAAAAGTGTAAGTGAGGAAATCAATGGCAAAGATGACTGCAGATGAGAGAGGAGGAATAAGAATTAAGAAATATCAGCACAAATAAATCAATAAATTGTAACAAGGGCTCATGAGTGAGGCAAAATGTCTCAAATGTGTACCGGTAAGTGACGAGAGGGTGCAGGGGTAGGAAGTGTGCAGGCCCAAAGTCAACACTGCAACCACAGCTTGTTAGAGTGAGGAGCCCCCCAAGGCGAGCCAACATAAGAAGGGAGCCTCTCTTCAGAACACAGGCCAGGAACAGACCGCCTGGTGACCAGCTCACACTGCCCACCCAGTAGGACCTAAAAGAGAAGATATGTAAAGTACATTGGTAAATAAATACACACTGTACATCAAAGATATGAAAGAGGTTCTAATGACATTCAGGTGAAGCAACACATCCTTTAGTGGCAATCATTCCCTGGTGTCTTGCATCTTGGCAGTCTTGATACAATTGTGCAGACATTGTTGTCTTTGCTGGTGATGCTGATAGGTAGTCATTCCCATTTTATATTTAGACAGTCTGGAAATGGCGTGCTTAACGCATACACACTGTTGACACTACTATGTTTGTTTAGAGTAGTGAAGAATGAGTCATAAAGCTTCACCAGCAATATTTTAGACAGTGTGACTGAGCAGATGTTGACCCAGGTTAAACCCTCACATTGGCTGATGACTGCATAACACCAACATGCTTTCTGTACCTTATGTATTTAGAGGGGATATCCATTTTCTTGCTTCCACATCCTCCAAGGCCACTTGATATTGAGACAAAATTCTGTGTGCTCACAAAGAGGACCTGTGTGGCCTGCATTCAACAGGAAATACAAATCATGAGTCACATTTTCTAGAGATGGACAGACCTGGAAAAACATATGAAGATGTGAAAAAAGAAACAGATAGGCCTCACCTTTGGCTGTCTCTGGTTCAGGACTATGGCTAACAGTTGGCCATCTGGGGAGAAAGCTGGCACCAAGGCCCCTCTGGACTTCACTGGTTGGCAGGGCGGGGTGAGACAAGACATGGGGTATGTCTTGGTGGCCCACTGTATGCTGTATCCCACAGAGCTACAAAGAGAAATACGTACTTTTAACCACTGTAACACCCAGTGAGAGCCCTGCCTGTTATATAGACCTGCTCACTCACCCCGCTCTCATGTGGCCTTCTTCCCATTGAATTTTCAGGCAGGTGAGGACTAGCTTCTTCCCAGATGTGAAAACAAAGGCTGATAAGCAGGCATCACCCATAACCTGAGCGAGTTTGTGGAAAGATAAAATAAGATATAATATAATAAGAGTCATTTACTGAAACATATGACAACATGTTAAATATGTATTCTATTCAGACCTCTGTCTTGATGAAGATGGTGTGTTGGGATGCTTCTTTGTCTTGCGAGGAAGGCAGAATGGAGTCTTCAAGGGGTTGTATATGTGCCCAGTGTCCCTTGACCGTGCCATCTCGAACCCCCGTCAAATCCCTGACATCCATACACTCCCACAAGAACACTTGCCCTGTTATGGCTACCACCAGCACACGCTTTCCATCCCCTGAAACTTGGAGTGACAGTCTTGTGACATTCCCTGTGAAAACATACACACATAAATCCAAAGACTTCCCCATCTTCCAGGTAACTTTACACATGTACATATACTGCACATACCTTGAACAGCATTGGTCATCTGAGCTACTTCTGGGACCGCTGCAGCAGTCTTCAACAAGTCTTTATCCCTGTTCCACAGAAACAGCTCTCCTGACACCAGAAGTCCACACAGCCACATACCTGGAAAAGGAAAAGAGACAACAAATGTACTCTCTGAAATGACAGCAGACTTGTGTTTTGCTTTGGGTTTGCACATTAAACTCACCATTGTGGGATGAAGCCATTGTCACCACACTGTTGAGCAAAGGATGGAGTTTAGGAGTCCTCTTCTTGGTGCGTCCAGACACCATGTTGATCTCACTGATCCGTTTGTCATCTAACAGGAACACAGACTCCTTCTCCTAAAGAGGGACATGACACAGGATCACAGTCGTGTTCCTCTGACAAGGGAGGCAAAGTTTCAGTGTCTCTGGCTGAAATGTTTGACAGTCCTCACCTTGCCAAGCCAACAGAATCGCGGCCATGGTTTCTTCCGTTTGATGCTGGATGACAAAACAACCTCCAGCTTTAGCTCCATGTTTAAAAGACAGCATCGGTGCCTACTCTTGGTTATGGGAGGCTTTGCAGGATCTCACTAGACAAGCAAGACGTTAAAGGTTAGCAGACAAGCAACAATTTTACATGTTGCACTGTAAACAATCTGATTAGCGACGTAGTTAGTAAGAAATATTACTCTTAATTGTATATATGTTAACAGAAGAGTGACATATACTGACAATGTCAAAGTACCGTGTTGTTAGCTAACGCTGTCCATTGGTTAAATCAACAAAATCTTAACCATACCGTTAACTAGCATTAGCCACCTAGCTAATTTTGTTTACTGCGCGGAGCATTGGTTCCGACAAAAAGCCTTACCTGAGCACTTTACCTACATTGGTTATAGTCAGACGTTTAAGGGCTCACCTTTTTTGGTCGTGTAAATGTTAATATAACTACAGTATTACCTGTTTTACCGCAGCTAATCATGAAATATTTCGAAACTCCCTCTGCTCCAGTAGCCAGAATTGTTTCCCATGATCCTCTAGGAGGAAGCTTCAACGCGTTGCCGTAGGAACGCTGTAACCTAGTGATGTAGCCGACGCCCTGCGGGAAATAATGTGACCACAGACATAAAATGAAATAAAATACAATGTTATTTACATGACAGTGGCCCAAACCCTTACAAAAAAAAACAACAACTTTAATATTTTTAAACACAGGCGTATTCATTTATTGTAGTTTACTGGGCGTGATGTTTTCTGGGAACAGCTTTTCTGCTTCACTTCGCTTTCACTCCTCATTTTTGACTTTTAAATAAAGATGCAACCTCTCGACAGAGTACAGCGCTGTGTAAATGAGTGATGACACAGATTATGTAAACAGTGCAAATATAAGCGATCATCATCTCCGGTATTTCTTGTTTGGAAATTGGAGTATTTAATTTCCTTTTTTTCTTCCTTGGTCTTTCGTAGGCAATTACTTATTTGAAGATTGTAATCTTTTCCTTTCTTTTTTGTTCTTTTTTTTTCAATATTATATATCATATAATTATATAATATTTTGTGTATTTGTAAACTGGTGATAAGTACATACAACTTAATTTCAGTTTCAGGAGCCATCAGGGTTTTTTTTCCATCTCACCTGTGCATTTTCTTATGTTACTGTATTTTTTATTTCTTATCTTATTTTTTTTATTATTATTTATTTTCCCAGATTCCCTACAATATTCCAAATGAAGGGCTGGGTGGTTTTTTTGTTTTTTTTTTGTTTTTTTATCCTCCCAGAGAGTTTCAGAGCAAGGCCTTTCGAGACAACACTAGGATGGGTTGGCCTTAGATTGACCTAATGGACTATTCACATTGCCAATGTTAATGCATGTCAGGGTTTTTGTGAATGTATGTTTATGTGACCCATACTTAACCAGGTATGTCCTATTTTGATCAACAATCTTTTTTCCAAGGGAGACCTGGCAAACACAGCAGCATACAAAAGTTACAAACAACAATAACCACAATAAAAACCCAGAAGATAAACATTAATATGTCAAATTATTAAAACACCTATGTACAAGGACAAGTACCAACTGATTATGAGAGCTGTGAAATAAAGGGAGAAAGACCACTTCTTGTAGTTTCCAATATTTTTGAAGGCTATTCCAAGTGAGGGGAACAGAGCACATTAAATCTTTATTTCCCAGCTCAGTCCTAGTGCAGTGTACATGGAACAGACAACAAGACTAAATCTGGAGATCTCAGACTGTAACTACAGTCAGATCTCTACCAAAGTGCAAATGCATGAGTTTACCCAATATGACTTTATAAATGAACAAATGCTGTCCAGCATTTGAACAAAGGACTATAATTGTGTGCTTTGTCATATTATGTTTCAGCAATTATGTTTGGGGATCTTTGTGTTCAATGCCCAATGCTTAATACTACAAAAAGACTGATAACACTCAACAAATTGCATTGCACATTCACAGGTGCCTCAGGGTATTTCTGCACAAGCATACATTTGCCAGCAGATGGCAACCCTACAACAGACACTACTGTAAGCACCCAGCATAGCAAAGTGTCTGAGTCCACATGAAAGCCAGTTCAGACTAGAGCAGCAAAGATCACTGTGGTAGATAAACTATGGCATAAGAGGCTTTTTGTACTTTGCCTCTGGGCTGTTGCGGATATCTCTCCACAAGGTCAATTTTCTCTGAGGAACACGCAGGCCTATTAACTATCTGAATGTTTGTGTGCAGTAAGTGCTCCTCTTCACTATTAACATGCTTTGGGTTGTGTGAACTCTAGAGCAATAAGGTCTCTTATTGGCTTGTTACAGAGAGTTATTAGGTTTGCCCCCCGGCCTCTGCTGGTATTTAATTACCCTTGCTCTCTCTCCTTTTCATCATGATGAAGACGACAGCAGCCGATAGGTGAAAGAGGAGACTTCACCAGGCCTTAATTGGTTCATTTGCTTCTGCCTGCCAAGCGCAGATGGAGCACTTTATTACTGTCACTGCCAGGTACATGCTGGAGAGCTTGACATCATATGAGGACATGATGACATGACCAAAACAGGATGATAATGAGGATGAGAGTTTGAGAAACAGTTACAGGCCCACAGACTTTGTGCATTCATAACATAAGCTCACCCATTGTTTTGTGACCAGTTTGTTATATTGCCATACTGTTATTGTCATGCTTATGAGTTTATAATTCGAAAAAAAATCTAGCTTGGTCCAGGGTTTCAATTGTATATACACTGTATGCTGGTAGCTGTGATTTTGCATTGTGTGTCTGTTTGTACAAGTTTACAAATGTTTGCAGAAGTGCATAGACTAATCTACAACAGACAGACAGATGTGCAGAAAGAATCACTGATGCCAGCCTCCTCCACCCAGGACTTGCACACCTCCAGGATCAGGAAATTGGCAGACCCTTCAGCCCCCTGGACACAACCTGTCTCAACCTCTCCTCTCTGGTGGGTGCTATAGAGCACTTTATGCCAACACAAGAGCAGCTCCTTCCCACAGGCCGTCACTCTGATGAAAAATTTAATCAGTCATACACTGTCAATAACCCTGTAACACCAGACATCCTCTGCTCCTATTATAGACTATTATAGATCACATTTTTGCTAGACATATCATCTGTTACTGTCTATATAAATCCTGCATGCTGTACAGTATACAAACATGTACATTATCATCCAGTGCATGTTTATATCCATTTAATATTAATTTATTTACCCTGATTGTAAAGTATTGAATTGGATATAAACATCACATAAATATAATTTTTGTTGTTGGTTATTGGTGCTTTATATATATATTCACTAGTCCATATCCATTGAGTGCACAGTTGCCCATGTGCAGTTTCACATGGTGTGTGTTTGGGATACAGGTCATAGGAAATTGCAGATTAAATAGTCAACTGAACCCATTAAGAAGAGCAATGTATTCAGACAGAGTTTTTGTGAATTTGATAGTATGATTGCTTTATTGAAAGTACACTAGTACCATTGCCAATAGTGGGATAGTTAGTGGGCTAAAACTGTACATTAGTAGTTGAGGTAGCACGTTGAAAGGCAGATAGTTAAAGTTTTTATATGTTGTATTGACTTAAAAGTGGGGCGCACTGGAAGTTCACATGGGAAAGGTGCGGCTAGCCCTTGTTGCAGCGGTGGGGGTTGGAATCTGGCCTTTGTTCTTTGCTGCATATCTTCTTTGCTCTCTCTCTCCCATCCTTCCTGTCATGCTTCACCGTCCTGTCAAATATAGGCAAAAAATGTCTGTACGACATACGGGGCATGAGACATGGCCATTCAAAGTTTGCATTTTCAATCCGTTGCTATAGCGCCCCCCTTTGGCCAATTGATGTAATATTGCGTCATTCGCATCCTCCCATGACCCTCTACCACTGTGCCAAATTTCACATGGATTGACCAAGTCAGTGAGGAGAAAAACGTGGAACAGACACACCCACACACCCACACACAGAGTTTTCGTCATTATATAGTAAGATATAATATTCATATAAACACCTATTCTTATATAGTAAGATATAATATTCATATAAACACCTATTCTTTCACAGTCTTGTGTACGTAATAGTCCTGTCAATGTTTCACCTTTATTTGTGCAGCTTTGTTGCCCTTGTTTCTGGCTGTTATGTCTATTTTTGTGTCAGTACACTGAGAGCAATGCAAAATGCCAAGTCAATTCCTTGTATGTGTGCATGAACTTGGCCACTAAAGTGATTCTGATTCTGATAAACAGTATGTTCTTCTTGCAAAGTATCATATTGTTGAGATATTATAATCCTTTTACTTGTGTTTCATGATGTGACCTTAGTCTACAGTCCTGACTTTGGACATCTTCAGCAGTAAAATGTCTTTACACAGGAAAATATGGCATAACTGAGGACTATAAGTGTATGAATAAAATGTTTAAAAGCATTACTTGTTAACTCAGTAAGTGTATAAATCCTCTACTTGATTCTGACATTAAATCTCTCTGTGTCATACAACACCCATCAGGAGAGACGTAATAAAATTACCCTAAAATACCATTAGCTAATTGCATCACTAAATGGGAGTAAACAGTTTTTCCACACAAATCTTGTCTCAATTTGTTAATTACTGATCATAGCACAAAAGCAGGTTACGACTAAAGGATGTCTGTAAATCTCCCAACACCCACTCTGCATCAGAAAGAAAAGGAAAGGTCTACTCTGTAATTACTCTATAATTACTATTTATTTGAATGCTGCCTGCCTCTAAATAAAGCATGCCTGCACATAAGGTGGTGACAGTTGGGTTTGGATTTCTGAGTGATCCTCTTGCAAACTGAACAATCACTATGTGTGGATCGTAGAGATTTTATCATGTGTTTGACCACAAAGGATCAGTATGATGTTTGCATAATGCTCTTCAAGCACATGCTAACAGTGGACTCCGTTTAATTTCGATAAGCTGTAAGGCCGTTACAACAGCATGCCATCAGCCGGAGAACAATAATCCATCTCCGTCTTTGGTGTTCAATATAGGGACATTAGTTGGCATGGTAACCTCATTTGCCATCTGCAGGTCTCATTCATACTGAAAAATGACACTCACGAAGCTGTAAAGAAACAATTCAATATTCTTTCTCACAGCAACGGTGGGTCAGAGTACGTCTGCTGCAATTCTTTGGGTGTGCACTCACTTGTCTTTCTTGGGAAAGAACAAACACCTGTATTTGAATGGTTGAATTTGTAGTGATGGTTTCCGTCATCACATGTTTGTTGGGGGGATTTGTTAGTGTAGTGCTGAGTGCAGCATTGCGTGTAAAATATTGACAATTGTTTGCTTTCATGTCAAAAGGTAGATGAGCAAATCAATACAACTCTGATAACTGTCAGTTAAATACTAAGTTAGAGCCAGCAAGGAGCTAGCTTAGCTTAGCATACAGAGTGAAGACAGGGAAACAGCTAGCCTGGCTCTTTCCACAGGTCAATTGTAAATCTATGCAAAAACAGAAGTGTAAAAATGATAACTTGTGGTTTCAGAGGGGATTATGCGGGATTATTTTTTGGCCGGGCACGGTGACTTCTGCAAGTCTAAGAACAAGACCCCAGCCAAGAAATGATCCTGGCCAAATAACTCCCCATACATGTACACATATTTGCCTTCTTGTCAAGAGTTAGATGTGAAGATTGATAGCATTCAAATTGTTAACAAGAAAGCTAATAAGTGTATTCCCAAAATGTCTCTAACTATTCCTGCAGAAGTGAGTGCAGCTGTGTTTGCTCATCAGACATACCAGTGGTGGAAGTGGGGTCAATGGGCCTTCTTCACAGCTGACATTTTGACTTGCCATAGGCTAGTAGGAGGAGCACAGATGTTACTTGTTTTCAGCAACAAATCATGACAAGCTCTTATTTAGAGATATTTCAAACCTGAAAGACAGGTTTGGTAAAATTAGTTTTCTCTTTGCTGTCAGGGCACATTAGTCATGAAATAATAATTTGCATTGGAAAGGTTTTCCTGTACGTTTTTAAATACTATGTTTTGTCTGTGAAGACTCATGAGGGTAACCTGTACCTGCACACATGGTCAATTTTTAAGGGTTTTTAGGATCAGCAGGCCTCTGGGGTCACAGTGTATCATCCGCTTTGTAGACTGTGTCAGAGAGGTGCTGATTCAATGCTTTAGTATTCATAAGGCGACAGTTTGTGGTGTCACTGTGTTTGATTGCATATTACTTTAAGGCAGAGGTTCCCAACTGGTCCAACCATTGGGTCCAGATTTCTGCTTAGTCATTAGTTCAAGGTCCACACAGTTTAATATATTCAGCGCCATACTTGCATTCAGCCATGTCGTCAAGCTAGTTCGCTGTCTCTGTTAAGTGGCTGACAGATAGTCACTCACTCTACAGCAGGACACGGCACTTTAAGATGAAAGCTCTGTGCCTTAAATTCATTGTACTTAATAATAAAGTGTGTTTATTACAAACTTGACACTTTTGCGAGTCACTTGCGGTGCACCAGTTGGGAACCACTGTTTTAAGATGTATCTATGATTGTGTCTGCTCTCGTATTCCAATCAGTGGTGGAAAGTAGTGGAGTAGGGTGAAGTCAGGTAATTTGAGACATCAGGTCAAATGGGACAAGTATGGTTTTACATCTTGGGCTCTTTAAATATTAGTTGCCAATCACCAAACATGTTATTGCATTGTTACTATAAATGTCTTTTACATGAAACAGTCATTTTGATTGAGATAACTAGAATGGGCAGAGCAGAGAGTCAAAAAATCACTGGTCTCAGAACGTACTGCAGCTGAAACATTTTTTAACTGTTTGACTTAGAATCAAAATATTTCCACAGTACACTTTACTTTTTATGGGAGAGGGTTTTGAGGGAGTACTTACTGCATTCAGATAAAATGGGACAAAAAATTAAGCTAAAATGGGACATTTTCCTGAAGTGAAACCAGCATGTTTTTAGGCTACTATGTGCCATAAAATAAAATAGAGTTATTATGCTATTGTTTGCCACCCTGTCACATCACTTCTTTGCCACTTAAAAAATATTAAAGACAGTGCAATGAGTCCAATGCTGTGTCATTCACAATAGTCCAGAATTACCATGACTAATACATGCACACAGGGCACAGGCATTTCCATTGTAGACAATATGGCAGCAAGGAAAAGGCAGCATGAAAACAGGGAAAACATGGCAGAAAAGTTGGACAATCTTTTAAATGAATAGGTAGGTTGCATTAATGATATAATTTAGCTATGAATGTGCTGATAAATGGATTTGCCCCTGAAATATTTTACTTGGCAACATATTTTGTGTATAGAAATATAGCAGAGAGCCATAACAAGCTCTAAAAGTAACATTCATGATAGTCTGAAGACTTTTAGGTGGTTTTCTTGATAATCTACCAAGAAAGTCTCATTTTACCTGACTTCACCTGTGGTACTTTATTTGGAGGACATTTATTTGTAATTTCTATCTATTCATTTATTATGTGGCAGTCCCCTCTCCCCAAGTGACAGCTCTTTTTCCAGCTCTGCTTCTGCACACCTGATTCCATTAAGAGTGCATTAAGCACTGCTGATTGGCTGAGCTGTAGAAACACATCAGCTGCACAGACAGGATGTGTATGTTTCCTAATCCATTAGTGCAGAAGTCAAAATGGACCTAAAAACTTGCATTAGTTTTAAGCTTCCAAATCAGTTGCTCTTCTCCTTTAAGTCTTTCCGCGAAACAGCAACGTGCTTACTTTGACGGTTTGGCATCACGACAGCGGCCGCCTTCCCTTTCATCCGATTGGCCGAGCCGTGGGAATATTCAAATCCAGCCTTGATTGATTGGCCCACAGCCGGTTTCAACAGTGCAGGGGACTCATTTCCATTCCGACATCACTCTCTGTGGCACACACTGCTTGGTCGGCTGCCGAGATGAGACACAAGCAGCTGCACGGAAAAACACAATCGGTGAAATTATCTTTCTACAACCACTGCTGAATATGTCGAGGAAGTACAATTAATGGAGCCGGCTTCATCCATGGATATATCCCCGGAGGTTTCGCGAAATCTGTGGCGAGATTGCTTTTGCAGAGGAAATACGCCTTCAGAGCAGGAGAACAACCAATCAGCCGTGGCCAACCAAAGATAAACAAGCCTTATGATAAGACTAAACTCTGTAAGACATTCATTATGTTTCTTAAAGCCATTCTTAATGTGCAGGGGACACTGTGTGGGCGCATGGGGGATAATCCTCGGTGCGTAAAATGTTTTGTTGGAATTGATTTCTAGTGGTAGCTGTGCAACTACACGACAGTAACAGAGTAAGATAAATATTTAGGTTGTAAAGATGCTTCAGTGCGTGATGTCAGGATTTGCCCTGCATTGATTTTAAGTCGGCGGCGTTAAAGTGGTGAAAGATGCCCAGTGCGCACTAATGGATAGGAGCGTCTCGCCCTTACTATATATCAATGTGATGCTATTGGCTAATGTGTATTTATATGGGCCGAGTCCAACTGTGAGGTTTGTAATTTATATTCACTTTGTAGAATAATTCATCCAATGGCAGGCTATTCCCATAAATGTATTTAATGGTTAAATATATGCGCAAAAGACCTAATTTGGATATTAATATACGAGTTATATTTGTATAACAAAATATATAGTTTCTTTTTTCTCTCATAACTGTTCTGTTGTGATCCAATCCAATCTCTAGTCCCATCCCTTTCATCCACAAATGGCACCTTCAGTTGGGATGATGGCTTTACGCGCAGTAAAAAAAAAGCGCTTTATATGTCAGCATCACAGTGGATACGGGAAGTGCTTTGAAGTATATTATCGGTCATTCAGGGCTGCCTCTGAAGGTTTCCATTTCTATTGTCTAGAAGCCGGAGGTGGGATCATCGCACCTCACTGCACCGGTGGCAGCCGAGGTTGAAGGTTAGCCGCAGCAGAGGGGCCTATAGATTATTGGCCAGGTGTGAAATTCTACCCCGCATGCTTTTTTTCTGCCTGTGCCAGATCCTTTATTACCCAGAGAGATGGGATGTCACAGCTTCCCACCAGAGGCAGAGAAGGAGAGGGTGCAATTTGGTGTTTTATTGTCCTCTTTTTCTTTTCTTTTCTGGCTGTTTTGTGACCAAAAAGAGGAAAAATACTACAATTTTCCCTTGGCTTATTTTTATTTTGAAGCATGTGGCCATCAGGAATAGGCTCATCTTTCTTCTGATTTCCTATAAACATATTCAAATCGTTGCATTGTGGCTTTAGATTTACCACAGTGTCATAATACAGAATTTAAGTGCCTTCTCCCCCTTTCATTATAAACTGAGGTTTGCTTTATTCACTATAAAATCTACAGTCAGACTACTTTATAGAAGCCAGTAAATGTTTAATGTTGCTTGTTTTTCATGCCATATAATCTAGCATAGGCGTAGATTTGAGGTGCACAGGGGTCACTCTTCAATATTAAGGACATGTGCATATGTCCCCCCCAAGAACCCCCATACCATCAACTTCATGTGTCCCCCCCACAATGTTGAAACAAAACCTACGCCCTTGAAATCTAGACATCACTGTGGTCTTCAATTATAGACTGTAATGGTAACTACCCTTAATGACATATCCATATTTTGTTTGTTGGAAATGCGCTTTGCCTTTGCCTAGGGTTGTTTGAGAGGCTTGTAAATTGTGTCGTGTTATGAGCAGTCAATGTGCAGGTATCCCATGGGGGTTTCCCTCTGATCTCACATCACACCCCAGCAGTAATTCCAACTCTGTGAAGGGAAGGGATTTGTCATTTGGCTGCCTGCTTCCCTTTGCTTTCTCAGGAGCGAAGCTGAGCTCTGATTTATTGTGAAGTTTCCCCAGGCTCACTCCATCTCCATGCCTACCGAATTACTGAATGGAGGAAATGGCTCACCACGAGAATGACCTTTTCTTGGATGACTGTTAGCCAGGCCAGTGCAAGGACTGATTAAGGTTGTGCCTTTTTCTGCCATGTCATTGGTAGCTTCACATTTGAGGCTGGTTGAGTGTACAGTGAGTTGTGGGTTAGTTGTAGGAGCCAGGATGATGAGATGATGCAAAATGACTTGAAAATATTTATGCACCCAACCTTTCTGCCCTTTCTTAGGAATAATGTCAGTGGCTTGGTCGCTTAGCAGTTTCTCTCGTGCACCCTTTGTGATCACATTTTTATCTGCTAAGAGATGTCGTGTGTAATTACAGGCAGCCTGCCATCATTTGCAATCTGTCTAATTGGTCTTTTCATTCTAATAGGATGAAGGGGGAGTGAGACGGGGGTTAAGGGTTGAAGGTTAAGGACTGGGCCTCCGAGGTCACTGGGGAGGGGACAGGACTGCAAGGGTTATTGGGAGCTCCAGTCATTTTTATTTTGCCTCCGTGATGTTGCTCAGTCATTACATCAAATTAATGAATAAGACTGCCGAATTGCAATTGATGCATCATCATTTGCCCTAAATAGAAAAGCAGTGAGATGATGACATTTTTAGATGGTCCAGAGATCAAAGCCCTTTTTTTCCTCTAGAACATTTTGATGTTTCTGTGATGCATGCTAGAGAGCTTATCATTAGGTTATCTCCCACATTAGAGCCATACAGGCAGCATTTTCTCTGCAGTTTCTAATGAGTTTCATGTTTGCTTGAAGATTTTTTAATGACCTGAAGGAATCAGTGACCCGTAACAGTGTTGAGGTAAAGTAAACAGCCAAAGGATAGGGCTTGGGCAAAGAGGGTGGGGAGGATTGGAGTGTTTGTGTAACATAAAGTCATTTTTCTGTCATTTTTATCCTCTTTTATGGTTTTAACTTAAGTTGATGAGAATGGGAGACTTAAACAGATACTTTGCCGAGTTTCAATCAGTGTGAATGAATTATGGTTAACTTCCTCTCTATCTTGCCAGCACCCACATATCCCTGCTTGTTTGGCACATGGATGTATTAAGAGACCTGGATACAGCGTTGGAGGTGGGATCCCGTTTATTCCTATCAAAGTTGCTCAGTGGTGCATGAAGCTATAAAAGCTCTATATCCGTGGTATGACATTACCCAGATCTCCCGCATTATGGGGCCCATAGAGCAAGCACACTAGAGATTTAGGACAGCCAAGTGGCTAACTTCCACTGACCGAATGGCTAACTTCCTGTTTAGCGCTCTGCTAACTTGAATGGGGTAAAAATTGTTTAGTCGTGTGGCTCTTATAGACTTTCCAAATGTTATCAGACTGAATGGATTAAAACTAGATAATGAAACAAGTTAATTTGCAGGGGCTGTGGTGTTTTAAAAATGTATTCACTGATTTCTCTTTCACAATCCTAAGTCTATGGGAAAAAAGTCTTTTTGGCCCAGTGGCATTAGTGATGGACCCGGACGGTGTAATTCCACTTTTGGCAATCATGTAAAATTGGCTTCAAAGCCTGGCACTGCCTGGGGGCTTGGGTTGTCAGCAAAAATGCATCAGATGACACGAAACAAGTCACATGAGCTGAGGCTGTTGGTCAAACTACAGATTGTACTTCTCTATTGTACTACTCATTTTTGTATGCCTGTTGCCACCATGGACACAAAGATAATAGAAGCGAATCGAGAGAGAAAGCTGGCTCTCTTTCTTTCTCTATCATATTTTAAACTCATATCAAACAGTAGCCTAAAACCAGGCAGCCCGTATCAAATCCAAACCAAGATTATGATACTGCATTGCCCATTTCTTGCCTCAAATGTTAGTGCACTGTTTAGCTGTAATATGAGAGTTTGTGGACAGGAAGTGGGCACCATACTGTTTAATGTATTGTGCAAACAAAAGCAGAAAAATCTGAGATCAAACAGTAAAACTAGGCAGCACTGACCAAATATAAACCAAGATTCTGATACTGAATTGCCAGTTAGTGCACAAATGTTAGTGCGCTGTTTAGCTGTAATACGAGAGTTTGTGAACAGGAAGTGGACACCATACTCTTTCCTGTATTGTGTAAACAGAAGCTGAAAAAACCCAGAGAGTAAAACTAGGCAGCGCTAATCAAATGTAAACCAAGATTCTCATACTGCATTGCCATTTCTTGCCTAAAATGTAAGTGCACTGTTTAGCTGTAATAAGAGAGTTTGTGAACAGGAAGTGGACACTATACTGTTTCCTGTATTGTGCAAACAGAAGCTGAAAAAACTGAGATCAGGCAGTAAAACTAAGCAACACTGACCAAAAATAAACCAAGATTCTCATACTGCATTGTCCATTCCTTCATGTTAGTGCACTGTTTAGCTGTAATACGAGTTTGTGAACAGGAAGTGGGAACCATACTGTTAATTATTTCGTTAAAATGAAGGTTGATAAAACTGAGGCTAAGCAGTAAAAGTAAGCATTGCTGATCAAATATGAACCAAGATTCTGTTACTGCATTGCCTATTTCTCACCTAAAATATTTTCCGAACTATATTTTAGTGTACTGTTTAACTGTAGTATGAGATTGTTTGTTACAAGCCAACTGCCATAATGTTTTCAAATGAGCCGACACCATCTCCCATTACGTCACCCACCAGCAGGAGCATTTATTGGTCTGGTGTGGTGCAGCTACATTCTGATAGCTGTAGGTTTTCTACCTCTTGACCAAAAGCAAATGCCACAACCATTTACTTCTGTTTTCTCTGAATGTCAAAAGTATTTGCGTCTTTCTACTGCATAGACAGCCTGGAAAAAGACCATCTTTCCAGCAGTGAAATACTTCTTAAAAATGATTCTGTACCTGATTGACCAACAGTTGTCAGCATTCAGTTTAAATCATGGTTTGATTCTTTTGAAAACGAACTCATCTCTCCAAAAACACCCTCCAGCTCACTCTTTTACCATCTGTTATCTTTGAAGTCAAGGTTTTCTAAAGGCTGGACAGCATGCCCATAGCTCTTTGACAGTGTGCCTCAGTGTGCATACTGGGATAAGGATAAGATAAGGCTGTGTTTACCCTCTAATGCTACCTTGGCATTGCCCAGACTTTACCCCATGCAGTGTGTTTCTTTTACCTTGGCACTGTCTGTGGACAAGGGCAGATTTGGGTCAGTCCAAGTCTTTCAACTCCCTACCAAGGCTGTTCTCGAAGATAAGACTTAATTGTGCAGCTTTGGATTAATGGCTACATTTGTTCTCATCATGTGTATACATATAAAGTCAGAATTACTGTTTTGGCAAAAACAAATCCATGTTCAAACACTGGAGTCTAACCTCCTGTGTTCCTATAATCCCGTAAATATGATGTTGTGTAGCTGAACTACACAGTGTGTATCTCCACCAGCCGTTTTCTTTTGGTGTTAAAGAGCACTTTGCACAAATGAAAGCTGGGCACAGAAAATGCGCTCTAACAAAAACATGCAAAATGCCAGCTATTCAACACATTCCCCAAATTTAATAATGACGCACAGGGTAGGTTAACCACTAATCATCATGGCAATGTTAGTTTGGAAGACTGATTCACAGAAATGGATCTGTATTAACTCCAGAGTAAATGATTAATTGTTTGTCAAAACTGTAAACCTCCTAGACAAATAGGAACTTCTACTTCATGCTGGCAGTGGCTGTGGCTGCTGCTGCTGAAATTAATGGTGCGAGCTCTGATCCCAGGGAGTTGGACTGCCATTCGTTTCAAACCATTTGTTGCTCCAGTGTTAGATGTTAAATTTCACTGAAAATATTGTATATAAATGTTCCCTAACGGAGGTGATGGACATTTTTCACTGTTGGACATAAACATGGTCACAAGTCTAATGTGACTGTAGGGTTTCTTTGCACATAGCCAAAATATTCAAATATGCAGTGCTTTTGTGTTTAAATTTCATACTCAGTTAAGCTTTTTCATTTAATATGACATTTATTTTGATTTCCAAGTAACAGTAGCTAGATGTGATACAGAAAGCAAGTCTGTCATGATGTACTTGCCAAAGAAAGTAAGTGCTGACTATGTAGATTTCATGTTAGGTGATGTTACTTTTTATTTTTGTGTCATGTCAAATCTGCCCATTCCACATGGGATTACAAGACACCATTATCCTTCACAATTTTTTCAGTCCTGCAGACACAGTGTGTGTGAAAATGGAAAAGAAATACAAACTAAAACAAAACAAAATAATATCCCAAATGAACTGTTAACGTAAGGAACTACCAGATATTTACAGATTATCTCAATAAAGAGGTTTTTTTTTCTCTTCTTCCAGGCATTCACCAGATTTAAATGTTAGATATGTGAACAGCCGTCTCAGTCTTTTTGCATTTTCCATATTTATTAAATTGATATATGTATTTTAATCTTATTAAACAAAGCATTGTGCAGTTAACAATAAAAAGGACAATACAAAACAAAATTGAACAAATTTACCTAATCATTTAGACAACACATTGGACAACATAACATAACACTGAAAAAATTAATAACAAAAATGGCATTAGCAATTACTGAAGACAAATTATAACAGTCTACTTTCTGCTTTTGAAAATAGATGGATTTTGATAAACAACATGTTTTCCTAGAGTATAAAAACCTGCTTGAACATGCAGGAGAAAAATGTAATTTAAATACGTGAAAAATAGCACTGAAGTTACAGTGACGGATCACATTGGGTGTTGCATGTATAAACAAGTTTAATTTATACATGCATTATGCTTTGTTCAATTATGTGTGTGTTTCACAGTTATTAGGAAATGTGTGAGATAGTTAAGAGACTGTTAAAGATTGTCAGTGGATGTTGGTGTGTTGTTATACAATTATGGACCTGTCATTTTCAGTTTGTTTTTCTTTTTTTAAATTTAAATGCCCTTAGATTCATTGTAACACAGCTGTCTTGTGACGGCTGCATGAAATTTTGCATGGCAGAAACTATAATGTTAATGTTTTCCCCAGACACCCAGCCATTAACACTGTATGATTTACACCCGACTGAATGCTCTGGACATCTGTCTGAATATTGCCCAGCCATTGTATTTACATAAATTTAGTGGCTTGCGCATGAATTGTATAGGAAACACTTTTTAACACTGTTGTAATACCTTTTAGCTAATCTCAATGGAAATGAGCCTCATTGTTATCAGCCGCAGGCCTCGAGTGTTCTTGCAGCGTAGAGCAGAGTGGCTCCGGGTTGTTTGGTTATCCTGCATGTGAACCTTTGTGTCCTTTTTTCTCCCTTTTTCTCCAGAGAAGGAGAAGAGAGAAATCTGGGTCTCTCTTATATGCTGCTCTGATACCAATTATGCAAACTATTATAGAATTTAACCAGGCCAGCTCTTATCGGCTAATCCAGAAGTAATAGATTCCATTAAAAATGTATGAGGGGTTTGGGGGGGGGGGGGGGATNGCTGCTGCAGCACTGCTGTCTAATTCTGTCTGTGTGTCAGACTACTTGTCTGGTCTCCATTACTTAGACAGGCTCCTGCAGTGCCTACCTTGAAGACAGTATAAAAGCCATACGTAATATACAATTAATTATACAGTAAGTGGATTGTTATTCATGGACCATGTCACGTTCATTCAAAGGGAGGCACTGCTTTCTCTCTTCTCTTTAATGACCAATTGCTCTTTGTTAATCATTTATTTCCTCCTAAATTAACCTTCTTTTTTTCTGCCTTTGTGCTCTTTCCCTTTTTTGCTCTTCTGCAGTTTCTGAGTGGAAGGAAGGAAGGAAGGAAAAACATTAGCATAGCACTCACATGCTAATCCTCCCAGAGAGTGAAAAGGGTGCTTGTCTTAGACCTTTTTCATTATCATCTAATTATTAACTGAGGATTCTGAGAACTGCTAACAGGAGCTGAGATGGTAGGGAGGGGGTGTGTGTGTGAATGTGGCAGGGCGAGGGTGTGTGTAGAGCCAGTGTGTATCTTTTTTATTTTCTGTGCATTTCATGTTTGTTTTGAGGGAGCCTCCTTCTTTGCAATTTGCGTCTGTCTTCGCTCTGACCCTTGATGCTGCGCAAACTCATAAAAGACTCCAGCAGGTCAGACAGATGCTCTTGTCTGGGTTTCTGTATAATTTAGGGCTTTGATGGATATTCTTGTGCTGCCATTTTGTAAACATTGTAGATTTTTTTTATTGAACATAGTTATGCATTTTCTGGGGAATTATGCATCGCCAGGTTTATTATCTCAAGAAATGTGATCCACATAGTCTAGATAGTCTGAAGTTCAACTTATTCCTTTTACAGCCTTAATATGAATGCTGCTACTTTGATGACAATACTTCAATAGTTGTCTCTAGATAATTAGCAGAAAGATATCATTTTTCCCCAGCAAAAATCAGTTGACATTGAAGGCATCAACAATCTGTCTGCTAAGGCCCAAACACACCAAACTGGCATCAAAAAAACTTGTAGTGACAAAGGCCGATTGTTGCCTCAAGTCGCCTGTTCCTCGACCAAAAAGTTGTGCTTGAACACATCGCAAAGACTGCAGCCAATGGCCAGCCAGCTTGTACATTTTGCACCTGCATGAGAGGAAATAGCTCTCCACAATAGCAGGTGGCAGTAGTCTGTAGTCATCATTCAAAAAGGGAAACCGGAAGACCGACAGAACAGATTCAAGACGCTAGTTAGCCAGTTAGCACATTGATAACGCAACCCAATGTTAATTAAAAGAATAAGGGATTTTTACCGTGCACTAGCGAACTACAACACAAACTATTCCCAACTCTTTCTTCTATAGAGCTTAATAGCCAAAAGAATATTCTTACCAAATATAACACGTTTGGTTTGATCCCACGCCCTCTTGACTTTAGCCATTTGTTTACTTTCCTCACTTCTGTGTCTCTTCTCGTGCACTGAATTGAACTGTCAGTCAGAGTGATTTCACTGATTGACGGGCTCTGCCAGGTCTGACGCTGCTTCAGAATGCTGAATTGGCTGAAAAACAGCTTACTGCCAATGGTGCGGGACACAGCGCAAACACAAAAGTGACAGCCGCTCACTTAAGGTCTGACACTGACTGACGGGCAACCTTCCTCAAGACTCTTCAGTTGACCTCATCTCTCACAAAGTTTCTTGTCCTGATCCCAAGACAGACGAAACCTTAGAAAATGAGGCATTTTGCATCCTGTTAATGATTAGGGCAGAGGCTTGAAAAATACTACTATCTGCCAAGACATCCTTGGGGGACAGTTAGATGGACTGCGAAGCACAAGGTCTTTATCTCCCTGGCAGGACCTCAATGGACCACATCATGCTGCTTATCAGCTGCACGGTTGTTGCCTGAGAGTGGAGAAGATTAGACGTCCTTGCAGCTTAAACTTTACGCTCTTTTTCTTATTATAGAGAAGTCCTTGAACATGTCAACTTGTAAGACATGGGCAGTGCCAAAGTATAGGCTTTGGAGGAAAGATGAGGAGTTAGACAGCTGGTTTATAACCTCTCATGTCTTTCACAAAGGCAGGTTAGATGCTGATTGGAAAGCTAATTAAAGAAAACAGGCTTGGAAGGGAGTAACACTGACCATTATGTTAATGACAAAGAGCCTTGACCTCATTTGTGAAGGTTGAGTTGAAATGCATGCTGCCATTTTGAAGATGGATGACTTTGCAGTTGCCCTGTACCTTATTTCTTTATCATTGCAGCAACCCACAATTGTAAGATATCCTGATATGACACTGTAAGAAAGTGCAAGAAGACATGAAACTTTTTGTTAGGCAAAACATTATGTAGAGGATGGGAAAGTTGATATTGCTTGAGAACTTAGCCCAGATAATATCATGCATTCTGCGATCACTTTGATCTCATATCTCTCTCCCCTTTTTCGGGTAATTCTGCTCAAAAGTCGGAAGGGAATTTTAAGCTTAAGTTTTCATAAAATCCCTTTAAATTTAAAATTTAGATAGCAGGATGAAAGAAACCATCATTACTTGCACTTTATGCATCATTTCTAGGTCCCGTTTCTGCTCTCAGTGGAAGGTTTTTTTTTCTTCTTTAAGCCACTGCTTTCTTCTCTTTGAATTATAATGCTCTCCTTGATGTATTTTATTCCAGCTGCAAATTACAGGAGTAATGGAAGGTATTCCAATTCACGTCTTATTTTCTGCCAGTGAAGGGATTTCCCTGGAGAAACCTTTTCTCCCTTGTGTTCCTTTTTGCGTTTTCGGCACCTCCCTCTTGACAAATGTGTGGTAATGGAAGGGTTGTTGTGAAATTGCCATTATTTTCTAAATGGAATGTGACCACGGCGAGGCTTTTAGCTCTTCAGATGAGTGTGTTCAGATGAGACAGGTTGCACTGAGCAGTTTGAAGTGGGCTTGTCACCGAGGGACAGATGTTGAGCGGAGGAGGGGAGCGGGTACGAGAGAAATGGAAGAGTGAGGGAATCTTTTTTCTTTTCTTTTCTTTTTTCTTTTTGGCACCTGAGTAAAATGAAAGCCACTCCGTCTCTTCTTCCTTTTGAGGCGAAGGTAATCATGTTTCTGCAGCTCGTCACTGAACACTCTGTTCTGTGGTAGACTCGCTTTAGCTGCCCTCTGGACCCTGAGGGAGAAATGAAAGCAAAATCCAAAAGAACCTTAAAACCGAACAAGAATAAAAGACATGACAGCTGTATGCTGCAGGCTTATATCAGCCTTGTTGGGGACTACTGACTGCATTGTAATGAAAAGACTGTGTTTCTTTCCATGTTTAATAATTCCACCTATTAACTATTAATAACCTATACCTCTCATCGCATCTATGGATCGCAGTTTCTGTCTATAAGGTACCTGATTCACATGCGAATAATTGTTTAACTGTAGCCCCAAGTTCTTTTAGTTTTGCAGTGCAAGCATTCAGACTTGGTGACTCTACAAAGAGAATGTCAAATGCGATTATCACTGAAATATTCCCTCACTGCGTGGCTTTATCTTCAGAATGATTGCTTCAATCAGCACATCTGTGGTGAGGCGCCTTCTCTTTCAGACACAGCTTCTCATTTCCTCTGACAATACTTAACTCTGCAAACAGCACAGCCTATTTTAGGGAGTGAGCTGCTTTTGGCTTTCTCTGCTGATCAATACGGCCATAAATTTATAGAAGAATAAGCCCAGGCCTCGGGGCTAGTTATAAATTGAAACACACAGCCCGAGGCTACAGGAGGCCTTGTAAATGATCTGTGTGATTGCAACCGACAGAACAAGGTTGATAACAGGAAAGAGCCATCATAACAACTAGGAAGGAGGAGGAGATGGAGTCGTCATTAAATGATATTACTTTTTTGTAAATGCACAGTCTCAGCAGTTCTGCTGAATTTTAATATGGTAAAAGGACCCAAGTGGTTCCAGAGTTTTAGATATGTATGCTGCTGAAGAAACGTGGAGAAGATGGTTCTTTTAAAGAGGAGAGCTTCCTATGGGGTTTTAGTTTGCTTTACCAGCAAGCTTGCAGTTTTCTTCCAACATCAAACCGATGTTTGATGCAAGAGTTTGAATGTATTACACACAAACTGATGTTTTTCCAAACTTAAGGTTGGCATCTGTTTTTTGTCCAGTGATTCTGGACAACATGTGGCCCAACTATGCAATAACAAAAACATTTTAAAATCAAAAAACATGAGAAAAGACATGGTGGGGAATCAATTAATCTCTCGTGAGGTTAAAGATTTTTGAGCCACACTAGCTACTTCACTCTTTGCAGCTAATGATTATTTTACTGTTGATTAATTTGTCAGTTATTTCCTTAATGTATCGATTAGTTGTTTGGTCTATAAAAGGTCTGGAAATGGTGAAAAATGTCCAAATCAGTGCTTCCCAAAGCCCAAGATGAAGTCCTCAAATGTCTTGTTTTGTCTACAATACAAAGATTCATTTTACTGTCACTGAGAAGTAAAGAAGCCAGAAAACATTCACATTTAAGAAGCTGGAAAAGATTACTCAAACTGATTAATGCATTATCAAATCAGTTGGCGATTGATTTAATAGTTTGTAACTAATCAATTAATCATTGGAGCTCTAAATTATGGATGCCAATTGAAGGTTTTTTGTTCCACTACTTTGGTTCAGACTGAAATATCTCATCAACTTTTGGATTGCTTGCTTTGATATTTGCCACTGACATTCATGGTCCCCAGAGGATCAATTCTACGGAGTCTGTTGATCCTTACTTTAACGCCACCACAAAATTTACATTTGTGAAATGTCTTGACAACGATTCGATGGACTGCCCTGAAATTTCGGTGCTGACGTTTATACAAAAACTGTAATTTCTTGTACATAATACCTGCAAACAAATGGCAATCCCATCAGCCTCAGCTCTACTTCATATTCTAATGTGCTAATTAGCTAATGGTGTACATGGTTAACTTAGTCCTGCTAAACATCAGCATATCTCCACCGCCATTGTGAACATGCTAGCTTTAGACTTTAGCTCAAACCGCTGCAGCCTCACAGAGAACATTAGCATGGACTCTTAGACTCTTAGTCTTCCTTAATGACCATTTTATTTGATGTTAAGTGTATTGGCTATCGAGTTAAAACCTATTCCTTTCCTTATTCTAGCAGGTTTACCCAGGCTGTGTGCAGCCCTAGTGAACTATCATGCTGGCCTGTATCCAGAGACGGCAGAATCTCTCGGCGCAGAGTCTGGCCTGCACACCTAAAAGCCTTGATGTTCCACCACCGCCATTACTGCTGTCAGTACCTCCACTGCAGCCGTGCACCCACAAAGGTGAGTTTTTATCACACAAGTGAAGACATTTTGCTGGATAGAATTTACAGCAAGAACTATACAGATGCAACAAAAACACTGTTTATATATATATATTTTTTACTGAAATAGAGAAATACTGCTAACTAGTAGGTCGTGTTCCTGAGTTATTTCTTAATCAGTCATGTTCAGCTTGACCTTGTCGCCTCCAAGTGCACACTAAGCTCATGCATGGTTTTAGCGGTGTGCTTTAGCTGCTCTGAAGCTTCTAGAATTTAAAATAATGGGCCTCCTGATGATGATGATGCCTGTTAATTGGACCACTAATCAGTGTGCTCCTGCAGTGCATATGCATGCGGGTCAAAGTGGACTCTAAAATTACAGAGTTAATCAACTCTCACATACAGGGTTACTAATGATGTTCACATTTTGTGCAGAAAGTGCTCCGTGTCTGTGTCGTTTGACCTTCATCGTGACTGATTACACTGCAGTCACTGAAAGGTTGAGTGGGTGTCTCAACCTAAGCCGGACTGACATTTCTGATTAGATTTCTTTCAATTAATCGACTGCATGCGACGTATTAGCAGATATAGTTCATGCTCTGATGCTGCATCCTTTATGTAGGTTAGTCAACGTCCATGTTATTTGTGCAACGGTCCAAATTGTCGTTTTGTTCCTGGACAGCCTAGATACACATAATGAGATCATAGTCCCACAAATGAAGTTATTCTGCTGTGGTTTCCTTTTACCCGATTGCTTTAAAAATTTGCTGATGCCTTTATACTTCTGTGCTTGAAGCTATATTGAAGATCTATACTTCCTAACAGTATAATGGTTCTGCTGGGTATGTCTTGCAGCCTTGTGAATGTACTTAGCCTTGAAACATCTTGAATTATGTGGTCCTGTAAAGATTTTTTGGTATAGGCGTTGCAGTGTGTTGTATTGCTGTTGAGCCTATGCGCTTATATTTTTAGTGGGTTTTATTTGGACCCATGAAAGAATAGCTACAGCAGGGATCGTTGTAAATGAAATGAAAGAGTACGGCTCAGACTGTGGTCTCGTAGAACGCAAGAGCATGCACTTATTGACCATTGCTTACGCTCATATTTTTCTTGGACAGTATCACCATAATTTATCATAATCACTGTTAGCTTATTCCATGTGAAGTTTGTGGACATTTGTCTGCAGAGTGGAACAGTGGTTATGATTATCTTATCTGACTGATCATATTGCCAGTAAATGTTTTATTTCATTTGCATGACCCTGTGTATTCTCATACAGGATATCTTGGTTCATTCAACGTGAAATCTAATCTTCCACTGGGTATCTATTACACAGTAAATGGATGTTTGGGAAGTATAGAGAGTAAAGAAGGCACAGCATTATTTTCAGATGACCCTGTTATGATCACATTTCAGAAACACCTGCACCGACACACACAGGTGTTTTCACTTATTCTGGGTAATTAGACATATTCTCAAGTGGAACCCTGCTCAGGGTTTTCTGAGGTCACCAAACTCCATTTTGAAAAACCATAAAAGTTTTCTTGATCTAACAGGCTGTTAACAGGAGAGTCTAGGGAGATGTATAAATACCAACATAATCCTGAGATGAAGTCTAATTAGCCACAATAAGTGAAAACACCTGTTGTCATGGTAACAGACCATGTAGTTAAAGGTCCCATATTATGCTCATTTTCAGGTTTATACTTGTATTTTGGATTTCTGTTTTTACATGTTCACGTGCTTTTATGTTTAAAAAAAAAGAAGCATTATTTTCATGTAATGTTTGCCTGAATATGCCGGTATTCACTCCCTGTCTGAAAAGCTCAGTTTAAGCACCTGTCTCTTTAAGACCCTCATTCGAAAAAGCCCATTCTGCTCTGATTGGCTAGTGTTTCCAGGTCTTCTACATCTGCACTCTCTGCATTTTAGCACCCTCATTGCAGCAGGGAAATAACTGTAGCAGCTAGGTCTGCCCCCGACTAAAAATGTTCCTAGTCAACCAATAGTCATCATTAAGGGACATTAGTTGGCTAGTCACAGGCATGTTTAGGATATTAATTTAATTATTAAATGATATATTTTGGGCAGGGCAACACAATGGTTTGAGTTCCAGGTCTGAGAAAGAATAGTATCAGTAACATTGTTAACACTGTGCTACATTACAGAGAAATACAAAACCGTACTAATGAACCTTCATTAATATAGGCCTATATTTTATCTACAAGTGCACGTCACACACTGAGCGAGCCGCCTGTTAATGACGCTGTGGGCTAATGGGCATGTAGCTACTTCCATGTTTCAGATGATACGTCATGTTTGTAGTCGACCAATGAAGATGAGTTTACATATCACCTTGGGTTCGTCCTTCACCTTCTCAAAATGATCCCACACTTTGGATTTCCTGCCCGACATGTTAGTAACTAGCCTGTGGAATAACCGCAGGTACCAGGCCTGTAGATTGATGTGACCCCTGTCTGACTGCTGAGTGTGGCCACTTCCTGTGTCTGTCCTTTCAAATTAAATTCCCACATGGTCCAGTCATATAAGTTTTGATTTATTTTGATGAGGTGCAGCTCTTAATGGAGTGTCCTTTTTTTCTGCTACTAAGCAACCAGTGAAATCTTGCCGACTAATGACATTTCTGGTCGACTAACATTTGGTCGACTATTGGTTAGCAGCCCTTGTGACATCACAAATTCACGGAAGTCCTGATGGCTCATTTCAAGGCAAAGATTGGGCCGTGTCCATTTCTCTGCGAGCTGAGCATTTATATACTTTCACAGTATTTATATAGCACCTATACCTGCTTTTTTATTTTAAAAAACTTTTTACAATATGGGACCTTTAACTGACAAAAAGCGTGAATGGTGTTTTTCACTATTATTCTCCTTGATATACTTGTAGCCAAACAATATGTATCCAACTGAGCTCATATTTGAAATGCTAAAAAATCTCCTTGTCGTACACTCAATCTCCCCCTCTCCCATCTTTCTCCTCAGGTGAAATGCCGCTTTGTCTTTTTTGCTATTAAATATTAATTGGGAATCAATGGAGCACTTGTCTGCTAAACGCTCCAACAGAAGGGCCTAGTTTGCCTCAGGCAGAACCAGGGGTGCATTTCTCATCCTGTTTACCTGCAGGGCCTTTCACCCCCCTTTTGAGTTTTATGTACTGCGACTGTGCGTAATGCAGCACCCTCCGGCTCCAGCCTGACATTTCAAGCACAACCGCAGGGAATAGACTGCTGATGGGAGCTCAGTCTGTGTGGCCCAGGCTTCTTCATTAAATGACTCGCTGTTGGATTGAGTTAAATGGGGACGGTCTTTAGTCGCTGCTGCGCTTTTGAAAGCCATTTCCATTTTTAGCTATCGATAAATGGAAGGCAGAGGACATGAAAGCTCTCAGCCAGACAAACCCATGTGAAAGATTTCCGAGAAACGAGTGTCAGGAATTATGTGATGAGAGTGAATGAGAGCTGTTCCCTTCTCTGCTATCTCAGCTTGAAAGCAGGGGCTGGAAATGCTTTTTTTCCCACGCTGCTGGCCTGTGCTCGGGTCGGCTCTGAGAGGGGAAAGTTTGCCCAAGCTGGGCCAAGCGGCACAGAAACAAATGAGGAGTGACACTGGTGCAAAGGAGTATTCGCCAGAGCCTCTTCGAGCACACATAACTAAGTGTTCAACCCTGAGGTTACTCTGTTCTGTGAGCACCCTTCATGTAGAGATCAGCGACATGGAAAGAGGGAGGCATGTGAAAATGGGGTGAATGACTGTCTGTATTTTGTATTTTTTGTGTGTTTACAGAAGATGGTTGTGAATAGAGACGTTAGTGTGAGACTTAAGAGCATATGTTCTGGTGTCAGCATGTCCTGGGTCCACTTTTTTCCGCTTCACCCATCTCTATCTAACTGTCCTCTGGGTTGCTAGGATGAGTAAACCACATGGAGGCACTGGCAACCTTCTTTTAACCACATGGGGGATAAATATTGGTGAATCTTTAAATATGTTCATTGACGTAAGAGAAGAACTGCATTTTAGAGGTGACAACCTGTAGTAATCAAAAAATAAATTAATTAACATTGTGCCAAATGACTCTAATGTGTAAGGCTTTATTCAGTGACAAACTAGGAGAATTAGCATTCAACTTTCTGTGCACTGATTTGGTTTTATGACACATTTACATATGGTTTTCACATTCAGAGAGATTTATTGTTGCAGTGGGGAGCAAAACACGGTGCTATATCAGCCAAATCAATCTAAAATTGACCCAGAATCTGATAGTAAAATTATTTCAAAGCACAGATTGTATAGGGTGGTGCAGGGATGTTGGTTCTTTTGTAGGCAAACATGGAAGTTAGCATTGCCCTGTTTGGTTCCCTTGAGAAAAAGCCAATGGAATTTTTCAATTGGATTTTGGATTATTGTAGAAAATCAGCCCTATGGCAAACAAACATTTATGATACTCACGTTTTTTTTTTTGTTTCTGCAAGATGATCTTCACAAATAAACACCACTTTTAGGATTTCTGAAGCGTAAATTCACTCGCCAGAAGTAAAAAGCTAATGAACTATTAATAAACTGCACCACAGTAGCATGACTCGATTGTTGCCACCGCAGTGAGGCCTTAAAGGCATTGTTTGGTGTGATGACTTTTATTAAATGTCCATGACAACCACTGTAGTCTCATTTAGGCACTTGTTAGCAACCACCTTGAAAAAGCTTTCAAATTCACAAGTAGTGCATTTACTGACGTATTCTACGTCTTCGAACAAACTGTGACAGTCTCGCAACTTGTGTCAACTACAGGCCTTATTTTAGGCGTCTCACCAAAACACATTCAAAAGGCCCATTGACTTTAAGACAATGGAATAGGAAGTGCACAAATGCAAACTAATTTTCGGGTTTTAGGGCTCATTCCTGCACCACTCTATTAACGGTTTTCTCAACAACAAAATCGTCAGCTAATGCCCACTCATTAGTGATGCAACTAACAGAAGTTTAGTTCTGTGACTGGATGTTTCTCATCAAAATGCACTTTGGGAGTTGGAATTCTTTTCTCATGTAACATTTGTATGTGCGCAGTCTTCTACCTTCAACCAAAATCATTTATTTTCTAACACAGTTGTACATCTTTTGTAGTCATTATTCAACCAGGAGAGTTTTATTTCGCTCCAGCTCTGAGTCACTATAAATGACCCAAAAAATTGATTACTCCAGCTTTAATCTGCACTGACTGAATGTTTGAAATGCATTTGAAAGATGGGAATCGGCTGAAATAATCCATCATAATAAAACCAATATCTAATGTCATTTGCATATAATGACATAAATGATGCACAATAAATAAACAACAGAATGTTATTTTCAATTTGCGTGCTGAATGGAGAGGGAGAAGCTAGCAGCTGCTACTTTGGATGTTATTGCTCTGTCTAATCAGCAGATAGTCAATCGCAGAAGCTCATCTTAAAGAGATGAATGAAGACAGGGCCAATTAATTACATGGTTCTAATGACTGGGCTTATTGGGCCAACTGGGTGCAAAGAGGAGGTTGCCATGGTAATAGAGACATAGGTTTAATGGGGAATGTGCTGTGTTGAGTCCCTGGTTATTAAGGTAGGCCAGAGTATTTTAAATATCAGGATTATTGGTGTGGTAAACAAGTATTTATGCCTGCTGAGAAGCACTGTTCTTTAATTAACTGCCAGTTCTCGGTGCCATGTTTCCTGCTGAGGATTAGACGCTCATAAACATGTTATCTCACCAAAGTGTTTCACGACAAGTCTTCAGCGTAACATCAAAGACCTGTGGGATTTTTGCCTGGCACTTCAGCCGCCATGTATGGATATTTACAAGGAATTATTTATGGATTTTTCTTCTGTTTAATCTCATGTGGGAATCATATGTAGTGGTCATTCTAATGGTTTTCTTATGTTAGCCCTCTGGGTATGTAATAGTTGGAAGCCGTGGTTTTGGAAACGCAATGAGCATGTCCAACTGCCGTTTTCAGCCCTGCCTCTGGGGCTTGTTTTGCCCATAAATTAGTGATTAACTCAAACTGCTCCGAAACAATGAGGTCTCCGCTCTAATCTGGGGGGAAATGGCTTCAAGTGTGACCACGGGAAAAAGATTAGCCAGTTTAAAGTGGCAGAAAGCATTGAGTGGGATTGTATGGGGGTGGAATCAGGGTTATGAAAGACCATATATACCACACTATGGTAAGTAGTAGCCAATGTTTTATCCCTCCAGAATATTTTCATGCTAATATTTATAAAATCTCTTTTCTTGAAGTCACAACATGCACACAAACACGCGCACATAATAAATCAGGCCTAGTGGTGATTGAGGGTTTATAATTGGCCCCCCACCCCCAACTGTTTCTTTCCTTGCACGTCCCCTGCATGGAAAGAGGAAATCAGGATTAGGTGTTTCCTGTGAAAGTGTGCCAGTTTCACTCAGCATGGTGCCACAACAGTTGAGCAGCATGTTTAATGTGTGGAGCCCCCTTCCAACCGAGAAAACATTCAAGCCTGACTGGTGGGACCATTAAATCTGTCCACATCCAGGGTTGCAGATGCATCACACATCAGCGTCATTATGCAGATTTTTGAGGGAAAAGAAAAATACAAACAAGCTTTTCAGTCCCACGTAAATACTTCAATCAAAAAGCAAGTGGGGGGAAAAAATGTGAAGGGTCAAAGAATTAAAATTTATAAGCGCCGCACGGTGCTCTCGGGCAAGGTTGCTCGCGAAAAGTGGCTGGTGTTATTTTCTGTGCTGTTTTTTTTTTTTTGTCTGCCTCTGCGACCGTGCTCTCTGTCAGGGCTGAAGAGTGAAACAGCATGCAGTCTGCAGGTTCAGGGTGATTAAGTGCTTAAGGTCAGACTGCTAATTATCTCTCTGCCGTTCCTTACCTGACAACACATAGCTGCCATTTCCCCGTTGTCATGTGAACAGCCTCATATTTGTTTTCATTTCTCGTCTTTATTGTACACCACAGAGTTGTGTTGTGTGACTACACTGTCTCTCAGCAAAGAGACGTACAGTTGACAATCTTTTTCTCCCATAAGATGACCTGTTTTCAGTTTGTCCATCACGTATGCAGATCACTTCTCCTGGCTTATGTGTTTATGATTACGTGCTAAAATGCGTTAATGCAAACCCACTTTAACATTAGCGTGAATAATCTCATCTCCTAAAGGCAATATGGGATGATTAAAGGAACCAGCCCGTGTAGGATTTGCAGCTCAGACGTTTTCATCTACTAGGTGAAAATATTTACTAATTTACTGGCTCATACATTTTTGTGATGCAGTTCCAAAATGCCTGGGATTGAGAAGAGCCAAATGGCTGACTGAATATAATTATTGCAGCCTCATAATAAGTACGGAGCTTGGGGTTCTGGCTTCATTTGGACATTTTTACATGTTTGTTTGCTCGTTTTTCAGGATAAAGTCCAAAACGAGCTGATTTTTCTTTTTTAAATAGCCTCCCTTTGTGGGTGCAAATAACCTCTTTGGACACCTGCAGAGAACCATAGAGGCGATACTTTATGCACGTTGTCAATTATCACTTTCACTGGTATGCATGTGCCCTCATGTTGAGAGTTTGGGTGAGACAGCAGCCTCAGCGCAGTAGGCTCTCGCCTTCTTGGCACTTTCACGGGGGAAACTTCAGCTCTCGTAGTGCCAGATTGTAATTAATGAACCACACATTTTAGACACTATTTGACTGGGGTGTGTTTTGCAGGAAGGCTGAGAGAAGGGGGTGAATATTGTGAAGAATGGCTTGGAGATATGCTTTTATTACTGCTACCACATGCTTTGAGAGAGCCAGCGCTGACTGGTAAACATGCTGTGCTCAGTTTACGGCCATTTAACACCACTGATTGGTATTAAAGTCCTCAAAGATCGAAACAATTACCTCTGGTTGTAATTTAGAGCAGCTTTCATGCTGGTCAGTGTTTCTAATCTCAGTTTTAACGTCACATCACTTGCTCCTGTCAGGATCTGCTAAAATGATCGTATTTCTTTAAATGCACATGTTAAACTGTCATGGTCCTCAGATGATAAATATGTGGATGCAGAGTGGGGAAGGCCTATTTGCTAATGAGGTTTCCATAGTGCCACATTAAGGCAGCCACAGTGGGAAGTGCAGCTGTGTTGTGTCTCCATGGCTCTGACAGGCCTGTAATCTCCGGACTAACAATATCAGACACCCTGTGAAGACGTGTTAGCATTCAAAGTGTTTGAAGTGTTTGTGGAACAGCAAGCCGATCGCAGCATGCGGGGCTCGACACCGACATTTTGCTGAACAAGAAACAGCTAAAACGCTTGTTTCGCTAAATTATCTATCTTTGGTAATTGAGTAATGTTATCAGGAAACAGACAAGGTTTGTGCAGCGGTGTCAATGCTGGTGTGTGTCAGATTCATGATATTTTTAAATGTGTCATCGCTTCTTTCAAGTGGATATGAACCTCTTGTACTTATACTTTATAGTGATGAATATTGAGCTTTTAGACAAAAGCCAGAAAACGTCAGTGCAGCAGTTTTTCCCTGTTACCTCTTTCTCACATCTTGTTGTACACAGTTTGAACACCTCTACAACAACCCAGATGTTGTGGTTTTCTACAGCAGCACTACACTGTGATACATAATAAGCAGTGTTTTGCTTTGTTGTATTTCTCTGTAGAATTCATTCATGCTCCTGGCACCATGGTGCCGTTCCCTCGGCTCTGCTGGGAGATTGCTGGATGGATTGAGCACTCCACCTTACCTCTTTTCCTCCATTTTAAACACCCAATTTATTTCTTTCATGAGATGGATCTTGTAGATTGAATCATTTTCACAGTCGGGAGGCTCACTGTAGGCCCGAAATGAAATGAACTCCCAAATCAATTTCAAATGGGAACAACAAGTGAGCTCTCCCCTGCATAGCTGGAATTGGTTTTGTTATTGAAAATGAAATGAAGTGTTTTGTTTTTATTTTTCGCCCTTTTATTGCAGATTACAGCCTTGTTCTTTTGCCTGCTACGATTCCCGCCAATCTAGGTTAATTTCGGCGCCTTTTCTTTTTATGTCAGGAATTCCATAAAAGTGTCACTCTGAAAGGTGGCGGTAATTTCTACCAGGTGATTTATTGTTTTTAAATGGGGCGCCTTTTCCACCTTCCCTTTGTCGCTAGGAGTTAAGCAGCCATGAAATTGCCAGAATAATAGTGTTTAAATCCAATCTTAGTTTGTCCCGTCAGCTTTTCCCGCACACAATTCAATCAGCAGTGCCTTTGGTGATTGCTCTTTTTTCCATCTGCATCAACTTTTTTCTTCACAGTTTAGGCTCCAAGCTTTTACAGTAGAATCGGTTCAGGTTCATAAAAGCATAAAGTGGAACAAAATTACATAGGCAGGAACTGGCGACGCTGAAATGATCACAGAGTTACTGAGGAACAACTGAAAATGGGGTATGGATCAGCAAAGAGGAATTGAGGCTTTTGGCATAAATATACATCAGTATTCTTGGAAATGATTAACTATATTAATGCTTGAGTGTGTTCTGAGGTGTGTGTGTGTATGTGTGTTTTTTGTTTTAATGCCTCTGTGCAGTGACAACTGTGGCCATAGGTATTGTGTTTTCGGGTTGTCTGTCTGTACTGTTCTTATGAATGCAAAATCTCAAAAACACCTTGACTGAATTTTTTTAAATTTGGCACAAACGTCCACTCGGACTCAAAAATGAACTGATTAAAATTTGGTGGTCAAAGGTCACAGTGACCTCACAAAACATGTTTTTGGTTGAGCTGGTATACAGTGTTCCCTTTGTTTTCCCGTTACAACCAACAGAGTAAAGATGAAAAATGACTGTACAGAGAAAACAGGAAGCTTTAGGGAGAGGAGTCAAAGAAACAAACAGTCAATAAAACATGTATATTTAGGCGGAGTGAATTTTATCCACTCCATTTTTGAGCCTCTCAACTCTCAACAGCCATGACCGGAGGCATTATGTTTTCGTGTTGTCTGCCCATCGTATTCTCGTGAACTTGATATCTCAAGATTGCCTTTAGGGAATTTCCTCAAATTTGGCACAAACGTCCACTTGGACTCAAGGATGAACTAATTAGATTTTGGTGGTCCAAGGTAAAGGTCACCGTGACCTTGCATCCTTCTCATTCTCGTGATTGCAATATCGCAAGAAGGCCCTGAAAGAGTGTCCACATATTTGGCACAAAAGTCCTCTTGATTCAAGAATGAACTGATAAGAATTTGGTGGTCAAAGGTCACTGTGACCTCACAAAGGTTTTTGGCCATTACTCAAGAATTCATACGCTAATTATGACAAAATTTCACAGATATGCCTAACAGCATAAAATGAAAGGATGACAATTAATGTCCAAAAGGTCAAAGGTCAGTGTCATTGTGACATCAAAATATTATACAAAAACAGTTTTCTGGCTATAAGTCAATGTCATGAATTAAAAAAAACAGAAGGGGAGACATTTGGTCAGGTACTGATTTGGTGATGCTAATCTTCAAATTGTGTGATTGTATAGATCTGTGCTGTCGGATTAAAGAGATGTGTGAAGCATCCATGTTTTAGAATATGTAGCTTCTCTACAGCAACATCCATATTTGAAACATCGCCAACTGCCATGGCTACACATGAGTCTGGACAGACATGGATGTAAACTGTAACTGCAACTTGACTGGTTCGCTGAGCCATCTAAGTGTCAGGTTGTAATTCTAATTTTATTTTTTGCACTTACTCCTCTTGCTTCCTCTTGGCTCCTCCTGCTGTGTTTTAACAGCTAAATGTCATCAAATAATCTCATTGGAGCCATTTCAGTAAAATTAGGTCCCCCCCTTCCTTTCCTGTTGCCAATTCCTGTCTTTTGATTTCCTGGGGTAAACTAATTTTGAGTTGAACTAAGTCAGAATTAATTTCATTAAGCACTGATCAAACAGAGCTGGAGGTGTTTCCCTCCCTCAAATTAGTTTATACGACATGTTGGTGTCTACACAGGTTTGGGAATGAAAGGAAAAAACAACAGAAAAAAAAGAGAGAGAGACTAATGGCTCATTTTCTGTCTGCTTTCTTCCCAGGCGAGCCAGCCTCCATGATTTCTCGGTACCCTTCTCCTGCAGAGTTGGATGCTTTTGCCCAGAGGACCGCCAACAGCCCGCTGTCCATCAAAATCTTTCCATCTGACGTGCGGGTGCCGCAACATAAACAGCTCAACAAAACAGTCAACGGCTTAGACACCACAGGCCAACGCTATAGCTCCTATTCACACCCGTACTCAGGAGTCTACCAGGGTTTGTTGGCCGTCGTCAAAGCCTCTGTGGTAGTCAAAGGTGTGGTGAAAAACTCTGAGGGCAGGAGGACTAAGCATTCAAACACCCAGACTTCTGTGGCACCGTATAATAATCCTCTGAATAATGGCTACACAGTCAGACACGGGCATAAGGCCTATCATATAAGCTCATGTAAGCCCCATGATGTTCCCATTGAGACACTTTGTTCTAGCACAGGGATGGCCTCCGGAGATCAGAGCCTGGCCCCCCAGTCAGAGCTGGCAGAGGTTCAAAGCCTGATGAGGCAGATGAGCAGAGTTCCCCACAGCCAGGCCCTGCAGCTGGGGGGAGAGGCTCGAGCCAGCCCCTCTCTGCAGGCTGTGGCTGCAGTGGCACATTCAGACTCAGACTTTGTCCTGGGAGTGCCGCCCCAGAGCAGTCTCGCATTTACGGGGGCAGTGCTACCCACACAGAGTGCAGACATAGCCAAAGCGGGCCACTTGGAGAAAGGAGACTACACAGTGTGGCAGCATAAACATCCAATTCAGCAGCAGCAGCAGCAGCCGTATCAGCAGGGAGCAGTGAGGATGTACAGTGTGAGTAACGGTGCTCCGAGGCACAGAGCTGCAGAGGCTGGGGTTGGCCAGTCTCCTGAAACCTGCCTCCCTTTGCCGTGCTCCTCACAGCTGCCATATAGGCCGCATCCTGCCAGTGTGGGCGCCAGGCAGGAGCGAGTCAGCAGCTCATCTCTGAACTGTGCCGCCATGCAAGGGGAGCTCTCCGTCGGACAGTACTTCGCTCCTCTCTGGGACAGCATCATGGCCACCCCGAATAGCGACTGTTATACTTCTCAGGTGCTGGCAACGGGTACATGTGCAGCCAGGCCTAGAGACCTGGGGCTCTCCCATCCCCATCCCCATCCCCATCTCCACCCAAGCCGCCATCAACACCACCACCACCACCCACAGAGACACCAACCGCAGCTCCACCCTCCTCTTCCTCCTCATACCCAGGCCTACAGCACAGACCAAAACCTCTGTTGTGGGCTGCCTAGTACTAGCCTGTGCCACGCTGCAGTACTTAGCAGCAGCCTGCAGTCTCTGGAGTGCCTCATCAGTGAGATCCACCCTCCCTGCATCAAAGAGCGCATGCTAGGCCGTGGGTACGAAGCCATGGGGATGCCTCAGCTACTGGAGCACCACCAGCAAACCCACATCCAGCTCCCCATCTACAGATAAGACGCGGCGTGCTGCCACACAACGGGACGCGGACGTGACAAACCTTTTATAGACATCTATGAGAATGAGACATGCCTTTTTAGTTTATGCATGTACTGTATTGGTAGAAGGCTTTGTGTTTCGAGCCTGGAAAAGGTAAATGATAATCATGACTTAAGATACAGGTTTATCTTATGGACTTCTCATGTCTTATTTTTATATCTTAAATGGCCATCAGATATGCCTGCTGTTCCTCGTTTAATACAGATGCTGAGCACCCAATCAGAGTTTCCCATTTCATTTTGACTGTGTATTTGGCAGATGACTCCCCTGTAGGCCTTTACAAAATTACTGAACTGGTATAATCGTTGGTACCCTTCTAAAAACTTAAATCTGGGAAGGATCGCTGGTTACAGTTTTTGTGAATATATTGTATATTTTTACATAAAATGGCTTCTTTTTTTGAACATTCCTTGATTATTAACTGGACTTTTGGTTGTCTGCTGCTTCGTTTTGTCCACTCTTCAGTGATTCCTGTGTTAACAAACATACGCAGTCAGCTTCTGCAGTATGTTGCAAATATCCTGGCCACTGTATGGGGAAGCATTTTGATCATTTGTATACAAATGTGAATATATATATTTTTTGTTATGCAGCCATAGACAAAGTGTAATTTAACCTGTAGTCATGCTCAGCACAATGTATTAGGACTTTTGCATATCCAAATCAACACTGTGGCAGTTCAGGCCAAGCGAGATGTGCCCTTCACTTGTATTTTTGTTGACATTTTCTACATTTTTGGACATTTTTCTTGAATGAAATAATCTCTGGAAGGCTGTGACGCTGTCGCACAACACCTGGGTATAAACTGTATGAGTGCCATGTCAGAGAGCGGGCCACCTGAATCATTTACAGATATCTTCTTTGTAGGGCTATATTATCTCTGATGGTGTGAGATGTATGACTGAGTAGGTCTTTGTGTGTCTGCACTGGTTCTGTAATACTATTTATTTATGTCAGCCTGTTGAGTTATATGGCAAACTGTCTCTATAATTATAAAGTGCAATTATTATATATGAACATGTGAGTGCTCTCCATGAAGTATGTTGTTGAAATAACTACATTTTGCAATGTATGACCCTGATCCCTCAACCCCCTTTTTTTGCCTCTTCTTAATAAGGATTGTCAAGTAAATGAAATTTTCTAAACCCAGCACATAGTTTGTGTTATTAGTTATTATGTGCCAGACATGCAGCCCGAGAAGATGGTTTTATTATGTTCATGAATGATAAACTAGTTGTGGAAAGATGAGACATTTTCCTGGTGTTATTGCAAAGGGATTTAAGGCTTAACCACCTGGCAAATGTCTTTTTTTTCCCAGTCTCAGATCTCATTTTATTAAGATCTCTCTTTTCACTGGAGGATGTCAGCTTTATAATGTAATGTAAATCGATCCTTTGCTCAAAGATATTGTACTGGTTCCTATATAAATGAGTTGAAAGTGCTAATTCTGTTATCACGGTGAATTACGTTAGTGTGGATGGATGGCTGATGCTCGAGGAAGCCGTTGAATATTTCAAAACGCATGTGTAAATGAAAATATACAGGCCCTCTCTTTCTCTTATATTATATTTGTGTATGAAAAATAGATGCTTTCCTGAAGATTAATCCAGAGGAATATTACTGCTCACATTATGTAGAAATGCTGTTACCCAGCTATTGAATTGCTAATCTTCGATGGCAGCGTGCCTGCACCTCTTATTTTGCTTCATTTGTCCTCCTAAATTGGATGCTATAGCAGTAATGTGGTTTAGGTCACCATAGACATAAAACGCGCACCCATTTTAAGTAGTCCATTACAAAACAAATAAGCTCGATGGCGTGAATAATGGCATTAGATGCACTGCTGGGAATAAAAACTGCAATATTCAATTGATGACCTCATTGCAGATAACAAATATTTCAGAGTTAAAGGTCAGTGGCTTTGTCATTGAGGCATTGTTGTAAATGATTTCCTGTCTTTAGCCTATTGTGCTCTGGCTTCGCTTGGAGCTTTTCCATCCTATCTATCAGCGGGGACAGGCCGGGCTGCTCTGCTGATAAACCTACAGGATTACAGACATGCTCCTCTTGCTCTCACTCAGAGACGATTAGCTCAGGCTCCTGAGGGAGAGGAACCAGAGCCACTCCGGCCTCTGGGACACACTTCAGATAAGTAAGACTGGGCAGAGGAATAGGTTGGTCGATCTGGGGGATTAGGAGACATGAAGAAGAGCGAGGATTTCCCTCCAATTTACTGCTGATGTTTGAGAAAATTTGCGTTTAAAATCATCCGTGTTAACATTTCTTATCCTGCAATCAGCCTCAGAAATATTTGCGCTGAGAGCAAATTAAATCATGGTGCACCAAAAGAGCTTATGAAAATGCACATAGCTGCTCTTGCAAATTAACAAACATAAATCCGAACTGCTGTTTTGAGTGATTTAAGATCTCACTTGGCAAAGACTGCAACTGTATCTACACTGCATTTAGTGTATGATTTCAACCCATGTGCATAATTTAAAATATTTCATGCAGTGCTGGCACCACAAATGTGATTAACAGACAAAAGCTGAATAAATACTGACACCTAGAGTACAACTCATGAACTGTAGGTAAGATTTTTATTAGTTAAGAGTAGTTCATTCATTTATTAATTCATTCATTTATTACTGAATTATTATTACTAATAATAAATATCACACTTATTTTTGTCACACATTAAGATTTGGTGCTAAAAAATTTGGTCATAGTTTAAAATGCAGGAACAAACAGCCTATCTATAAGTATTTGTACAGAAAATGCAGATCTAATTAATACGTTATTAATAAATGCCCACATTATGTGCTGTCTGCTCACATGAAAAACATCATTTGACATTGTAATGGTTATTTAAAAGAAGTTAAGTGAGTTCAGACAGGCTCAAAAAAAGGCCGCAGAAGAATACATACAAAACAAACACAAGTGAACCACACCTTCTGCCAACACAGACAAACCACAGACTGCACACAAGTTAAGCCCTCGGAGGAAAAATAGTTCTGGCTCTTCTTACTTTTGCTTTGCCGGTAAAATAGTATTGCAAATACACAGATACTGAGCTCACTTTGAAAACACTGTGTATCCGTACAGCATCACCAAGGCATACGTGGATTAATGCACACCGAAAAATGAGCAGTTAAAATTTAAAATGACTACTGGAGGTTGCTGTGACGAGGTCAACAGCAGAGGTAACTCCATGGCTCACGAGGCAGAGGACATCTGAATGTGAGGCATCATCAGAATTAGTTTCCTGTAATATTAACAGTACTTTCAGTCTTGTATTCCTCTTTGGTGTAACAGGTGAAAAGCCACCTGTTAAATGTCATAAATAAAGCAGCAACCCACACAATAACATCATTCTGCGTTAGAGTGAGAGCAGCACTGTTACTTCAACAGTCCTGTAGTAACTTGAAATTATATACAAAAACAGCACACACAACCTTCTGCTATAAGAATAAATTTAAGGCATTTTCATCATTTTAAGACCAAAATACACAATAGTAAGATTTAGTAAGGCATAATCAAAGTAATAAATACCACACTCAAAGAAAAAAAAAAAACACACAATCTTATTAAAACACCTGTGAAAACTGGACTTGTCTGACAGATGCCCAGGGACATCAAACAGTGTAGTCCAGCTCTGCGTTTAGATCTGTGTACATCTCGTAGATGGCATCTACAGTGGCGGTGTAATTAACCAGGAACTGACGCACGTTTGCCAGACAGACCTCCTCTTTCACTTCCTCTCCTTTTGACAGAGCCTTGAGGAAGTTTGATTTGTAGGGAGCTGCAAGTAACGCTACCTGCAACAGACAAAAAGAAACATTTAAGATTATCACATATGTGAGTAAAATAAGAAAAGTACACTTTAATACATGGTATGGGTAGGGCTGAGTGATAGAGAGAATCAAATATCATAATATTTTTGACCAGACACCTCTATATGGATATTGCGAGGATATGACAGGATTGACTATTGGTGCTTTCTGAAAATATTTACAAAATGTTTGATCAATAATCATCAATATTGTGGATATAATGACCAAGTGGGTAAAGGAGAATAATAAAATGACATCACTTTACTGTAATGAAGCCTTTAAACCTAGGCAAAGGAAGCACGATATTATGATATCCAAAATCTGAGACAATGTCTACTCTCAATATCATGATATTGATATAATATCAATATATTGTCCAGATGTAGGTAGGGGCACAACATTAACATGTAAAGTATAATGCAATAGCGAAGAATATGGTGTTGCTGGTGAACAAAATAACAGAAACACCTTATTTAATGCAATCCATTAATTCAACAACACAAACTACAGCTTCGATTAGCTAGTGTGGTTAGGATTTATCCACTCTATTATATTGCCTGGGGTGTCAAACATAGGCCCCGGAGGAGAAACTGGTGGCAAAAATATGCCTGGATATGGCCATCATGGAGGCGAAGCTCCTGGACCAGCTGGTGGTACTCCCCGTGATCCACCCTCTTTTTTAGGGTCTCATGTACCCACACAGATCTCAGTTTCTCTGTGCCTGGCAAAGTATTTGCTGACAGCCTCTCACCCTCAACCAGAGCTAGAGGAAGTACCCTCTGCCTGAAAATTTTAGGAACTAGATGTTAATTATTGTCATATAACTAAAATAAATAAATGGTAGGTTAATTATATGGGAAGGTTAGAATAAGGAGGTTGAGTCCGTGTGGCGCGCCTCGTGTTTTGCAACTTGCGAAACGGTTTCTGTGTGATTGCGGCCAAAGAGGTGCCAGGTTTTTAGGAGCAAGTTAAACAGTGAGTAGCTGATGCATGTAAAATGCTGCTTCAGAGGCCTTTCACCCTGTTTTGTCTTTTTTTGACCACAATTCAGTTCTCTGAAAAAACAAATACATATTGTGGTAGGATATTGAACATTGTGCAAAATATTGTCCAAACGGCAGCTTTAGAATAAAATAATTTGCATCACACTTCTATCTTGCAATAATAATGATGGAACCGTATTGCTAAGGCAGGAAATAGTTAAAGTGCTTCTTCAATAGCTTCCACTTTAGTTTGGTGTGGGGATGCCAGTATTACCACACAGGAGTGGAAATGTATGGAAAAACACAGGCACTTAAGGTCAAGGTGACACCCCCTGATTATACAATAAATTATTAACAATAACAGGAAAGAAGACATTTTCCTCACATTGAAAATCCTTTGAACAACCCAGCCATGGTATTTCTTCAGTGCCTGTTCGTAGGCTTTGGTGACATTAACCCGAATTAGGTTGGGGTTGTTCTCATCCACTTCTCCATCTGCCAAACTCTGCAGCAGGATTTGTATGAAACGGAGACCCCTGCAGGAGAGACCCAGTATTTAAAACTAATACTGTAAAATACAGTTAAGCAGCTGAAAGTTCAACATAGAGTGTGACATAACATTAAGACCAGGGAGTGCTCACCTTTTCAGCCACATCAGAGCCAATGTTGCTCCAACTTTAGGCCATTCCTTTGCATGGGCTTCTCGCTCTGCCACCACAATGTCCTGCAGGGTGATGTACTTGGCAGGATCCTTCTGATACACTGCTTTAATTTTCTGAAAAATGCACATTTGGGTTGAGTTTGCATTGCACAACCTCCATGTCATATTTAAGTATTCCTAACAGTGGTATAAACACCCCAGTGCACAAGCAGAGGCATAAAACTACACAGATGCAGCTGTGTCTTACCATTATATTGCCATTAATGTCTGATTTGATGACTGAAAATACGCTTGATCCCAAGCAGTCTGGAAGAGAAACAGACATTTGAGAGCAAAGCAATAAAATATGAATGACTTCATCACACATGTCACAGGCTCAGAGGGGAGAGGGAATACAAATCAGCCTTTAGGTACAAACACAGAGTGGGGAAAATGCAGTGAATGCATAGTCTCAGTTAAAGCACAATGAGGCCAATGTGTGCTCTGTCAATGAGTAAACAAAGAGTTTCTCTATAGGCTCAACTGCCGCAGCTGGTTCGTGACCCAGCAGCTCCACTTGTGGTATGTGTGAAATAACCACGTCCTGGGCTCTGACTGCTGACAAGTCAAACATGTCAAGAGGAACAAGTATGAACCGCGACAACACACACTCTATCATGGTAATTTATCGAGTTTAAGCGGATGTATACTCACCAAAAAATGCAGGAATATGAGACACAGTCTCCAGGAACAACTTTGTGTCCACCGCCTTGTCAGGAGGTAGATCTTTGAATTGGTTATCCAGTAAAAGAGTCATGGTCCCCGCCGTGTGAGCGCCGTGATAACGCGGGTAGTCGCGAGCAGCTTTCGGCTGAGAAGAACCCGGAACTCTTGTCCTTGTCGGATGGGTGGGGAAGCGCCACCAGCCCCTATCACTTTCGTCCTTCTCCAACAGGTGGGGAATTATACATGGGCGTGTTGAAAACCGCCGTTTGTCCTCGGTGCGTACAGAAACACGACAAAGAGCCGCTTGAGGTATGAATTATACTTTATTAAACCTAAGGCAGGGATTGTTTTCAACCACAGAGGCAGTGGGAGGCTAGAAGTTACAGGGAGTTAATGTCAGGGTTGGAACCAGAGGTGGAAAGTTACTGAATACACGCACTGTCATTTCTGTAACTACTGTGGAAAGTAGCCTATCAGTTCTTTCAGTTTATAATAATGTAGCACAGTAAATTACTCACTTATGGACCAATAAGAAAGACTTAAAGGGAGACCAGTGTTGGAAAGTAACTACTGGAACTACTGGCCTAATCAGGAAGCTTTAAGATGATACCAGTGTTGAGGAGGAACTGGTTAAAGTGGCTGTTTGGCAAAAGTTCTGTATGGCTAATCACAAGACAGTCTGTATGACTACTTTTCTCAGCAGACCACCATACAATAAATTTAAAAATATAGGGTCACAAAATAATAAACAAAATAGGTAAAAAGATCCAATAGTTGACAAAGGCAAACTCCTAAATGTGAGACATAGTAACTAGTTACATGTAATTAACTTACAAAGTGAATACTGAGATATTACTGGGAAAAATATGTAATTAAATTGAAGTTACTAATAAAAATATTTTACCGTAATAATACGGAATATGTGACATATAATGTTCATTCTGTTGCTTTGCATCTTTTTGCTATTTCTGGACATTTTTCAGCTTTACTGTCCTATTTAAAACACCTGTTACAAAAGTAATCAAATGCAATAAGTTACATTACTTTGATTAAGTCATTTAAAAAGTTACATTACTTATTACTTATCATTATTAACAGGGTAACTAGTGATCTGTAACCTATTACATTTCAAAAGTAAGGTTCCCAACACTGAGCAAGGCTATGTAATGTGAAAAAAGAAGTAGCATATTCTTTCTCTTACAAATGAAAAGCTGAACTCATGAATAATAAAGTGCACTGTTCCTCAGTTCATTACACTCAGGGGTTTTGCCAAAACAGTCTTATGTGGTCTGGTAAGGCCTCCAGCTTATTGGGACTAATTTTGCAAACTTTACATAGATGTTGAAGTGTAATGGACATTTCTGAGTTTACTGATAGGGTTCTGACTGTTCCCTACTTGGGCCACTATTACACTACATTTTAGGCTTTTACCATTATACTATGTGGCTACAGTTTTGCAATAAGAACATCAGTGCAAAAAGGAAAATGAATGACGAGATCCCTTATGAGACCACCATACAAAGGATAAAACAAAAAATATAGTTTAAAAAAAAAGATTTCAACAAAAAAGGTAAAAATATACATTAATCAACAAAAGCAAACATGAAATGTAGTTGAAAGATGAATTTTAAGTCTTTTTTAAATGATCAGAAGACACTATAATTGTGTAATAACCTCTCCTGAATAAGATTTAAGGAAAATTTAAAGAAACACTTCACCTACAAAATTACCGTTTGTAAAACAATTAGTCATGCCATGCTACCTTGAATCATTAAGAAAAATTCCCGGTACTAAAAAAACCTTACTATTGGAGTGTGGCTTTGAAGAGAGCATATATAAGTCTCACTTTAAGTTCAGTTTTTAATTGTAAGATTTATCAAAGATTCATGTGTTCAGGAAGTACTGAGCTTACAACTTGATAAATGAGATCTGGATTGTTCTGCACGAGTTATGAGAGAGTTTGCAAACTGATGCTTTGATATAGTTTTGCTGTTGTTAAATGTGGTCGCCTATCGATCAATGAATTCATTCATTAGCCATTTTCAATGGAGACATGCAATAAAAGCAAAGTTTTCTTCACAAATTAATGGTAACACGGCATAACTATTGATTCACAAATGGTCATTTTGTGGGTGAAGTATTCCTTTAATACTTAACCATGACACACTGCTGTTTGCGTGGAACGTTTTCTACCTCATTAGGTAGCCTTCTGAGAAAGCTTTTAAAGATGAAAAGAAGTTTGCCACTTCAGAAATTACCACTGAATGTGAGAGAGATTGCAAATTCATAAAAGAGTTACAGCTGCATCAGCTCTTTCATGCTGACCAGATGTAACTATGCAACCATCTTCAAAAGTGACACTTTATACTTTGCATTGAACATCTTCCAACACAGGTAACCTTACTTCTACTTAAGTTAACTGTACTCTTCTTGTGCTGGGTATTCTGGTTGTCTTTCCACCCCTGGTTGAAACTGATCCGGCTCACAAGAACGAGTGACACATTAGACCCGAGATCTACAACAGGTACTCTAACTTTGAGGGCACATTGACTTTATCAGTGATTGTAAACCATAGCTGTACGTATGTGACCACAGGCAGCATCTAACACACTGGAGTTACAGCAGCACATCAAATAAACAGATATCACAAGTTGCCCATAACTTACTGCCAGCTGAGATGTCCCAAACCTCAGAACAAAAGTTAGTCTGTGAGGAGCATCATGTTAAACAAAAGCTTATGAAAATAAACATTGATATTTTCTTACAGGTATGACATACAGTTTATAAATAGAATAGCATTTGGGTTATTTTGATAAAGACTTACATTGATACATACATCTTATATATTTGCATAATGCTATTAAAATTGATTCAAAATGGATTTCACACGGGCCATCCAGGCCATTTCTGTGACAACTGCGCCCACACACGCATACACACACCCACACACACCCACACCCACGCACACAACATCAGAAGTATGGCTGTAACATTTCAACTCCAAAAACTACTGATACTTTACTGAACAGTGGAATCACCTGCTGGAGCTGCTGGATGGAATGAAGGTTTGCACACTCTTGGTACTGCTGGCCTTACGCGGTGCTCGACGCACTGAAGCTACTTTTATAATCACAGTTTGCTCACTAAACAAACGTTTAACTCTAAGCAAGTGGCGTCACAATGGTTCGAGATTAAAATACTGTCATTGCATCTTAAAAACATTTAAAAATGACTAAAAGGAAAATAAAAAAAATGATGTCAGTGGTGTAGATTAAGGTTAATCTATTCTGATCCATGACGCCAGGTGTCTCGCAGACTTTTGTCCCCTCAGGCAGCTCAGCCATGCCAGACACCCAACTTCAAGGAGCACAAATGATGACCTCTGTCTGGACAAGTACAATGTAGGAGGCTCATCTGCTTCTTGTTCTAATTGCTTTGTATATACACAACATTGTACTGTTGGATTTTTTGTGGATTATCTGTTTGTGAGGGAAGGAATAGTAACAGATTCTGTCCTACAGCATAAAGATGTTTGATTACCATGATACAAAAACAACATAATAAATACATGTTTTGATTGACCTGTAATTTTGCATCTTTTTTTTTTTTTAAAGGAATGTACGGAAATGCTTACACTGATTAATTTGGGAAAACAAAAAGATGGTGTTAACACTGATTTAGTTGAAATTAGGAGCATCATTGATAATAAATTATACTGGTTTTAGGAATGTCTTTGGGTTTTTAGTTAGTTGTTGTTTTCTTTGGTTGTCACAGTGACAAGTTGCTTGGCGGCTTTGGCAATGTCATATGCGCACTGGATGACCTGCTGAGTGACCAGCTGGATGTCCGATGGGCAGGGGTTGTGCTCCGCGGCCTTCTGGCACTCTCCGTGGAGCCGGCTGGCGCTCGAAGTGAGCAGACACAGAGACCCTCGCACGGTCTCCGAGGACGGCCTCTGTGAGGGGAAAAGAGGGATGATGGAGACTCGATAAGGGACTGACTTGACAACCCCCATAAATAAACCCTCATTGTGGTCAGCGGGCTGTGTGTGTGTGAGTAAACATAAAACAAAGTAATCCAATAAATGGTAAATATAAAACGAAGTAATGCAATGAGCGGGGCCCTCCCGATCCAAACAAGTAATACATGATTGCCTTTGGCTGTTTTCAAACAAACAACAAATCCCTTAATTGCTCGGGGGGAGGGACGTCAAGCTGTTGGTAGGAGTCATCTTACCTTGGGAAACAGGGCGGCCATCTCTGTCACAGCCATGCAGATTTTCTCTGAACAAGGCAGGAAGCTGCGGGAGATAAACACAAAAGGCTGAATGGGTGACCAACCACTCCTGTGCAATATATCAAGCATCAATGTGAAACATCTACCAGTTTATGCAAATTCCGATGTAAGTAAATAGTTAAAATGTCTGCCTATCTTCTGTATGATTACGTGACTGAACTGAGATAGCCAGCTTGGGTGAAATGTGTCACAAAAGGTGCTAAGAATAAGCAAATACAACGCGGGTTAGTCGACAGTGCTGTGTTAAGGCTTCAAAATTAACTGCCTTAATTTCAGTCACACCGGATGAAACAATAAATACATCAACATCATGACTTATACTCAAACTGAAAGCAGTTTTATGGGCCAGAGAGAGCAATATCCTACCAGAGGAAGCCATAAATCAAGCTGTGAAGGCCTGCATTAGACCTGGAGAGATAACTATAGTATAAATATTAATTATTATACTATTTGTGCACATAATGTTTGGTTTGGAGCCACTTTGTAACAGTCAGCTACAACATTCCTCACAAAATTAAACACAAAAAAGGGCAACATTTCCATGAAATAACCTCTCATTAATACCTCTTAATAAAGCGGTCAGTGTCCATTTAAAAATATTTATACATATATTTAAACTGGAAGGAAGTAAAATGATTAATATCTAACATCATGATAAAAAAAAAAAACAGGACAGTACAGTAATGTATAACTTAAAAACAGGAAACGAATACGTGGATGAAACCTCACTGACTAACTCGCTGAGGATTTGGCAGCTCACAGGGGAATACGTGACCGTGTGGTGTTTCCTGTCAGCTGTGTTTAAAAACCCAAGGCCTGCCCCCAGCAGACACGCCATTTCTAGGACACAAGCACAGAGGCCAGTCTGTGAGACTAAATATCAGAGGCTTTCACTGCAGTTCTTTGAGACCAAGAGTGCTGCTGGTTCATGATATTACTGCAATCGCCTTGCAACTCAGGTGTAAATCTGTCTGTGGTTAGCTGGCTAGAATAAATGAAAGCTGGCAGAGCCCGGAGGACAACGATTGAAAACAAGTGACCGAGAAGCAGCTGAGACGGAGGATGAAACACCATTTACCCCTTTTAAAGGACAGGCAGAGTGACAGAAATACAGCTGTGTCTGAGTAGAGTTCCAGCTGCATTAAATAACGAGAGGTCTGACTTTTACGAATCATTAACCAACTTTGAATATATTTGATGTTGACAAATTTTATACTTTTTACTTATATTACGTATCTATTAATCATAGACTACCTTTCATGTTTGGTCTCCTGGGCAGCTCTCAGAAGCTCCTGTATATTCTTAGTGATCTGCTCTGTCTTGCAGATGACGTCCTCTGTGCATGGCAGGGTGGCATCTTCCTCAGCCTCCTCCCCAGGCTCTACTGCTTCAGAGGCTGGAAGAGGGCTGCTACAAATGAACAAAAAAAATGTTACGGCTTACAGCTATATGTACTCTAACTGGTTTGCAGTAAGTATACTGACTGTAAATTAAAGGTTCAAGGTCCAAGATTCAGTGAATTGTCATTCAAACATGTTAAAGAGCATGAGGGAATTAAATGTATTACCCAGGTCCAGCAGCATACAGAATAAGTAACATTTAAGATAGATTTATTATAAATAATTAAGTAACCTAAAAGCCTATAATAAATACAACACATAGTTAAAACCAAGCAGCATGGTAAAGTGCGTAATAGTGCATCAACAGCTGCATGCAGTTGCAGCTGTATAAAGTGCAAGCCAGAGCGTTCATAAGCCTCACAATAGCAGTGAGGATGCAGGCTGCAACCAAGTGAAACCTCTTCCATGTGCCAAGTGTGTAGAAGGAACTACAGTGGCTGAAACAAATACCCAAATGACCCGATGTAGAGTTAGGGCTTGGTTTGTTCATTGTGCACTGCTGTAGAAAGAACATGGCTATGTGGAAAGGGGCCTGCTCCAAATGTAGATATAAATGGCTCATTCTAAGGTCACAAAACCACCACAACCATTCTGAGTTTCAGGCTCTTTTACACTAATAAATATGTACAATTTATGCGAATATTCTCCCCTAAATCCTACACACTGAACCTTTCAATAAAACTGAAAATAATATAACAGTCGTTGACGTAAAAATAAATAGTGGAGAACTGGATCCATTCATTTAAATCTACTCTACAAATAGTTGATAACAGTGTCAATCATCAGCCCTACATGTGCGTAAATGGCAAAAGAACAACCGAAGGCCACTGGCTCTGTCTCGTGTTGATTTTTTGTAACAGGTAGCTTACGTCAGATAGGTGCACGTCCTAACATGTTTAATCAGTCCAGTACAGCCAGACTGTTCCAATCAGAAACTCTTTCTCAACATATGTCAAAACTAATATTAGTCTAGCTTGTTGCTCACTGTTTGTGTGACCTTTAACTTTGTAAGCTTCTGCAACAATGTCATCATCTGCAGCACCAGAAACAAGAAGAAAAATCGTCCCATTTAATTTGAGTTCAAAGTTCATTTCTTACTCCATCGCTTCACTTCCCTTTAACATTTCTATTTCAGTAAATACTGCGTACATCCTGTAACTATGAGATGCATGATATAAATCACTTTAAAGAGTTAGTGTTTAACAAAAATAAATAAATAAAACAATTTTTGAATTATCTGAAGAATCAAATTACGTATGAAGGTACAAAAATTAATTGATTCTATAAGTGGTATTTATTATTATTGCTTTGTTTTATCTTAAACTATTTACCTATTCTTTTATTTTTTTAAGGGTGAATTTTTATTTTTTTACTTACTTATATTATTTTTTATTTTTTTTACCAATATGTTTTCTCATGGGTTGAAATATGTTTATTTATCGTACCACAAGGACTGTTTTTGAAGGCATAGTCATCTAACAAATGTTTTATCTGTATTTAAATATTCTGTCACTTTACCTTCAAAGAAAAAGGGAGAAAAAAAGAAACACTTTGTAACTACGATGTGATGAAAGAAATGTGCTCAAATTTTGTATGAAATAAAAATTTTAAAAAACATATTTGAAGAAACACATGGCATTTTTTGTGTGGTAACACTTATCAAAATATACAAATATTTACAAACGTTTGCCGTGAAAACTGTGTTTAAAATCCACAATTTTTTAAAAAACATATAAACAAGAAAATCCAAAATGAGTTACACAATCAGTGCCATTTTGCAAAAGGTGGGTACAAAGCTAAGGCACGTTCTTACCCAGTCTCCTCCAGTTCAGAGTGGTTGGGCGTAGTGTCGTAATCATTCTCCAGCATGATACTCTGTCCTTCCAGACTGCAGCCCTACAGAGGCATCGGCAGATTACCATCAATCAACTGTTTCTGATTATATATACTTTATATGATCAACACAAACACAGTACCAGAGCAACTGTAGGCACATACAAATCAGAATCATGCATTTCTGAAATCAAACACATGTTGTCAACATTTGGTTTCAAAGCAGATGAAGAGAAAAAGACAGGAAACATCAATCCAGGTCACTGTGCTGAACAGTGGATGCGATTAGTAGATGCGAAGAAATCCTGATGTTTACTGTGGGTGCACTTATCAGTGGCTGTGACTAATAAGCACATTGTGATTTTTCTTTCATAGATATTGGACTCCTCTGTCTGATCAATCAAACAGCTTTCTCTGGTACAACATCTCATCATCACTTTGGCTTTAACCATAGCTGCTTTGGCTCAAGTAAACATCCAAAGTTGTCCAGATAACTGAACTGAAGCAGAGGCACTGTGGTGCATGCAGGCAGGCAGGCGATACTGATACAAAGCAGTTTGAAGACAGAGGTCAGGAGAGAGAAGACTGTGGGATCAAGCAGGGGGACAGGTTTCGCCGTCCCCCGGGGCTGCCTCTGAACCGAGGGGAACTCAAGTACTTAACCCTTCGAGATCGCTCATCCCACGACCAGGACAGGGAAGAGGGGAAGGTAGGGAGGGAGGAAGCAGCCGTCCCCAAAGGACCCCTCCCAATCTAGAAAGGGGTCAAACCAAGTTGAGCATACTCTAATGAGATGCAATGAATGAATGACTTAATGAATGAATGAAAAACCAACACCAGCCCCAAGCCAGGCATCATTATTATGTCTCGGGATGGCAATCCAGCAGGAACATTGGTGCCTCTGTGCTTACATTGGTCGGGAAGGGTTGTAAAATGACTCCGTCCTCATGCCGAGCTGTTTCGACTCGGTTGGGGTACTGCCTCGGAGAGGAGCCTGTCTCGTACATGGACATGGCGCGACCTCCGCGGGGTGGGTGTCGACCAAAGGGCCCCTGGAGGTGTTGTTGTCCGCTGGGGGTTTGCCATCGCAGTGTTGTGTTTTCAGTCTGCAGGGAGTTCAGCTGAAGGGAACAAAACATCTTTCAAGTCAGCTCTAGCTGGGGGATGATCTCCTTACAAAAGCTCGGCCAGACATCAATAATAGAGTAGAATACGGCTAAGCCTCTGGGAGAGGCCCAATTCCTCTGTGTTGAGTTTATCATCACCTCCGTTTTGTTTTTGGTTTCTCTTCTAAGTTTTTCTCACAACAGAAGGGTTTGTTCTTTTACAAATGCTGACACTGTGTTGATAACAACACCTGAAATACACACTGAGAAAGTGCAGTATCAGTGATTGCCCTTATTTACATGTTACACACTTAGAAACTGAAAAGAGCCAAGGAAACATAACTTGTGCAGCTTTCAACAACACATGAATACTAAAAGAGGAGATTTAAGAGGCTGTTTAACTGATTTGTTCGGAAATGCCTTGGGGTCCCACTGTGTCAGCACTACAGGTTTTGGTGGGTGCAGATAAGAAACTGGAATGGCCATTTTTGTCAGATAAAAAACAGTATGGTTGAGGAGTAAATAAACCAGCAGGAGGAGGCAGCACATTATGTTACTTTCTCTCAGACAGCTGAGGAGAGAAACAAACTGGGCGCTGGAGAACTGTGACGCATAAAAGAAAGCCAAATGATACGCTGCCATCTCCCAAAATGGGTGCGTAGGTGACAAACCTTGTCTTTTTTTTTAACACAATATATTTTCTAAGCATGCAAATTTGGTCTGTCCCTACGGTGATACACTTGGCAACACTATCAGGCGCTTAAGTATCTAGTAGCAGCAACTGAGGACGGGCAAACAGAGAAATGATTAGGGAAAGGTAACATTAAGATTTTATCGATACTACTACTTTCTTGAGAGCAGCAACAGTATTTTTTACAACAGCAAAGTCACTATATAAATAACATTCCAGACATCACAATACTGAGTGAAGTGAAGGCTTGTTTTTACAAGTCACTGTAAAGTCACTCCTCCTGTCCTCTGTCCTGCTCCCTCTCTGCTGATGTGTTCACTGCGTGCGGTTAACATTAGCGCTGGTTGAGAAAGAGGGGGCTGTTTGCATCAGCTGACAGCTTAGTTTAAACGTACTGCCCAATTTTAAGGTAAGGAGCAAACTAAGCCTAATGCTTATACTACATACAGACAACTGCCATTTTAGCTTATGTGTAACAATTTGCTATTAGCCAAACTAGCGTGCTGTTTACACGTGCACTGATAAAGCAATGGCTTTTTACTTGTGACGATTTAATTGCACTTGCAGTCACGAGTGTAGCTGCGATAAACCCGAGTAATTTTTGAGTTATCTTCAACAGCCTCTCTGCTGCTCACTTACTTTACTCCATTTTGTGTGGGGGTGTGTGTGTGTATGTGGAAGGGTTCAGCCCCAGCCCAGAGTGCAGGTGAGAGGCTGCAGGATGATAATGAATTAAAATAAGTTATTAAAAAGTACTGATAAAAGAACCGATTATGTTGGAGCTTATCAATACTACAGTCTTTGATAATGTAGCCCCAGGGCTCATTTAATACCTTGTTTCGATACCCATCCCTTATAATGATAGTGTGGTTGCCTGTGAGAGAATACAATCCCATTTAATGCTTAGTCACTTAGACTAAAAACAATCAAACTTACTCATTTGGATCTGATATTTAGGCAGACTGGATAGCTGTCAGATACCGATAAAAGCTAATGCCTCCCAGAGACATTTGAGTCAGATTGAAAAGTGATTGCAAAACACTTAAAAGATTTATATATCGCTGTATTTGGTAGAAATGTATTGGCATATAGAATAGTGAAAACAGTCCACACTAGGGTGGATATATTTTGCTGAATTACCAGGATGTTGTGTCAAGAAACAGTTGCTGCTGTTGTATTTTTTCTAGCGTCATTAAGTATTGGAGGATGGCAGAAATCTTAACAGAGGCGGATTTCCTCAAAACCTCCGCAAGTAAAACAAAACAAAAAAAACAAACATGCATGGCTAAGTACCACTGGACGATCTAGTTTACGAGATAAAGAACTGGATGATGTAACATGCTTGGAAAAAATCTATAGAGATTGTTGCCAATGCTTGCTACATGCCTGGAGGTGTCAGGGATCCAATTTAATGACACTTGTGCAATGGAGAGGACAGAGTTCCTAATTCTGGTGATTCACCCACACTCAGACTCTAATCACTGCAACATTTAGGTAGTTTGTGGCTGGTGGCTGCAGGATGGTTCTATAGATTTGCAGTGATGGATCATAATGTCCTCTGTGATTACAAATCTGACTTGTGACTCAGTTTTAAACCATAAAGAATTATAACATCCACTCTTGTGTTGCCGTTTCACTGAGCAGCATAGCAGAGGAAGTCTGGTGATTGTTAATTATTACCACAGGAATTTTACCCCATCCAGAAACATAGCAGCCATGTTCTCTGTAGCAGTGAAGAATTTCAATTGAAATTCCAACACGTATTGCATTATGACCTTATGGCATTTTCACCCACTTATATGTCAAAATCTGGTCTTCACTGCAACTGCAAATTCTTACACTGTATAATTTACACATTGTATAATTCTAAAAAGAGAGGAGGCAATGTCTGACACATTCAAACAGGCATGACCTCAACATAAATTACTAATGTATGTTGGGGAAATCAAATTACTAAAAGTCTCTGGTAACATGGGGGAGGATCAAGTCTTGCACACACAGACTTATATTTTCACACTAATTGTGTTTTAGAGCTACAGTAAGAGGAAGCAAAGGCTACCGACACGAGCAAGTATCAGAGAAGATGTAAACATCATAAATCCAGTACAGAGTGACCTCTAATTATGGCTCTTGAAATACCACCATCTAATCAAAGTGATGGATTCAAACTATAAGGGCAAACTGAGTTAAAACACAAGCTTGCAAAAGAAAAGAGAGTAAACTATCTGCAGTATAATTATATATGAAATGACATACCTTGCTCTGCATCGACCGCAGCTCCTCACTGAGGTGACAATTGACTTTAAGAAGCTGCTGTATTTTGGCTTCAGATGCAGTGAGGGCACTCTTCACCTCCATAAATTCCTGCACCGTTATAGGTCCGTCAGAAAGGTCAGACGACTCTGAGCTCTGCAGCAGAATGTGACATAGCATAGGAGCACGTTTGATGAGTTTAAAATGCAAAGCAAGGAGCTGCTTTAAATATTGTAACAGTAGTAGGTTCAAACAAGACATGAACCTTGGTCCTTCCATCGTTGCAGCTGTCCCCACAGGTGGCCTCTTGCACTGGATCTTCATCTGATGCCACGCTGTCATAATCAGGCTGGTCATTGTCCTGGCTCTCACTGTTGTGGCGACTGTTCATTCCCTGAAGGATCAGCTCCACATTTTCTGAGGGCACACCACCAGATCAAAGCACTGGAGATCAAACAAGCCCTGCTGGCTACAGCCTGCTTTATAAATCAAACAGCTCAAGGAGCACATTTTATTTTCATTCACTGCATCCAAAAATCAGGACTAGCTCTCATTTATTAAACCCCTAACAATCAAACCGGCTGTGATGTGGTCTTCTATAATTTAAGAACGTAGGCGTTTTCATTATTAAAGCCCCAATTCACAATCTGTGTTTGGCACCGCTTCTGCACAAACATCAGTACATATGGTCCACATTCTAATGGTGGCCTATATAACTGAGCCCACATGGTCCACATTTATATGCAGTAGTCAACACTGAGTTCCTGCATCTTATTTGCAACCAATTTAGGCTCTCTTCACTGCTTGTTCTTTTTTTTTCTCGTGCGTATATGCTAATAAACACATCTACTGCAGTACAAGCATTAATAAACCCCAACACAAGGATGCATTAGCAAGGAAACTCAAGGTCTGTTAAAACTAAAAACTGAAGGATATACTGTACCTTTGGGACTGTCGCAGGAGTTACCCCACTGCCGTCGCTTAGCGTCAGTTAGAATATCAATAACCAGGGTGGCAAATTCATGAGCACTAAACCTCGCCAATTTCTGACGACCCTGAGGAAACAAATGCATCAAGATACAAACAGAAAAAAAATACGGCAGCACTGTTAGATCCAGCATTCACACAAGAAATTGAAGTTTAAACCACTGGTGCATCACTTGCCTGGTTTCTGGTAGATGAGTACTCTGGATTGACAGGCAGAAAAGGCACAACTGTGGTGTCTGTTACGAGTGTGCTGTGGTTCTGAGTGGCCAACCACACTGAAAAAACACAATATAAGATGTTTACTGTGTATATACAGTACAGGCCAAAAGTTTGGACACACCTTCTCATTCAATGCGTTTTCTTTATTTTCATGACTATTTACATTGTAGATTCTCACTGAAGGCATCAAAACTATGAATGAACAC